>NC_135535.1:10422067-10738847 GCF_045843805.1 Urocitellus parryii
GGAAACCTGGCGATGGGTGTAGTGGGAAGATTCATGGGTACATCAGCCTGGTGATGACAAGACTGTTGGTGGCAGTCTGGCACTTTCAGGACTCTTAGGTTGGCATCTTCTCCACTATCTGATCAATAGATAACACTGGGAAAGTGCCCCAATTGCAAGTTTTGTTTCTCTTTTTTCTCAATCTATTCTAAAAATACCTATATCTGTGGATAATTAATAGTGCACAGGGAAATTTTCAAAAGTGAATAAATTCCCAGTGACTTTGAAAGGGTAACGTTTCTAAGTCGAAAAGCCTAAAGTTAAAATGTAAAGGACCAGGCATTGTAAACCTGCTTCTAAACTGCAAAGCCTGGGTTAAACTCCTGAGGCAGTTAAGACAATGCCCTACTGGTCATTTGGTTGTTTAATAACTTAGGGCTCTATGTAGCCCGGCACATAGGCATCCAGGCCCCAAAACCAATCAGTTTGAATGTGTACCCCGCTTAGAAGTGACCAATCACCCCTGCCCAGCCTGTTCCCGCCAATGAATGTACTAATCAAGTCTAAGAATTATTGTTTGATTTTCCCGAGGTGTATGGTGATTTGTTAAAAGAGACTGTGATGTATGCAAAGCCCCCACCCTCCCCAAAAAGTGTACTTAAGCACTGCTCAACCCCTGCCAGGGGCTCTGGGCTGCTCTCCTTTCTTGAGTGGGCACGGAGCCCCAGCATGCTGATTCAATAAATCCCCTTCTGCCAATTGCATGAGTGGTCTCTTGGTGGTCTCTTTCTCCAACGCTTCGCTGGACCCTTACAACTTCACACCTACAATCCCACTACTTACAAGTTCAAGGCCAGATTCAGCAACTTAGTGAGATCCTGTCTCAAAACTTAAAAATAAAGGGCTGGGAATGTAGTTCAGTGACAAAGCACCCCTGGTTCAATCCTCAGTACAGGAATAAATACACAAGTAAAAGACCATCGTGAAGATTTGTAGATTTTCCAGAAATGTGGGAGTGACAGGACTGGGAGAGAGAACTAGCTTGGGGATAAAAGGTACGAATTTTGGAACAAGTCCTTCAGATTAGAGATATAATGTCCTTTTTCTTTCTTTTGTCTCCTTTCTACCTTTTAAAAATATTCTCTGGCTGGGTGTGGTGGTGTATGCTTGTAATCCCAGTGGCTTGGGAGGCTTAGGCAGGAGGATATTGAGGTCAAAGCCAGCCTCATCAATTTAGTGAGGACATAAGCAACTCAGGGAGACCTGGTCTCTAAATAAAATATTAAAAAATGGGTAGGGGGTCCTGGACTGTGGCTCAGCACTAGAGCGCTTGCCTAGCATGCGTGAGGCACTGAGTTTGATCCTCGGCACCACATAAAAATGAAAACATAAAATAAAGGTATTGTGTCCATCAACAACTAAAACAAATATTTAAAAAGGGGGTTTGGGGATGTGGCTTAGTGGATTCAATCCCACTATCCAAAATCAATTCTACCGCAATAGTTATTGTAGGGTAACCAGCACCCCTCCAGGGTAGGTTCCTGATCAGGAGGTGTGAGCCACCTGGGCATAAAAGTCGGAAATAATTAGTAAGAAATAGAGATGGAACCAGATATTAGATATAAGAAGAGGAGCCTGGACAAGGTTTCAGTGGGAGGAAGGGTGGGGTTTGGTGCTTGCTTCTCCATGTGGCAGGGTCTTGCAGTAAACAGGTTGATTGGCATTTTGGCAAGCCACACCCACCTCCAAGAGGCTGTGTGGCTCCAGCAGGTCACCCCATCTCTGATGCTGTGCTGAACTTGCAGTGGAGCTGGGTAGGAAGTCCCATGAACCGGGCGTTCTCAAACCAGCCGGGTTGCTACTGGGAATTCCCAACACCAAGCTTTCCTCCTAATGGCTTCCAGATTGCTTTAGTCCATGCACATGGCTCAGTTCACATATGGGTCATGGATGGCTTCCAGCCAATATTCACCTGAAGGACTAAGGGCTAAGGTCCCCATTCCACAGCCACTGAAGATCAGAGAAGTTAACTAACTTGCCAGTATCACACGGTTAGTAAGTGGCAGAGCCAGGCCTAACACCCCTGTGAGTCACCACAGATCATCTTCATTTGCTGATTCATCAGACCTTCGCCTGTGACTGGAACATGCTAGGCCACGGAGGGTACAGGGGAGAGGAGATAAGAATCAAACGTGACTCCTTCCAAGGTGAGGGGCCTCCTGATCAGTGAGAGAAACGGAATCCTGAAGGGGTCATCCTGGCCCAGCATGGAACTGGGTAAAACACACCCACTTAACAAGGGCCACAAGCTTCCTGCCTGGTCCCTCTTACTCCAAGCAGCAGAGGCTAGAGAGACCCCCCTCAGGAAGTGCTCATCTCCCCCTTGTGCTTCCTGGCTGGTGATCTTGAAGAACGGGACTTGCCTCCTCTGAGCCTAGGGTGCTTGGGTTGAGTTTGAAGCACAGGGTGTGGCCGCGGCTCTCTGCCCCCACCCGCAAGCAAAACCTAGAGCCAACTCAAGGCGGCAATGAGGACAAGTCATTTATTAAATATTTACGGAGCCCCTTTGTCAGTTATCAGGACAGTCGGCAAACAAAGGCTCAATCTGCTTCTCTGGTGCAGAGAAGGGCTTTTAGCAATCCAGTGACAGCAGCCCTCCCCTTGCAAAGCCTCTCTCTTGCTATACATGGGCATGCTGATGCCCATGCTGTCCAGGGCACAGGGAGAACAGCCTTGTTCCCATTTTATCATAGGGACAGGGAAGGCTTCTTGGAGGCGGTGGCCCAGAGGCAGGGAGGGTGAGCAGGGCTGGGACCAAGGCTGCGAGCAGTCTGTATCATCTGAGGGCTCCTAGGAAGAGGGCTCCCGGACTGCCTATCTCCAAGCAGGCAGCAACCTGGGTGAGCCAGAGCACCTGCCCGCACAGCCAAAGGAAGGTCAGCACCTTGAAGTTGGGAACCCTGGAGGGGACAGAGGCCGAGGTCACCCTGACACAGGGACCCTCTCTTCCAGCTCCTGACCTCACCTTGCCCACAGGGTGCTCAGGCCACCTCAAAAGAACCTGCTAGAAGAGATTCCTTCCCTTAGTGGACTGAGCCAAACTCCCAGGAACCACGGCCATCGCTCCTCGCTGTCCCAGAGCAGGGCCTGCCCGAGAGGGACCTGAGGGAGGGTAATGTCTGCAGATCCCCATCACAGCCTTGTACATTTGGCTTTGGGGGTAGAATCTTCTGGTTGCCAACCAACACCTCTTCTCCTATTAGTAGCATAATCCTCAATTTTATTTACTTTTGTACTGGGGACTGAACCCAAGGGTGCTCTTCTGCTCTACCACTGAGCTGCATCCCACTTCTATTTTTTGAGACAAGTTCTCACTAAATTGCCAAGGCTGGCCTTGAACTTGTGATTCTCCTTCTTCAGTCTCCCATATTGCTAGGATCACAGGAGGGTGCCACCCCCTGTAATCCCCAATTTCCTTTTTTTTTTACATGTACTTTTTTTTTGCATTACAATTCTTATTACCTATATACCACAAATTTTCATATTTCTGTTAGTATATGAAGTAGGTTGACACTCAATTGGAGTCTTCCTACATGTACTTTGGATGATGATGTCCATCACATTCCACCATCCTTGCTAATCCCCTGCCTCCTCCCTGCCCCCCTCCTCTGCCCTATCTAGAATTCATCTATTCCTCCCATGTTCTCCCTCCCTACCCCACTATGAGTCAGCCTCCTTATATCAGAGAAAACACTCGGCATTTGTTCTTTTGGGATTAGCTAACTTCACTTAGCATTATCCTCTCCAACGCTATCCATTTACCTGCAAATGCCATGATTTTATTCTCTTTTATTGCTGAGTAATATTCCATTGTGGATATATGCCACATTTTTTTTTTTTATCCATTCATCCACTGAAGGGCATCTAGGTTGGCTCTACAGTTTAGCTATGGTGAATTGTGCTGCTATAAACATTGATGTGGCTGTGTCCCTGTAGTATGCTGTTTTTAAGACCTTTGGGTATAGTCCGAGGAGTGGGATAGCTGGGTCAAATGGTGGTTCCATTCCCAGTCTTCCAAGGAATCTCCGTACTACTTTCCATATTGGCTGCACCAATTTGCAGTCCCACCAGCAATGTATGAGTGTACCTTTTCCCCCACATCCTCGCCAACACTTATTGTCTTCATAATAGCTGTCATTCTGACTGGAGTGAGATGATATCTTACAGTAGTTTGGATTTGCATTTCTCTGATTGCTAGAGATGATGAGCATTTTTTCATATATTTGCAGATTGATTGTATATCCTCTTCTGAGAAGTGGCTGTTCAGGTCTATTTGTTGACGGGGTTATTTGGTTTGGTTTTTTTTTTTTTTTTTTTTTTTTTTGCCCTTAGCTTTTTGAGTTCTTTATATCTGATGTGTGAGGGGTAAAGATTTGCTCCCAGGATGTAGGTAGGCTTTCTGTTCACCTCACAGATTGTTTCTTTTGCTGAGAAAAAAGTTTTTAGTTTGATTCGTCCCATTTATTGGTTCTTGGTTTTAATTCTTTGCTATAGGAGTCTTATTAAGGAAGTTGGGACCTAATCCACATGATGAAGATTAGGGCCTGTTGAGAGCCATAACCAAGTAGGAATGACGCATGGCAATTTCCTTGTCAGCCTACCCAGTGTTGCTTAGCGGGAGGACTCTCCATTGTGGAAATGGGCTTGCCTTGGACCCAGGTCATTTGCAGTGACATTGCATCAATGTTTGAGAGTTTTGATTTGAAAGGTGACCTTGCTCAGGGATTAGGGCGGATCCGGGTTTAGGGTGGTGGACCCTGCTGGGAATAGGGCATATCCTGCTGCCTCAGGCGCCTGCTCCTTGAGTTCCCATTGAGTTCTCCCGGGATTCAGAGGGTATTTGGTCCGTATTTGGTATGGTGGAGGATGGATTTTTCCCAGAACATGCATGTAGAGTGCCGGTGAGAGTTCGGGAATAAAGAATTGCTGTTTGAATCTACAAGGCTATGAGTGGCTCGTGATTTTGTGCCCAGCCAGACTGCGGCAAGGGCCTACTTGTAATCCCCGATATTCATCCCGTATTTGGTTTCCCAGGAAAGGCCAAAGTCCCCAGCCTCTTTTGCAGCCAGGACTTCCTTCCTCCACCCTACCCACCCCTGCACCCAGGCCTTTGCCTTCCGCCTGGCCAACAAAACCCAAGTGTTGAGAGTTCTTAAAAGTAGAGTCATATCCTTCTTACCTTCTCCTTCATCCTGCCAGCTGAAATGCAGATTTGATGGCTGCAGCTCAAGCAGCCATCTTGGACTATGAGGCAGAAGCCATGTGTTAAGAATGGCATAAAAACTAAAACACTGGTAGAGAATCCCTGGGTTCAATCCCCAGTACCACAAAAACAAACAACTAAACGCCAACCTTCCCAGCTCCAAGCTGGTAACCTCCTATGTCTGCCAACTAGAGAATTAGTTGTTTCTTAGTTTTGTTTGATACATACAGCTAAAACCCTTTTAAATTTTATTTATTATTATTATTATTGTGTGTGTGGTTCTGGGGTTGAATCTAAGGATATTACCACCGAGCTACATCCCTAGCTCTTTTTCTATTTTTTCTTGGGACAGAGTCTTGCTAAACTGCCCAAGCCTCAAACATGAGATCCTCCCGCTCCGGAGTGGATGGGGTTACAGCATGTACCACAGGCCCAGGTGGAACCTTTTTTTCCTTCAGCCCTGAGGATTGGACCCAGGGTCTCAGTGCTCCAGCACGGAGCTGCATCTCCAGCCCTTTTATTTTGAGACAGGATCTTGCTAATTTCCCAGGCTGGTCTCAAACTTGCTATCCTCTGCCTCAGCCTCCTGAGTTGCTGCGATTACAGGTGTGCACCACCGTGCCTGGCTTCACCCATCTTGAAACTCCTAGAGGCCCAAGTCGTCCCCCAGGATGGAGGACAACAGGAAGGGAGTTTCAACTCTGTGGTCCCTGATCCCAGGTTAGCTAAACCACTGTCACTCAATTTTCTGGCTGGCTGGAAACACCTTGGCACACATGGGAGGGGCAGGTCGGGACTTAACACTTGTAGACAAGGAAAACTGTGTGATGGGCAGGGCCTGGAGTCCGGACCTGTGATGTCTCAGCTGAGACAGCGACAGAAGACACACCCTGAAGTGTCCAGTGTGGCCAAGTGGCTCAAGCAGGTGGTCTTGCTTTGGCCCTGAGGGAGGTGTTTTGTCATCTTCTATAAAGCTGCCCACGGTGGTCTGCAGGGTGAGACCCACCCCCACTCTGGGCCGAGTACCAGAACCCCCTGGAGGGCCTGGAAACAGGTGCATCTGCGCAGCAGGGAAGCAGCCAAGAGGAGTCACCCCACCCCAGGCACAGGAGGAAGGCAGGAAGGAGCCTGAGGCCTTCCAGCCAGGAGCCTGATCCCATGCCTGGGCGTGGCCTTCAGACGTGAACTAGCTGTCATTAGACACCCCTGGGTGGGTTCTGGTGGCCAAGGAGGGAGGCCAGGTTCCCTAGGAATGGCTTGAGCCATGGCTCCTGAGCCTGCCTGCCAGAAGGGTACAGCTGCTCCTGGCACCCCCAGTGGAGTTGGGGGAGACCCATCCTTGATTCCCTCCCATGTTCTGAGGTGAAGCCTGTGGCCCCCCAGGCGCTGCCCTGCACCATCTCCCACACTAGCCCGCGGGCTTTCCTGGGAGCTGGGAATACGACTTATCCTGCCAGGACTCACGCTGCGCCAAGAGGGAGCACAGCTGCCTTCTGAAGCCACAGCGTAGCTCTCTCTGGAAAGAATATGAAGTGGCAGCCCTGGGCGATGGCCCGGGTGGGTCAGCTCTGGAGGGGCCCGCACCGTGCTGGTTGGGAGCACCATGCTGGTTGGGATGTACTTTCTTTAACAACTGAGGACGCTGGGGTGGGGCTCAGCGGTACAGCTACCTAGCACTGGGATCCCTGGGTTCCAGCCCAGCCCCACCCAAACATACATACAAACAAACAAAATGAAAGAAAGAAAAAGCCGAGGATCAAGGATCAATGAATGCTCCTTTGTTGGGCCCTGGGAGCTGCTGGCAGCCTGAAGTGGTCCCAGATCTGGGTTCTCCATCACCTCAGCTCCAGCTGAGGAGCCTGATGAGGCCTGGGGAAGTCTGAGAGGAGGGCAGGGCCTGCCACTGTCCAGCCACCCAGAGCAGCAGGTGGACTCTGGACTTTGCCATGGACATGCAAGAGGGACCCAGAGCTAACACAACCTTAGCACACCCTCAGGGAGAGATGCCGGAAAATGAGGATGGGCCCCCGCCCCAGCCATTTCCACCACCCCAGACGCCAGCCCTTGGGACGTGGAGACAAGTGCCCTGGGAATAGGGTGGAGGGGCAAGGGCTGAGGGCACACCAGCATCCAGCCAGGGGGCACAGGCCCCAAATTCACCCAAGATTGGCCTTTCCTGACCAAACCACAAGGCACACATTTGGAGTTTCAAAAATCTGATGAGTTCCAGACAGGGGTACATTTGGGAAGATGCCTGACCTGGTTCTGAAGTCCCCTGCTGGGGCCAGCTCTCAGCTGCCTGCTCCTTCCGGGGTTCAGGCCCCAGAGTGGTCCTTGGACAAGGACAGTCCCAGGCCTGAGAGCCCTCAAGTTTGGCTGTGGAGCCACCACCTCAGTGCGCAGGTTACAGGATGGCCAAGCTGAGGCAGGACAGGACCTGCAGCCCAGGCTGGCACTGCTGGGCTCTCAGGGGTCACTCCCCGTTATGCCGGGATTTGCCTGTCAGCCGGCGGCGCTGGGTCTTGCTGGTGCGGGTGGCACTCGGGGGCTTCTTGGTGGAGTCCTGTGCCCGTCGGGGACGTTTCCTCTTGACCTTTTTCCGGCTGTGGGCATGCAGCGACGCTGTGAGGGAGGAGATCCTGTGGAGGGTGGAGGGGTGAGGCCCGGCCTCAGTGGGCCCTGGGAATAGGGTGGGGGGGGCAAGGGCTGGGCTGGGGGCACACCATCATCCAGCCAGGGGGGACAGGCCCCAAATTCACCCCAAGGTTGACCTTTCCTGACTCCAGAGCATCTGCAGTCCCACACCTGGCGCCCTAGCTTCCCCCCACAGGCCAGCAGGAGGTATCTCCACAGGCATGGTGACAAGCCAGGGCTCACCGCTGAGACAGCAGGGGGTCTTTGGACTTCCTGGGTAAGGCTCTGGTTGGTTTCTCCACAGACGACATCTCCTCCTTGGACCCGTCCCCAGCACCTGGCTAGAAAAGCACAGGAGAAGAACTGTCACAGAAAGTGGATGGGGCTGGGGACGCAGCTCAGTTGGTAGAGAGCTCGCCTCCCGTGCATGAGGGCCGGGGTTCAATGCCCAGCACCACAAAACACAAAAAAAGGGGAGTGGATGGATAGGGACCAGGCTGGACACCCTAAGTGAGCATGTCCAGTGGTGGGCATGGCCTGCTGCCGAACAGGCGTGGAGCCAGGCCAGAGAAGGCCTTGGCCAGATGGCCCACATCCACCCGAAAACCAAGATCACACAGGGGACAGCCCTATTTCAAAGTCCTCCCTGCCTCAGCTTGTAGCTTACACGACAGTCGAACACTCATGAATAAAAAGTGAGCAAACAGGTGACAGGACTGGTCCCTGCATCAGATCTCACACAGGGGCCAGCACAGTGGCAGATGAGAGCGAGATCCTTACGGACAACACAAGGCGGTGGCTTCGGGCAGGACGCTGCCACCATGGGACGCAGGTGGGTCTCTATACCCAGGTTCACACTCAACTGAAAATATTTGGGAAAAAAATTATTGCTTCTGTGTTGAACACGACAGACTTTTTTCTGGTCTGACTTTTTTCGGTAAACAACACAGTGAACTATGCACCTTTCACCGGGCTGGTATTAGACATCACGAGCCATCTAGAGACTATTTTATTCAAGGGACACAGACACAGGCAGATCTTGGAATCGGAAGTCCTGGAACCAATCCTCCTTAGCCGCAGAGGGACAACTGCACATAATAAATCCTGAGGCGAACCAGGCAGATGCAACTGTGATTGCAAGTGGTGTTTCATGAAACAAGGTTACATGTACTCACGAGGAAGCTTTCTGCTATTTTCAATTACATTCTTTTTTATTTTTATTTTTTTGGTACCAGGGGTTGAACCTAGAGGCATTTAACCACTGAGCCACATTCCCAGCCCCCTTTTTATTTTTTCCTTTCAGACAGAGTCTCACTAAGTTGTTTAGGGCCTTGTTAAATTGCCAAGGCTGGCCTTGAACTTGTGATCTTCCAGGCTCAGCCCCCTGAGCTGCAGGATTACAGGTGTGCCCGCTACCCGTATCAATTATATTCTTTTCTTTTCATTATTTTTGCCGTGCTGGGGATGGAAGCCAGGGCCCCGTGCATGCTGAGCAAGCACTTTACCACTAAGCTACCTCCTTAGTCCCTCTTTTTTTTTTTTTTAAAGAGAGAGTGAGAGAGGAGAGACAGAGAGAGAGAGAGAGAGAGAATTTTTAATATTTATTTTCTAGTTATCGGCGGACACAACATCTTTGTTGGTATGTGGTGCTGAGGATCGAACCCGGGCCGCACGCATGCCAGGCGAGCGCTACCACTTGGGCCACATCCCCAGCCCTCTTTTTCTTTAATATTTGTTTTTTATTTATAGTTGGAGACAATACCTTTATTTCATTTATTTTTATGTGGTACTGAGGATCAAACCCAGGGCCTCACACATGCTAGGCGAGCGCTCTACCGTTCAGCTACAATACCAGCCCCCTGCCCCTCTTTTTAATGCTGTGAACTTCTGATGATTCACAACCCACAGGTTGAAAACTCATGCTCAGTGTACACAGATGTGCCGTGTTACTGTTGCTTATCACACCAGGGGAACAATCACAACAAACAGCAATCTTTGACTGAGCACTCATTGCTGGGCAGGCAAGGTACCAAGCGATTCACATGGATTGGATTCATCCCCTTTTGAGGATTGAACCCTGGGTCACCACAAAGATGTATCCTTTTTTTTTTTTTTAACTTAAAAAAAGAAAAAGTGTGTGTGTGTGTGTATGTATGTATGTGTGTGTGTGTGTGTGTGTATATATATATATATATATATATATATATATATACACATATTTATTTATTTATTTATATTTGTAGTTGGACACAATACCTTTATTTTATTTATTTATTTATATGTGGTGCTGACGATCGAACCAGTGCCTCGCAAGTGCTAGGCGAGTGCTCTACTGCTGAGCCACAACCCCACTCTCCCCTTTTCATTTTTTAAAACAGGGTTTAAGTGGCTGAGGCTGTCCTCAAACTGATGGATTTCCTGCCTCAGCCCCCAGAGCTGCTGGGATTACAGGTGAGTGCCACACCACACCTGGCTGGAGTCACCACTTTTATCTTCAGAGCAATGCCACATGGCAAATGCTATCATGAGCAGCTTCCAGTTTATGGATGGAAACAGGGAAGAAGGCAAGTCAAAGAAACTTGCCCAAGCTGGCTGCGGTGGCCCACACCTCTAATCCCAGTGGCTTGGGGGCTAAGGCAGGAGGATCGCAAGTTCAAAGCCAGCCTCAACAACTTATGAATCCCTAAACAACTCAGCAAGACCCTGTCTCTAAATAAAAATATAAAAAAGCACCCCTGGGGGGCGGGGGATATAGCTCAGTTGGTAGAGTGCTTGCCTCGCATGCACAAGGCCCTGAGTTCAATCCCCAGCAACACAAAAATAAATAAATAAACACCCCTGGGGGCTGGGGATGTGGCTCAAGCGGTAGCGCGCTCGCCTGGCATGCGTGTGGCCCGGGTTCGATCCTCAGCACCACATACCAACAAAGATGTTGTGTCCGCCGAAAACTAAAAAATAAATATTAAAAAATTCTCTCTCTCTCCTCTCTCACTCTCTCTCTTTAAAAAAAAAAAAAAAAAAAAAAAAAAAAACACCCCTGGGTTCAATCCCTGGTACCAAAAAAAAAAAAAGAAAGAAACTTGCAGTTCCTTTACTGCCCAGTGGCGCAGCCAGGGACTAAAGGGTCCAGACCGCAAGAGCTCCTTGCACTGCGATACCTGTGACATGGGCAGTATCCGGCAACCCCATGACGAGCATGCCCCAGGGCAGGACCCACCTCAGGCAGGGGTAGTCCGAGCAGTCGGGCTCCAGAGAGGTCCAGGTCGCTGATGGTGGTCACGGTGACTGTGTGGTTGGGGTGGTCATACTGCACAGACTCTGTCTTTGCCGTCACAAGCCGGTCTAGCTCATCTGCCTCCTCTGCAGGGCAGCCACAGATCAGGCCTCAGCCCCAGAACAAGCAACCGAGCTGCAGCCTCCCTCCCAAGCCTGGACTGCAGGGGCCCTTCCACCCTGGCCCAGAGCCTGGCCTGCAGACAGATGTTATCAATTACCCACTCTTCCCTCCTTGCTCTAGGCCAGACCCCATTCACAAACTCTGTGATACCAGAGCTGCCACCGCCCCTCCCTCCAACTAGTTCCTCCAGTCCTTGGAAACTGGGTTCTGCTCAGGCCCAGTTTACCATGAGGTTTGGGTCTCCTCCTGGTCTCTGATCCACTGTGCTTAGAGATATGTGAGGCCCACCCCTGGTGCCCAGGTCATCACCAAGACCCCTGAAGCTAAGGAGGTCACCTGTGCAGTTTTCACCCTCTCCCCCCAACACCAGAAGCCCAGCCTCCCTGGTTGTTCTCCAGGTCAGCCCAAGGAGGACTCACCCAGCGCCTCCTCTCTCTCTGCCAGCATCTTCAAGTATTCTTGGTGGCGCTAAGGGCACATGGGAAGGGCACAGTGAGTATGGCCTCTCCTTCAGTCTAAGCAGGGGCACTGCTGACCTCAGGGCATGTGGACCACGGCTGATAGTTCAAGGTCAGGAGGAGACTCCATCCTCCACCTTCCCCAGTCCCAGGCCAGAGTCTCTCCCTGTATAAAGGGCTTCTCAGTCCTGTCCTGCCCCACACCCCTCCACCTTCCCTGTGGCCGTCTCTATCAGGGCCATCTGGGGCTGTAAGTCCCCCTCCATCCACCTTCCTTCACCTCCTCCCGGAGCTTCTTCTGCTCTTCCTTCAGCCGCTGCTTAATCTCCTCGATGGCTGCCTTCTTCCGCTCCACTTTCCGCTTGTGGAAGCCGGTCAGGTACTCCCTACAGGAAGGAAGAGTTTGGAGGAGATAAGGAAAGAACTGGCTTAGGAAGAGAGCACAGCCAGTGCTGCACCATGTGTGTAGGGCTCTACCCACCAACCCTCCTCTCACCTCACCTGTAGGGATCAAGCCCCATTAACAGAGAGGGACATGGAGGCACACAGTCTAGGTTACTTGCCCCAGGTCACACAGAGTACAGTCATGCACCATTTAATGATAAGAACACAGTCTGAGAAATGAGTTGCTAGGTAATTGTGTTGTTGTTTACATATCACAAAGTATATTTACACCAACTTAAATAGTATAGTCTACTACACATGGAGGTGGCATGGTACACCATCATTACGTGGGCCATCACTACCAAATCATCATTATGGAACATCTGATTGTGTAAGCTGTTTTTCTTTTTTTTGTTTGTTGTTTTTGTAGCAGGGATTGAACCCGGGGTGCTCTACTACTAAGCCTCATCCCCAGCACTTTTTATTTTTTATTTTGAGACAGGGCCTCACCAGGTTGCTGAGGCTGGCCTCAGTCTCCCAAGCCATAGGGTTAAAGGTGTGCGCCATCGCACGGAGCTGGACGGTCTAAGTTTAGCAAAATATGAGATATGTTGCCTCTTTGCACTCTACACTCTCCAGAACTCTCAGCTTCAAACAAGAGCTGATAGTGGACACATAGAACTGGCTGAGGCCCCTTTTATACTGGCAAATATCACCGCTCAGGGAATTGAGCCACTTCCGGCAGGGCTTTCAGGAACACCAGATCTGCAGAAGTTCTCCACTGAACCAACACCCACTTCCCCAGGCCCCTGGCCCCACCCTAGGACCTGCTGATTTACCCTCGGAGTTTCCGGGTGAGACCCAGGCATTTCGCTCCCTACCCCTGCCCTTTTACATCTCCTAGTGCCGGCTGCTCTTTAGGTCAGAACCGTTTGGTTCTGACGCCCAGCACTGGGTTTTTCGCGGGGTGGCCACCCTGTGCCATTTGTCTAGCGGGGCGCTGGGCCTGGGGCACTGCAGGAGCTCAACAGGCGTCTGGGGAGTGAATGAAAGCAGAGAAGCCACTCTCGTTTCATTGGCTCATCCATCATCAGCGACGGCTGAGCGCCTCCTGGGCGCAGGGTCGGCGGAGCCAGCTGGACTACCGAGGTCCGAGCTGCGGCTCTAGGCGAGCAGGGGGAGAGCGTGCCACCCCAACGGGCGGAGCTAGCCGAGCCCGAAGGACAGTCTGGCCACGCCCCGGGGCGGGGCCGGAAGAGCTCTCCACGCGGGCGGGCGCGACCCGGACCTGACCTAGGCCTCGCCGGGTAGCCCGAGGGGGACGCTCTCCCGCCCTGCCACTCACCGCCGCTTCTCTTCATCGAAGCTGAGAACGAGCCGGGGACGCCGGTCGTCGCCATCTCGCTGCTTCTTTTTCTTGTTGCGACCCATAATGCTGAGGTTCCCACCAGCACAGCTTCCTATATCGCCTAAGAGACTTCCGGGTGTAGCGTTCGCGGCCTTCCGGGTGCACTTCGCAAAGTGGACCCGCCGTTCCGCCCGTCAGGCCCCGCCTTTTAAAGGGGCCTCCTGTTCTGTCTCCTCCCGCAGTGGGTTGTATTCGGGTTATGGTCCTGCCAGACCCCATGCCTCGGACAGTGACTGCCGCTAGAGGGCGCTCAACGTGGAGTTATTCGTGAATGGCCAAAATTCTCTGGTCCTAATTTAGGTCTGATGCCAAATGGTTGGTGATTTCCATGAGAGCCAAACTGCTTGGATTTGTAGTCTGGTATCCCACCTACAGGCTTGTGACCCAGGACCAGTTGCCTTCCTTGTGTTTCATTCACCCTATTTCTAAAATGGCGATAACTTTCGTGACTTTGTAGGTTTATTGTAGGACAGTGCTTCTGGAGCTGACATGCACTAGATCACATGCAGGGCTTGCAGGTGTGGAGGTGCCCGGCTGTAATCCCAGCAGCTTCGGAAGCCGAGACAGGAGGATCGCAGGTTCAAAGCCAGCCTCAGCAAGAGTGAGGCGCTAAGCAACTCAGTGAGATCCTGTTTCAAAATAAAATATAAAATAGGGCAGGGGGTGTGAGTGTGTACTGTGCGCACACGAAGAAGCAAACTTATTTCTGAGAGAAGGGACTGGGGCAAGGCTGGAACTTGAACCTGGTTCCTTGGCCTCCTTGTCCAGCTCTCTGGGCCACTGGTCTGAGGGACATTGGCCCAGTAGCCAACATGCCCCCTCCCCCACTCAGAGTGGCTGTAGATCAAGCGGGAAGGCCCGGCTTGATAAACAGAAAGCTGCCTCTCTCGCCCCCTTCCCTCTCCATAGTCATTCATTTGGACTTCGGGCTGAGGCATGTTCCCAGAGCAGCCGTCGCCCCTGCTTTACAGAGGACAATGCAGAGGCTCCGAAAGGGAAAATGACTTGGCCAAAGCCACACAATAAGCGATGGGATCAGAGCTGCCCACTGCCCGCAGCCCTGGACACAGAGCAGCTCGACCTTCCCAGGGCTTCTTCTCGGGCTCAGAGAATGAGTGAGGCAGCTGCTGGCCTGGGACCCAGGTGGCAGGCTCTGCAGGGTCACCCCTCTCCCAGCCCAGCCCCAGCCACAGGTCCTATGGGGCTCGGGAGGCCACATCCATGAATGTACCCAGTGCAGAGTGAAGTCGGCCGCCTGGGTTGGCTCCAGACCCTTGCCAGGGAGTCTCAGGTCCCTTTGTCCCAGGAAGGGAGACAAGGACCACCCACACCCTTGTTGGCTGGGTTTCTACTTAAAGTTATTTTTGCATCTATCGATCATGTCCTGTGTGCCAGGAGCAGCGGGACACGGCGTGTTCTCTGAATAGAAATGAGGATAAGACGAGCAGGGAGAATCACGGTGGCAGCTGCCACTTACTCAGCTGGTCACATCAGCTGGTCACATCATCATTTCTTGGGGGGCATGATCCCCATTTTGCTGAGGAGGAAACGGGCTCAGAGAGATGCAGTCTCTTGCTTGAGATCACAGGCAAGAGCAGGAGATGCAGGTGATGTCCAGGGGTCTAAGAACAGGGCTTTTCTTAATTTCTCTGGACCCCATTTCTTAGGCTCTCGGGGTACCCTGAGTCTTAAAGCGGGTGAGGGGAATCACATCTACAGGGCCCCTGTCGGTTCCAGGCACAATACATTTCTCTCCCCCACCCCCAGGTCCCTCTGCCTTCCCCTCAGAGACAGGACCCAGGGTTGCTTTAACCACTGAGCCGCATCCCCAGCCCTTTTTATTTTTTTGATTTTGAGGCAGGGTCTAGCTAAGTTGTTTAGGGCCTCGCCAAGTTGCTGAGGCTGGCCTTAAACAAGAGATCCCCCTGCCTCAGCCTCCCAGCCTTTGGGATTACAGGTGTGGGCCATCATGCCTGGCTCCAGCCCTTTTTATTTTCTGAGACAGGGTCTCCCTAAGTTGCCAAGGCTGGCCTTAAACTTGTGATCCTCCCAGGCACCAGACATTTATATACCTTACCTCAGCTAACCCCCACCACCTCACAGGGAAGATCCTAGTATTAATTTGACAAATGAGGAAACTGAGGTTCAGAGATGTTGAGTAACTGGTCCAAGGACACATAGCAGTGGAGTGAGGTTTAAACACAGGTCTATCCGATTTCATGCTCAGTGGTCTCCTCTTGGCCCCAGGGATCTCCTCTGCACACTGTAGTCCCAGTCCAGAGTGCGTGCTCGGCTAGTGTTGGAGAATCAGTTTGGGAGACTGCGAAGACCTGAGACAGGCCAGGTGCCATGGAGCACGCCTGTCATCCCAGCGGCTCAGGAGGCTGAGGCAGGAGGATCTCTAGTTCAAAGCCAGCCTCACCAACTTACAGGCCTTGAACAACTTATCAAGACCCTGTCTTAAAATAAAATATATATAAAAAAATGGGCTGGGGATGGGGCTCGGTGATTAAGTGCCCCTGGGTTCAATCCCTGTACCAAAAAGAAAAAAATCAACTTGAGGCAGCCTAGGGGACATTTCCCTGGTGTCCAGCAGAGGGCGCCCTTGGGAGCCCCAGGAGAGCGTGGAGATTGGGTGTGGCTCATGGGACCCGCCTCTTCTTTGGCCCTCTCTGGAGGTGGGCCACCAGGTCCCAGGGAACCCACCAAGATGCAGCTCATCCATCCACAGTGACCCCCATTATATGGGTGAGAACACTGAGGCAGCCCAGCGGGTGCCAGATGTCCTGGAGCACAGGAGTGGCTAAGCAGCTGCCACCGCACTCAGGAGACTGTGCCCAGGGTTGGGGGCGCCTGGTGACGTTCTGACTTGAGACTTCCAGAACGTTGACGGAGTTCCCACAGCTGCTTCCCAGGGGGGTAGAAGGGCCCCTGGAAAAATGTGGCCCAGCAACAAACGGAGGGAAAAGGCACAGGTGGGCTTGCGGGGTGACAGGGCCACCGACCCCGGTCCCTCGTGAGCACCGGGTGTTTGAGGTCAGCATTGTCAACCAGGTAACAGCCGGGCTGCTCGTGAGGAGGCATCCTCTTTAAAACCATGGAGGACCAGCTAGAGGCCTCATCAAGCCCAGAGTGACCGCTACTCTCCTGTACCCCAAGGAAGAAGCTGTGGGCAGCAGGAGGCCTCACATTAGCCGGCCTCTACCTCTGGGACCTTTGCAGGGGTCCACTTACCTCCCCAGCTCCTCCGGGCACAGAAATGGGGGCTGGCAATAGGGGCCAGGGGACCGCGGCTTTCAGATTAGCCTCCTGGTTGTCCTTGCTCCAGCAAAGGGGCACCAGAGCTCGGATGCATGGGGCCCGCTCAGCCTCAGCTGGGCCTGGCACAGGACCAGGGCTCCTTTTTGCATTCAGAGCCCATTTCCTCCTTTAAACTGGAGTCATGACATCTCAAAACGCAGTGCAGTGAGGAGGAAGGGAAAACCACCACCCACTGGGCACTTGCCATGAGCCACGCACTGAATTTGTCCTCCTTCATGTGACATCTCATTTAATCTTCACAACAACCCTAGGATAGGCTGTGTGTAATATTCCCTTTCTATACACATAAACTCAGGCACAGAGAGGTCAATTAATATGCACAAGACCACACAGCTGGCAGCCCCTCCTTCAAAACTCCAGGTTGTTTTTTTTTTTTTTCCTCCAAAGTCTTTTCTTTCTCTCTTCTTCCTTTTGAGACAGAGTCTCACCAAGTTGCTGAGGCTAGCCTTGAACTTGTGATCCTAATGACTCATCCTCCCAAGTTGCTGGAATGATAAGCATGCATCTTTTTTATCCCCTTAAATGGAGTCTCCGGTTCAAGCCCCAGCACTGCACAACAATCAAATCAATAAAGACGGTTTGCTAGGTTGGCCCCAAACCCCTGGGCCCAGGTGATCCTCCTAAGAAGCTGGAGCTGCAGGCAGAGGGCTGCTGCACCTGCTGACTCCACGTCTTTGAGCTCCTGAAGGTAAATGAGAGGGGGCTGTTGTTCCTCCACCTTCTCCCATCCCACCCGGCACCAGGTGGGTTCAGTGCCCTCCATGGTGCCCTCAAGGGTGGGCTGAGCTCTGCTCCGTCTGGGGAGCCCGGGGGAGACGGTACACGTGGAGGAGGTGAAGGCAGGGGACCTTTCACCCCCGGACACACACACAGGAGGCTGGCTCAGGGGAACAGAGGCAGCTGCCTTTATTGGCGGCCTTGGGCCGGCTGGTGTCACTCGAAGGCTATGCACTTGATCTTGAAGTCGCCGTCCGCTGCCACATAGTTGATGGCCTCCAGGTTGAGGCGGTTGGGGAACTTGAACTCGTGTCCATCTGGCAGCTTGATGGTCAGGTCCGTCTGGTCAAAGGAGAAGCACACCTGGAGGTGGAGAGGGACTTGAGCCGGGCCGCAGCAGGACCCGGCCATGCTGACCCCGTGACCAGGCAGCGAGGGAGGGACCCAGGGTGGGGCCCAGGTCTAGAGACCCCAAACCCAGCACCCCCCCAGGGCCCTGCCCCCCAGAGCCACCTCCACGACACTCCCAGGCTGGAAGGGGAAGGCGGGCTCGCGGTGCTCGGCCCCCCAGGCCCCGCCGTCCTTGCTGTTGCACACGATGGTATTGGCGTCCCCGAAGGCGTTGAAGCGCGGGTTGAAGTGCAGACACAGGTTGTTGCTGTCTTTGCCCAGGTTCAGCACGAAACTAGGGAAGAACAGGTGGACTTGAGGGTACCTTGGCCAGCTGAGGCCACCTCTGGTCAGTCCCTAAAGCAGACCAGTCTGTCACCCGGTACACCACTACTGCACCTTGCTGGGAGACTCATCCAACCAGACCAGAAACCCATATTCTAGTCTGGCCTTGCTGTGTGACTTGAGCTAGTCTCTGACCCTCTCTGGGTCTCAGTTTGCTCGCTTGCGCAATGGGGGCTGCAGAAGAAAGATCTCTAAGGGTTTTGCTGTGCTGATGGCCCCAGACTCTTGCAGATCTAACCTTTTTTTTTTTTTTTTTTTGTGGTGCTGGGCATTGAACCCAGGGCCTTGTGCATGTGGTATCCCCAGCCCGTGATCTAACCTTTTTGGTCAAGCTCAGGGACCCTCTTCAGATGGTGACCTCTGGGGGGGCAAATGTCCTGTCTTGTACATTTCTGAATCCCTGTTGCCTAGCACTGAGTGGGACACAGCATATACTGCCGAGTGAATGATCAGAGGATTTGGGGGCTGGGGTGTGGCTCCGTGGCAGAGTGTGCACTTAGCACGTGGGAGGCCCTGGGTTTGATTCCCGGCATCACGCAAAAAGAGGAAAAGATGGCTCTTTGCGTGGAGCGATGAGTGTGAAAAGAGTGTCTCTTACAAAGAAATCACTGCCCTCACTGATATACCCAGCCTCTGTCCTCCTCCAGCTCACCCCTGCCCCCGTGTTTATTGATTAAGAAACTGAGGCCCAGAGAGGTTGGTTGACTGGGCCAAGGTCATAAGGCTGCTGAGAGGAAGGGCCCTGGATGAGCGAATGAAGGACTGAAGATACAGAAGGGTGGGCCAGGGACGAGCAGCCCTGGGAAGGAGGGGCTCTAAGGGAGAGTGGGTGGCGCCCCCCTGTCCCCTTCTCCAGGGCCCAGCCTCAGATTCTGCCCAGGGTCGGAAAGGGAGGGGGCCAGCCAAGGAGAAGATGGGGCCGCAGCTGGTTTAATTTAGAGGCTGGGAGGGGGAGGGGGCGAGGATGGTGGGGGCGCCAGACCCGGCGGAGGAAGTGACTCACCCAGAAACGCAGCCAGCAGCTGGCCGCGGACCCGCTGGAGAAGCGGGCTTCCCGCCGGCCACGCCCACCCCGCCGCCCCACCCTGGCCTCCGAGCGCCATCCCCGCCATCGCCATCCCCGCTACCTCCCACACCCCTCACCTCTTGGCGTCGGGAGCCACCTCGCCGCGCACTCTGAGGCACTCTCCGGGTTTGAGGTTCAGGTTGCTGGCGACCAGACCCTGTGGCACACAAGACCCGCCCGCTGGGTTAGGGACAGGTGGCTTCCTGGGGCGGCTGGGCGTGGCAGTGGGGTCTTTCCCACCCTGTGTCCTCTGACCAGGCCACCGGGAAGCCTGGGGGACAGGACAGGTGCTTACAGGGAAAGCCCCTCTCCCCACAGGGACTCTGAGACATGGGGGTGCTCCCCACCACGGGCTCTGGATCTTGCCCTTGGGCTGCCGGACCTGGTTCAGAGCAGCCTGGGAGGCGGGGTTCAACGCCCCTCAATTAGCAGAGGCCACTGGCAGCGCTGCAGCCACTTGCCCAAGGTGACACTGGAGGGGTCTGTCCCTCTGCTGGAGAAATGGCCTGGGGCTACAGCAACCTCCCCCATCCGGGTCAAGCTCCTCTCTGCAGAGAGGTGCAGGGGCCAAAGAGGACACCGAGGACTATGGCCAGGCCCTTCTGCAGGAGGGAGAACCCCCAAAGATTAGGGCTGCCCCTCGGGATGGTTCAGGGTTAAGGAGACTGACCAGGACGCAGGCCACTGCCTGGCACTATGAGCCCTGGCACCAGGGCGGTGGGCAGGAGTTAACTGGAGTGAAGAGGTTCCTTCTGCCAGAAACTTGAAGCCTTCCCTAGGGGCCTAGGGAGACTCCGGCCTCCCCTTCCCTCCCTCACCAGCCCCTTCAAGTGGGATTCCCCACCCCCACCTGGTCAGCCCAGAGGAACCAGCCCACCCCCGGCCAGGGAGACCTCCACCAGCAGCCCCCTGGCTCCTGCAGACTTTTTAGAGCTCTGGAGCAGAGGGTGGCTTGGCCCTGGAGCAGTGACTGGAGACAGCTGCAGCGGGGGAGGGGACATGAGGCTCTGGAGTGCAGGAGGGGGAAAGGACAGTGGCCTGGACCAAAGTGCCCCCCCACTGTGGCCACACCCTTCAAACTCCCACTTCTCCGAGCTGCAGAATTGAGCTGCAGAATCGCAGAATGTGGGACCTTGGCAGAACCAACTCCGCTGCCCCACCCTGGAGCAACCAGAAAATTCTTAAGCCACAGAAGGCCCTGGGGGACCAGGCGCCCACCCCCATTTTACAGATGTGGCCACTGAGGATCAAAGAAAAGAAGGCACTTGCCCAAGGCCATACAGCTGGGACTAGAGCCCCGCTTCGGAATGGCCCTGCACTCCCCTGGTCATCTGCTCCCCGCTATCCCCAGTCCTTGGGGTGGGGGACCCACACTCACACAAGCCATAGTGAAGCCTAGAGGGTGTTCCCGGGGTCTGCTGCTGGGCTGTCAAAGGGCTCCTCCGAGAGATGGGCCCGGCCGCTCCCACCCTTTTAACTGGACCGACCCGCTGAGTCCCGCCCCCGGAAGCTCAGCCAATTGCAAGTCAGGACTGGGATGGGGGCCACCAAGGCGGGGTCAATGGAATTTCTAAATCAATTCTGGAGCAGAGGTGACCAATCAGAGTGGCGATTCCCCTCCCTCCTTCCTAGCCACGCCCCCAGGGTCCCACTCCACCTCCTATCCTTCATCCGCCCCCCATCCCAAAAAAACTTATGCGGCGGCAGAGATTGGGGGGAGCCAACGGAAAATAGTTTGAGGATGAGCTAGACCCAAAAGTTGGCGGGAAGGGGCCTGAGGCCGGCAGCTGAGCACAGGGGGCGCCCAGAGAGGAGGGCTGAGGGGCGCAGGATGCGCCAGGGAACTAGAGCTGGGGTAGGAGAGGCTGCGACCTGGGAGGGCCAGGGCGCGGCTCCCGCTGAGTGCCACTGCGGAGGGCTAGGGCCCGTGGCCACGAGGCCCTGGCCCCACCCGTCCCCGCCCCCCAGCCCCGGAAGCGGTGCCTGCAGCTGCCGCACTCGCTGCTCACTTTGAGCTAAAGAAAGGCTGGGCCCCGCGCCAGGGCTGAGGCTGTCAGCTGAGGCCTGCACCTCGGGTTGCCTGGGCGGAGGGGGCGGCTCTGAGAGTCGCTGCCCCCGGGAGCGCAGGCCTGGGAGGTGGCCCGCGGTGCGCCAGGCCCTGAGGGTTGGGGTCTCCACTCTGTGCAGCCCTGCCCCTCCCATCTCCTGTCTGAAGCCAGCCTCCTCTTCCCCACGTGCACAGCAGATATTCTCTTGAGCACCTACTGTGTGCCTGTCCCTGCTCCGACTTCAGAGGATACAGAGAGGAGCCCCTCCTAGTCCCTGTCCCTCCCGAGGAGCCCATGGTTGGGGTTAGGCGGAATCTGCCCAAGAAGCTAATGAAGAAACCCGGCGGTTCTAAGGCGAGTGGGATGGAGAAAGGGAGGCAGGGGGTCTCAAAGTGCGGCAAAGAAAGACTGGCCTTCCCGCAGGACACTGGCCTGAGGACAGGGAGCGTCTGAGCATGTAGGAGAAGGTGGGGGGCGAGACTGGAAGAAAGCCAACTGTACCCCGTCATGAAGGGGCTCGTGGGCCAGGTAAAGGGCTTGGCAAGTTTCATCCTAGGGTACTGGGGAGCCACCAAAAGTTGTAGGGAGGGTGAGTATTGAGACTAGACATGGGATATGGGGAAGGTTTCCGCAGCAGAGTTGAGGAGGCCTGCGGGCAGTCACCTCACATTTGGGACCCAGTGAAGGGAGGGGCACCAGGGGCTTGCCAGGGAGTTGTCAAGGGGTCCTGCTCTGTGTGGCCACCCCCCTTCTAAACTGTCAGCACTGAAGAGGGAGGGAGATGCGAGGAGGAGTGAGTCACATCTGGAGGCCAGGCCAGCACCACCCACCCCTCCCGGCCTCCCCAGCCGAGCCCCCACACCCCCACACCCCACTTTTGCACCAGAGGACAGGGGTGTGTGTAGGGCCGCCCTCTGTGTGGGGACCCAGAGAAGGGGGCTGCACCCAGAGCCCCTTCCCTCTCCCCAGGCCAGTGTCGCCTGCTAACCCAACCACAGAAGCTTCACTTTTTCCTGTGTGCCTCCCCCAAACCTCAGTCCTAGGGAGGGGCCGCTGGACCAGCCCAGCTCCACTCCTCTCCCAGAGATGCGCCCTGCCACGTCAGAACGGGGCCTCAGGAGGTGCCCCAGCCCCAGGACCAGAGGAGCTCTGGGCAGGGCACCTGGCCCAGCCAGGAGTTGGGGTCTCAGGTCCTGGGAGCTGCTCGCCCAGTCTCACCTGACCTGGAGAGTGGCCAGCACCAGGGAGTGCTGGCTCCTGGGCAGGGACGGGTCACTTCCGTCAGGGTCCAGCAGCATGGTCGAGGGTGCAGGTCCCCAGGAAGGCCCCACTGGGGTCTGGGGACTTGGGTTCTGCTTCTAACCCTGTTGTGCTCCCCACCCCAGGAAATCCCCGCTGCCCGGGCTCCTGGCTTGCCTCAGTCTCCCCATCTGCAAACTGGGCCTGTGGAATGCTGCTCTCCTGCGGAGGGTCACACAGGGCCTGACTCAGGTCAGTGACTCAGGCATCTCAGGTTTCAACTTGCCTGTGGCCCTTAGGGCCCTTTCTCCCAGACTGAGTTTATCTTCCTGGGGGATCTGCCAGGACTTTCCCTCTGGTTCCTAACACGTGTAACTGGGCTTTCAGGGAGACAAAAGATATCCGTGCCTGGCACAGAAGCCCAAGCCTGTAATCCCAGCGTCTTGGGAGGCTGAGGCAGGAGGATGGAGAGTTCAAAGCCAGCCTCCTGGGCAAAAGCAAGACACTAAGCAACTCAGTGAGACTCTGAATCTAAACAAAATACAAAATAGGGCTGGGGGTGTGGTTCAGTGGTCCACTGCCCCTGAGCTCAATCCCAGGTACTCCCCCTGCCCTCCCCCAAAAGAGAGACCTTTACTAGAGACCCAGATCTCCGAGCATGCCCAGCCCTTTGGTTAGATGAACAAAGTCTCCAGTGTGTGCGAGTGTTCCAGATCAACTAGAACAAAAGCAGAGTCCATTTAAATGTCACCAGATTCAAAGACCTACACAGCGAGCCCACAGCTGATTTCAGGCTGGACTGCTCAACCAGGAAGCAACATTCTGAACCCAAATATCAAAGGGTTGATGTGGGGTTTAATGTTCCCAGAAGCTTGCTGGAAAGTCGTACTTTTCTTCCCAGGAAAACCCTACGTATAGTCAGATAGATAGCTCTGCCCTAGGACATCGCTCTCTTCCCTGAATGAGGGGTCTCTGCACCCTGCTTTGGGGTATGTATACCTTTGCTGTGTTTTATTTTTACTTAAATTAAAAAAAAAATTTTTTTTGGTACTGGGGATTGAACCCACGGGCACTTAACCTTGGAGCCACATCCCCTGCCCCATTTTCATTTTGTTTAGAGACAGTGTCTCACCGAGTTGCCGAGCACCTTGCCGTTGCTGAGACTGACTTTGAACTCGCCATCCTCCTGCCTCAGCCTCCCAAACTGGTAGGATTACAGGTGTATGCCGCCACACCGGGTCTGCTTTGCTGTTTTTAAACAAATCTTTGCTTGTGACTCGCTCTTGGTGTGTCTCCACGTGTCTTTTCAGTGGTGTAAGCCGAGAACCTGCCTGGGGGAGTTGAGGACCCACTGCTCCCCTGGGAAGGGTCTTCACAGATCCGGGGACATTCCTTTGGCAATCCAGATGGCACTGAGGAACCACCCGTGGTGAGTTGAACTGAATGCTTTCTCTCTTTCCTTTTTGTACCAGGGATTGAACCCAGGGGCAAGTAACCACGGAGCCACATCCCCAGCCCTTTTTATTTTTTATGTAGGACAAGGCCTCAGCTAAGTTGCTGAGGCTGGCCTTGAACTCATGAACCTCCTGCCTCAGCCTCCCTTGCTGCTGGGATTGCCCGGCTACATTCTTTCTCCTATTTCATGCTGCAGAGTTTCTGCTTCTAACCTGCTGCTTTTTGTTTCTCACAGTGCAAGCCGAGCTCCTGCTTCACCCTACTCTGCCTGCGGCCTCTGGGAGTGAACTCTCCTAAAGGATACGCCCAGCCTCTTTTCATTTTTAGCATTTTCATCCCTCCAGGTCTCCCACTGCCCTTGCGTTCCTCTTAGCCCAGCCCCGGGATGTAAAGTTGTGAAACTCTGAAACGCCTCAGCGGCACAGCCCCAAAGGAAAATGCCCAGTTGCAGGGTTTGATTATTTCTGAAGGACACACCCCGCTGTTGGCTTTGTTCAAGGACCCAGTGGCTGCCCCTCCCTGGCACCAGACGGTTCCCCTTAGGCTCATCTTGTTGTGTGCCTCATGCCCACCTCCGCCCCAAGGAATTCTTTGTGAGGATTTTGTGTCATTTCTATTCTATTTTAAGGAAATTTGTTTCAGGGCTCGCTTGGGTGAGATTAGACTTTGAACTTAAAGACGCAAGGTGTGTGTGTGGGGGGACCGGCTCTGGTTTTCCTAATTTGGGGAACCAGAACTCAGAAGCTTTGGAGTGTCTGGTAGTCAGAGGGGTCGCGTTTCCCCTGAGTACTCGGGGTATCTCCAGGGGCGCGGGGAGCAAGTGTTGCCCCAGGAGGAAGGCTCTGTCCTCGGCTACGTGGTGGCAGCAGCAGCCAGGTGAGGCTGGCCGCACTGGGGTGCCGGAGCTCCGGGGGGGTCTGAGTATCCCATAGTCTTTCTTTCTTTCCTTTTGATCTCCACCTGCAGGTTCGGAATTCTTTCAGCTGTTAAAATATGGGAAATTCAACGTCTGTCCCTGTAAACTCCCTTGGGATTCTATATTCAATAGTTGAAATCTCTACATTCAAAGCACAGATCTTACAAGGCCTGGCGTAGGGTCCCACGTTAGTAGGAGGCACGAGAAAGATCTGTGAGTAAACCAGTGAGTGGTGATCAAGGCCCGGGAGCGACTCGGGGAGACAATGGGAATCCTGTCTGGGTCTTAGTTAGACTGAAACCTTAAGAAGTGAACGAACACGGACCCAAGTTCTCAGGAGGGACGGAGTCTCCTGGGCACCCGCTGCAGATGTGAGGAGAGAATTTCAAAAGCCAACTCTGGGTCCTCAGTCCCCTGTCACCCAATTTTTAAATTTGACCTTTGGGGCATTCAACAAAAAACATAAGGGCCCCATGAAACCTTGGAGACAGGACAGCAGGCGGGAGAACCAGCCCAGGGTGGCCCTGGCCACAGGCCCGGCCCCTCAGAGATATCCAAGGGCTCCACGCAAAAGAGGGGAAAAGGTTGGAGAGCTAGAGGACGTCACCATGGCAGACTGTCCCCAGCAGGGCCCATGGACACAGGGGCCGTGCCCCCTTCATAGAGAGGGGGACCCTGGGGCAGAGATCGCCTCATCTCCAGAGAGGGACAGGAGGCCACCCGCCCCATCAAGGTGCCCTGGAAGACGGATGCCTGAGGCCGTCACCACAGAAGAGGCTGCGTGGCTCCTGATGGGGCAGCCTGCTGGACGCTGGAGCCCAGCCCCTGCCTTCCTCGACCCCCAGGACCTTTCTAATCAAACTCGTGTGGCCACTGCACCCTGAGGCCAGCTGACTCAGAACCTTTCACTGGCAGATTTAAAAACTTGATTTCAGTCCAGTTCTTCAGGTCCGAAGAAAACCTCCTCACTGGACCCACTCCTTCCTGAACCCAGGGGCCCCTGGGGATCTTTTAAGCAGCCCACAGGCGGTGCCTCACGGGACACCCTTCATGGACTCACTCACCCGCAGCCCTCCTGACACCCCACAGGATTGTTCCTTAAGTATAGCCAGCCCCTTGCCAGGTGCCGTGGGCACGCCCGCGATGCCAGCGGCTCGGGAGGCGGAGGCAAGAGGATCGCGAGTTCCAAGCCAGCCTCAGCAACTTAGTGAGGCCCTAAACAACTTAGGGAGACCTTGTCTCTAAAATATGTATATATGTATATAAATACAAAAATGTCAATATAAAAACAAAAAATATATACGTATATACATTCTATTTTTAATTTTTTTAGTTGTAGATGGACACGATACCTTTGTTTTCAATGGGCTGGGGATATGGCTCGGTGGTTCAGCGCCCCTGGGTTCAATCCCTCGTACCTCCCCCCCAAAAAAAGCAGACTAACAAACCCCCCCAAAATCTCCAGCCCATGTCATACCAGATCAGCTGGAACAAAGGCAGAGTCAACTTAAATGTCACCAGACTCAGAGACCTACACCCGCGGCCCACCACTGACTTCAGGCTGGACTGCCCCCCAGGAAGAAACAATGTGAACCCCAAACACTGACACGGGATTTGATTTCCTCAGAAGCTTGCTGCAAACTTATACTTTTCTTCCCAGGAAAATCCTATGTGTGGTCAGAGAGCTGCACCTGGACTGTCATTGTCACTGTCACGGGGAGGTGAGGGGTGTCTGCACCCTGCCTTCTGGATGGGTCTGCCTTTGCTTTGCTGTCCTTCAATCAATCTCTGCTTGTGCCTCAACATGTCAGTCAAGAACCTGCCTGGAGCCCCGCACGGCGGCAAACGCCTGTGATCTCAGCAACTGGGGAGGCTGGGGCAGGAGGATCCTAAGTTAGAGGCCAGACTTTGTCTCAAAAATATAAAGGGCCAGGATGGATGGAGCTCAGTGGCAAAACACCCCCGAGTTCGACTGCTAGTACCACAAAACAGGGGACCTCCTCAGACCCATTTGGTGCCAAACAATCTCCTCTTGCTTAAGCTGGGGTGGGAAGTTGTTCAAGATTCCGGAGTCCTCTAGAACAGTGACTCCCTCCTTTCACCGTGTCACCCCCTACTTGGTGGCTGCCACCGGGTGGAACTTCAATAGGAGTAGGAAGGCAGGTTTGAATGGGGGGCCGCCCGGCTGCAGGTGTGTGACTTCTTTGAATCCGTCCCAGGCCTGGAAAGCAGGCATGACCGCATTCCCAGTATTCCTGGCTGCCTGTGAGGTGTAAGGAAGCACCCTCCCTCCTGTGGCCCCCAAGGCCAGGCCTCGCCCCGGGACTGTCTGCTCCCCTGGGTGCAGGAGCGCCTGGCAGTGCTCTGGAAGCCCCGTCCCTGCAGCCTGGCCTTTGGCTGCTGCTGGGAAGTGGACCCCAGATGGAATCTGGGCCAGCGCAGCCCTTCCAGGCCTCCCTCCCACCTTGCCCAGATGGCGGCTGTGCTTCCTCCAGCTGGCACTGGCTGGAGGGCTGGAAGCCACAGAGGCGCCATCCCCTGCCCCGCCAGCTCAGAGTCCTAGATATCAAGTAGGAGGGACCCGGGAGATGGGCCTGGCCTGCCCCCTGCTTTTCCTCCAGTACTAGGGTTGAACCAGGGCACTATATTTTATTTTTTGGTACCAGGAATTGAACCCAGGGCCCTTAATCATGGAGCCACATTTCCAGCCTTTTTTATTTTCAGAGACAGGGTTTTGCTAAGCTGCTTAGGGCCTCACTAAGTTCCTGAGGCTGGCTTTGAACCCGCGATCCTCCTGCCTGAGCCTCCCGAGCTGCTGGGATTCCAGGTGTGCGCCACTGTGCCCAGCTATATTTCATTTCTCGAGATAGGAAGGTTCTCACTCAGTTGCTGAGGTTGGCCTTGAACTCTGGTCCTCTTGCCTTAGCTTTCCCATCATGCCAGGTGTCTGTTCCCCTGTTTCGTGACACAGCTTCATGGTGCAGAAACCATCTAGAGAGGGTGGTCCCTTGACCGAGCCCACCCAGGGAACTGAGGCAAGGAGAGAAGGCTGTGGTCCTGGGCACCTGCCCGTTTAACCACTCCTCACTCTCTTCTGGGGTCTGTCCCCCTTGTGATCACAGACCCCCCACTTCCTTTGGGGAACTGTCCCTCCTCTGAGTGGAGCCCAGACCTTTGTCTTAATTGGCCTGAGCCTGCAGGGCTCAGGTCTGAGCCTCTTTAGTTTAGCATTTTATTTTGAAGTCAAGGACTCACAGGAAGCTAAGCTCAGAAAATATTTGAGACCCAAAGCGGAGGGGGGTGGGGGGGGAGGAATGTATTGGCTCCAAAACATAAAACTTCAAAGCTGAAATTCACTCATTTACTGTGCTCAAACTTAATGAAATATTAGCTTGGTTGGTCATAAAAATGTCATTCCATTGGGAAACAACTTTGCAGGTTGGGTTTTTCTCACTTTGAAAGTGTTTCCAAGTATTTCTAGAGGTCAGTCAGTCCTCAACATGATCCTGACAGAGAGATAATGTCTAAAACAAAAGTATAAAAGTATACTTAAAGTTATATGGTAGAGAGATACAGATATTACGTCTTGATAAAAAAGTGTTTAAAAAGTCTCTAGTGTGGTACATGGCGATCTTTGATCTCTGGTGCGTTGACGCTTGTGTACCAGGAAGTTTGTATCTGCAGGTTACAGAAAACTCAACGAAATTACTTTACAGTCAAGGGAAGGTGTTCTCTGAAGTCGAGGGCTGTGGAGGGTTTGGGCAGGATTATTTAGTGGTTCAGGGAAATCATCTTGAGCAATCACGGACTGCAGCTACGTAGCCAGTCCTTGCCCTACGAGGACCAGCTGAAGGACTTGGGGAGCGAACCCCGATAACGCCTGTTCACATCCGTAACAGGTTTTCAAATGGTTCGAAATGTAAATATGTAAGCCAGGCACAGTGGCACACGCCTGTGATCCCAGGGACTCGGGAGGCTGAGGCAGGAGGACCTTGAGTTCAAAGCCAGCCTCGGCAACTGCTGGGAACTTGTGGGAAGGCTTACCTCACTGTTAAAGGCCACAGTGAGCAACTCGGTGAGATCCTGTCTCTGAATAAAATACAAAATAGGGCTGGGGATGTGGCTCAGTGGTCGAGTGCCCCCGAGTTCAATCCCCAGGACCAAAAAAAAAAAAAAAAAGTAATGTGTAGAGAGCTGTTGGCAAACTGGGCAAATATGAACAACTGGCGACACTTGGTGAAGGACTTGGGGGTGTTGGAGCCACTCTTGCACTCTTCTGTTGGTTTGCAACTTCTAGACTAAAGCGGGTGGCGCAGGCACAGAGGCCCAAGCCTGCATGGCCCCAGCTCTAGGAGGGCTGGGGCAGGAGGACGCCTCAGGTGCAGGAGTTGGAGCCAATAAGTAAACAATAAAGTTTTGGGGAAACACTTGTAAGTTCTTCTGGCCTCTCTGCCCTGCCACCTGCAGCGGAATCACGAGGCAGCCCCATGTCACAGGGGCTACAGCAGCCCCCAGCACCACATCTGAAGCGGAGAAGAGCGAGCCCCTCACTGTGGCCTTTAACAATGAGGTGAGCCTTCCCACAGTTCCCAGCAGACCCTCTATGTCTCCTTGGTCACTGTCCACGGCACACCGAGGACCATGGAGACCAGGAGGAATCAAGTAACCGAGACCGTTTCAACTCAAGCTTTAAACTCATCCACTTCCCTGCTCGGAGGAGGGTGCCTCCAACTACACCCAGGGAAGGCAGGGTTCCGTTGGCAAAGGAGGTAGGGAATGGCTGTCAGGTGCCGGTTGGGACCCTGGCTGGGGGAGAGGCCCATGATCCAGGTGGCAGACAGCTGTGTCCAATCCCCAGGGTATGGGTTACCACGTGGGCAGGTGACATAAGCCCTGCATGCTGCAGCCAGGCTCTGCCCAGGCCTCCTTCTCCCCCAAAGAATCCTGGCGGGAGAGGGTCCCCGCGCAGGAACCCCAGCCCTGGCTCTGCAGACACTGAAGCCGAGCAGGAAGGAGCTCGAGAAAGCACAAGTGGTAAGTCAAGACAGGCCTGGAGCAATCCCGTCCCTGCCCCTTGGTGGCCCTGGGGTGCGGCAGGGGGACACACTCCTGAGCATCTCACCTGGGCTGCTGGGGGTGGGAACCTCATCCTGCACCTTCCTGTCCTCTCCAGAGGGGCTGCAGCGCCTGCAGTCAAGGCAAGTCCAAGTCACAGCCCAGCGGTGCGCCCAAAGGCACCGGCCTCACCCCCACCCTCAGCTTCCTGAGCTGTGAAACGGGACGAGTGGGGGACGGTGGTAGAGACCCGAGGGTTTCCAAAGGGCTGAAAGAAACTGGTGCAGACCCAGCAGGCCCCGCTCCCTGGCAGAGCACCTGCCTGGGCAAGGCCCGGGTTCTACGCCTGGCACCACCAGAAAGAAAAATGACTCACTAACGTGGGGGTGGAAAGTGAGGGCACTACTGCAGCAGAGAACACTCCGGAACCCGCAGATCGTCCCGTGGGCAAGGTCACGGGTGGGCGAGCACCGGGAAGGCAGGCCCCGCTCCTGGGCCAGACACGCGTGCGCACTCCCACTCAGACTTTATTAAGCAGGGAGGACTGGTTACAACCAGGGAGGGGGCAGGGAAGGCCCAGCCCCCCCACCGTCACTGTCACACAGTATAAATAAATAAATAAATAACAGGAGGGGGGGAAAGGTGGCACAGCAAACACTGACCACAAAGGGGGCAAGAAGCCCGCCCGAGCCGTGGCCACCTCAACACTGGACAGGTACCGGGATCAGGCAGGGGTGGGGCTCTTGGTCACAGTCTTTGGGGAGGGGTATCTTCAAACTTGGCCCTTAACGTACCGACTCGGAACCCCTGGCTGGTCCATTTGGACCCAGATTGTCAAGAGGCCACTGTGTCTAGGACTTTTAGATCATTCTATTTGGGATCTAAGAGACCAGTGGGTCGTTATTACTGATGGGTCCACCCAGGACCTAGGACGTTCTCCGATCATTGTCACCTAGCCCTCTGACTGGCACCCCTGGGCTCTAGGACACGCAAGGGTCACTGTTCCTTCAGCTCCTATGTGGTCCACTCAGGACCCAACACTAGTGAACCACTGTCACTTGGCTTCAGAACGGAGCCCTCGGGGCGAGGTTGTGGTTCTGAGACCTCCGACTGGTCAGGAACCAAGGGGACAAACCCCAGGGACAGGCAGGGCTCTGGAGGCCCCAGGGAGGGCGAAGGGGCAGGGAATCCTCGGTTGGCACCAGCGCCCATGTTTCGAGGAGGGGGAGGCTGGGTCGAGGTAAGGTCGCCTGGCTGGGTCAGGCCAGGGGAGCCTTCAGGCTGCTGGGCGGCTCCTGGATCAGCAGAGAGCCTGGCCATCGCTGGGAGAGGGCAGCGGCCGGCAGACCCTCCCTGGGGCCCAGCCCCCCAGTGCAGAGGCCAGAGGAGGGGGCTGTGGGCCACGGAGACTCCTGCCCCGGGCCTCCACCTACAGGCTCAGAAAGGGGAGGACGGGGCTGGGCTGCGGCGGGTGGGCTCAGTCCTCCAGGCCCTCGGTCAAGTCCGCGATGCTCTCCACGTAGTAATGGGGCACCAGGTCGTGCTGGCCGGCCGCCAGGTAGGCCTGGGCCTCCTCCAGGCGGGAGACGCCGGTGAGCGTGAGCACGGTGGTCATGCCACAGCGGTGGCCGAAGAGGATGTCGGTCTCCAGGCGGTCGCCCACCATGAGTGTGCGGGCAGGGTCCACGCTGAAGTGCTCGGTGATGCACTCGAACATGTAGGGGCTGGGCTTGCCCACCACCAGGGCCTCGCGCCCCGAGGCCATCTCCACGGCGGCTGCCAGGCTCCCGGTGCCTGTGGACAGAAGGGGCAGTGGTCAGCGGGGCTGGAGGGGCCAGGGACGGCATCAGGCCCTGGAGCCAGAATCTGGGAGGCAGAGTGGCCCAGGAAAGGCCGGGCACGGCTGTCGGAGGCTCCCAGGTGTGTGTGGACAGCACGGACCCCACAGCCAGAGGCCTGGGCTCCGACTCCCCCACCGTCCCTCCTGGGAGGGCTGGTGAACCTCCCAGTGCCTCTGAATCCCTAGCTCTAAAGAGGACATGGGTGACACCCATCTCCCATGGGTACTGTAAAGGCTCAAGGGGCCACTGCAGGTAAACGGGGCTGATTCGGTCAGTCCTCCTGAAGTTCAGTTACACTCTGGCAGCTGTGTGCCTTCAGGCAAGCCACTTCACCTCTCTGGAGTTTCCAGGGACTTGCTGCAAAATAGGAATCCAAGTAATACCTTCCTCCAAAGGGATGCTGTGGGCACCACGGGGGCCAGGGCTTTGTAAAAAGAAAAGCACATCACCAACGGCACTTGTGGCTGGAAACTGGCCCAGGCAGTGTGGAATGCAGCAGGGCAGAATGTCCCCACTCCTGTCCTCAAGGCAAGGGCAGTGATCACCAGAGAGCGCCAACTAGATACAAAACGCTACCTGCCCGCAAAGTGGGGTACAGTGACCACCGCAGGCCAAATATGGAACCAGCCCAAGAGTCCAACAATAGGTGGCCTGTCAGGAAAGGCCAGTCCTGCCCCCGCCCAGGACCAGCCGGCTGCACAACGGGAGTCCTGTGCCTGTCCCACAGGCTCACCCCTTCACACTGGCGTCCTGAGAGGTGACCACGGGAGGACCCACTGACTAGGCACGTCCTGGACTGTCAGAGGCTGAGCTGGTGCTCATGGGTCCTGCATCACAGATGGGGAAAGCCGAGGCTCAGTGACACCAAGGAACTTACCCAGGGGCAGCAAAGCACCTTGCACTTGGGTGGGCCTCACCCAGTCTTTGGCTGGGCTGGCTTGGGAGGGTGGATGGTTTCATTTTATGGGGAATTTTGTGAGCTAGTTGTTAAAAGAAGACACAACTAAAAAGGTCAACTACCGCTGGCCGCAGTGGCACACACCTGTAACCCCAGCAGCTTGGGAAGCCGAGGCAGGAGGATTACCAAGTTTGAGGCCAGTCTGGGCAATTTAGTGAGAAAATATCTCAAAAATAAGAAGGGCTGGGGATGTAGCAGCTCAGTGGTACAGCTCCTGGCTTGGGGAAAAGAGAGAGAGAAAAAAATAGACTCTCAAAACCCATCATTAACTAATTATTATATCACTTTTTTTGGCAGGGCTGAGGATTGAACCTGGGGGCGCTCCACCACTGACCTACCACTCCAGCCTTCCTGATTTTTAAAATTTTGAGACAGGGTAAACAAGGCTTGCTAAATTGTTCAGGTGGCCTCCAACTTGTGTTCCTCCTGCCTCGGCCTCCCAGTAGGATTACACGCGTGTACCACTGCACACAGTTCACCGTTCCACACGTTTACCAACCTGCGCGCTGAGGTCATTTACACTCGTGAGGATAGAGATGCCACTGGATCTCCCCAGCTCTGAGGTCAGGGGCCTCCCATGCCCCGCGGTAGATCTGAGCCAGCCATGTGGGAGCGCTCACCCCCAAGCCAGTGAGCGGCGTCCACTGAGCTCGGCCAGCTGTGAACCACTTCTCAGCACCCAACCGCCCGGCCAAACACCCTGGGCCCCCTCTCCCTTCTCCACTCCACTTCGCTGAGCCAAAGGCACAGAAAGGAAGAATGGGTGGGGACAGCAAGAATCCCTAGCCCTGCAGCCTTCAGATAAGGAACTTCGCCAGTACCACAGCATCAGGGCAGAGGCGGAGGGAGGGCAGGACCCAGAGCAGCACCTGGCAAGCCTCTCCCTGGCACTGCCCCGGAGCAGCCTGTTTTCTGGTTGGTTTGTTTTGTGCCGCGACTGAACTCACACACTGACTGAACTCACGCTGCTCTACCACAAGCTACGCCCAGCTGCTTCTTTCCTTAAGAATGGGATGGGAGGGCTGGGGATGTGGCTCAAGCGGTAGCGCGCTCGCCTGGTATGCGTGCGACCCGGGTTCGATCCGATCCTCAGCACCACATACCAACAAAGATGTTGTGTCTGCCGAGAACTAAAAAATAAATATTAAAAAAATTCTTTCTCTCTCTCTCTCTCTCCTCTCTCACTCTCTCTTTAAAAAAAAAAAAAAAAAAGAATGGGATGGGAAGGACTCCCCGGAGTCACTCCAAAGTGGTGTTCTTGGCTCAAGAAAGGCCTCAGGCACCAGCACCTTCCTCTCCCAAGATGGAGTGCTCACCCTTGGGCCCCACGTCCCACTTTATTCATTCTGCCCATGTTTACTGAGGCCCAACCCGATGCCAGACACAGGACAGAGCAGCCCACACAACAAAAGTCCTTCTGCACGGGTAGGGAAGTCTGTGGATCCAGCTGCCTGGGCGGCCACAGTGTCCACCAATCACCTTCCGCAACCCAGCTGCTGTCTGGACGCTGATAACTGTATTTGCAGTTCAAGAGGCTGCCGTGTGGCGACAAGGTCCATGCACAATCTAGGAGGCCCATGGGGTGGGGGAGGGGACGTCGGGGTGGGGGATCAGTGTTATTTTAGATTTGATGCACACCAGGGGCCTCTGTTAACACCTTTACCATTTTGAAACAGTGTTTCAAATCGGCACTCTTCAGTCCTGCAGGACATGACCACCGGAATGCATGTGTTGAGCCTCTGCCTCCCCCTCGAGGCAACAGGAGTGACCAGCAGGGCGGGTGGTCCCAGCCTCATGGGTACCCAGACCCTGGGGCTGGTTAAGCAGCAGCCTGGAGGGAGGCCTGGCAGGGCACCTCTCCCCAGCACCCCACACCACCCTTCCTCGGCCCTGGGGAACCTCTCCCCCCAGAGCCTTAACCTGAGCCTCGGGGACTCCAGGGAAAACACTTCCCAGCGTGGCCCGCAGGCGGGGAGCTCAGCAGCTGTGACCACCTTCTGCGGCCCTCCCTGCAGATTTATGGGGAAACTGAGGCTGGTGGGGTCAAGTGGCACATAAGTCCAAGGCAGAGCCAGAAGAGCCAGGGACTCGAGAATCCCTTCCTGCCACCCCATCATAGCACTGTGTCTCCTTGCTCCCTGTCACCCTGCCCTTAACTTGCCTCCTCCAGGAAGTCTTCCCAGGTGCTGTCAGCAGGAGGCCCTCCCTCCAGCCCATCACTATCCAGGGCCTACCTCCCCTCATTCAATACTACTCCGCCCCCCAGGATATGGTACCAAGGACTGTCTGGGGCAGGGACCCACAGAGAGGGAATGACAGAGATCTGTCCCTGTCCCCAGCCTGACCGTCGTACACACTCATCACTGCCCACTGGCTTCTGCCACATCCTGCTCTAGTCCACCTTGAACACTCTGTGACCAAGGAGCTTCTGCCTGCGCCTGCCCTCCCCACAGGGAGGAGCACCCAAGAAGACAGCAGGGAAGAGCGCTCTGGACGGGGTGTATCGCCAGAGCCAAGTCCGGGTTCCCTGGCTCTGTCACCAACTTACGGTGTCCTCTTGGGCAGCTCACTTTTTCCGAGGGAGGTCTTGGGCCTGTTCTGGCTCTGCCTGGACTTCTCTTTGCCTCGGTTTAATTAAGAAGTGGGACAAGCTGGGTGTGGTGGCGCACACCTGTCATCCCAGCAGCTCGGCAGGCTGAGGCAGGAGGGTGGTAAGTTCAAAGCCAGCCTCAGCAGCTTAGCAAGGCCCTAAGCAACTCAGCAAGATGACCCTGTCTCTAAATAAAATACAAAAAAGGGCTGGGGATGTGGCTCGGTGGTCGAGTGCCCCTGGGTTCAATCCCTGGTACCAAAAAATGCTCCCATCTCTGGAATAATTTGGAAATCAAATGAAAACAGACGTCAAAGTGCTTCATGAAGCTCCTCACACGTGGGAGGACTCGGCTACAACATGCACCATCTGACCAACTACTAGGTGCCAGTCACTCCCTCGCATCACTGTTCCCTCAGGTGGCCGGCATTTCCATTCTGCACCCAGGCAGCCGCCTGGAGGTTATGTAACCCAAAAAGATTACACAGCGTACAAATGGAACTGGAAGTCAGGTCACACTCCACCTGCCTGCTGTCCACACACCTGCCTTAGCCTGCCTCACCCTCCCATGGGGGTAAGGGGGGAGACGATCCTTCCAGGCTTCTCCAAACCCAAACCCATGGTGGATAAGGCAAGAAATGACAGGAGCCCAGGAGGCTAGTTCCGGAAGTCCAGGACACCTGGATTCCACCTGCTTATCTCACTCACTCCCTGGGCTTATCATCAAACAGGGACCCCATCACTGCCCCTCTCAGGTAGGAATTACCAGGTGCAGACACAAAGCATTCTGGGCTCTTGCTGCGTGGGGGCTTCCTTCGCATCTCTCCTGTTGGCCACCTGTACCCGCCCCAGGGATGAGTGGTCACCCCTCCACCTGTTTCCCTGCCAGCTCTGCGCTCACCCGGGGTCCGGCTGCCGTCGCTAAGCGGATGCCAAGGGTCGCGGTCGGTGGCCACAAGGAGGCACTCAGGGTCGCGCAGGTGCGCACACGCTTCGCTCAGCTTGGCGAAGGAGAAGTGCTCATCGTAGCCCACGAGCACGGCGCGCACGCGCGTGGCTGCGCCGCCCTCCACGCCCGGGTCGTCGCCGGGGTCCCCTGCCAGGCGCAGCCCCGCGGCGCGCAGCTCGGCACGTAGCCCTTCGCCTCCGAGCACGAACACGACGCCCTGCGCGTCCCGCGGCCCGAGCAGACGCTGGCGCAACAGACGCGCTGCGCACAGCGCGGAGCTGAAGAGCTGCTCAGCGCGTAGCCCCCCGAATCCCAGGCGCGCGAAGCGGAGGGCCAGCTCGGGCCGCGCGCGCCGGCTGTTGTTGCTCACGAACAGCGCCGCCTTGCCGGCCCGCGACAGCCGCTCCACCAGCTCCGGAGCGCCCGGCACGGCGCGCTCGCCATTCCACAGCACCCCGTCGCAGTCGAACAGGACCCCCTGCGTCCGGCCCAGCACGTCGCGCAGGGCCGCGCCACGCAGCCGCTCGCAGCGCGCCATGCAGCCGCCTGGCTGCCTGCACGCCCCTGCCGCTCTCCCTCCGCGGGCACGGCGCGCTCGCCCGACGTGCAGGCCAATCAGTGCGCTGGAAGGGCAGGGGGCGGGGTCTTGGCTTGGCCTGCGGCCAATGGGAGCAAGAGAGTTCGAGAGGAGCGCGGACGCTAGCGTACAGAACTTGGAGAAAGGGGCGGCACTGCTGCCGCCACCGAGAGGAGGGCACCAATGAAGAACCGGCTTGGCCCTTGGCCCCGCCCCCTCGCTCTGCTGGGCCAGTGGAGGCTGTTTCAACTCCCACTTGCTCCTTAAAGGGGTGGGAGGCTGGGAGACGGACGCTCATTCTAACAAATAAGGAGCTATGAAGAGAAGACGCGGAGCAAGTAAGCCTCACCGTCGCCAACCAATCACAAGCTTAGGAGAAGTGGTTGCTAGGAGGAAAACAGATGCTAGGAGAGATGTTTTGGGCTCAGATCTCACTGACCTTTGGACCGTGGTCCAATTCTAAGCAAATCCTGAGAAAAATGTTGGGACAAGAGGCATACGGTATCTTAGACGCGGGGGCCCTTGGTTTAGGCCAGTGGTTCTCCATGCTGGCCATGCTGTAGAGTCCCCTGGGAAACTTATTATTTTTTTAGGTGTAATTTACATCTGATAAGATGCTTAAGGCCTGAAATGTCAATTTGATGCTTTTTTTTTTTTTTTGGTGGGCGGTGGGGGGAGGAGTTAGGAGTGAACCCCAAGGGCTCTTGCATGCTATGCAAGTACTCTGCCACTGAAGTATACCCCTGGCTCCTTTTTAAAATTTTTATATTATTTTATCTTATTTTGGGAGAGTTCCAGGGATTGAACTCAGAGGCACTCAACCACTGAACCACATCCCCAGCCCTATTTTGTATTTTATTTAGAGACAGAATCTCACTGAGTTGTTTATGCCTCGCTTTTGTTGAGGCTGGCTTTAAGTTTACGGTCCTCCTGCCTCAGCCTCCTAAGCTGCTGGGATTACAGGCATGCACTGAAGTGGCACCCCCTTGCTCCACAGAAAAGCCCTCTTCACCATGGCTGATTTTAGGACTGTCAGAAAAGGAATCCCGCAAAAGAGTCCAATGTAGATAAACTTCCTATTTTCTTGTCGCCCTGTTGACTTGGCCACTGGCCAGGAAGATACCAGCACTCCAGGTGCTGGACACCTCCTTACTAGTTTTCACAAACATGTATCCAATATAGTAGTTTGTAGAAATGTGCAAACCAAGCCTCTGGCCTTGAGCTGGGCTTCACAGAGATGTCTACATTGTTAAGATAAGTTACAACTGGGCCCATGGTAACAGCGGGCAGGGGGAGGACAGAAAGGGGAGAAGAAGCTCTCCCCTTCTCAGGTGTGGTCCTTTTTTTTTTTTTTTTCTCTCTCTCTCTCCTCTCTCTCTTTTTTTTTTTTTTTTGAGAGAGAGAATTTTTTAAATATTTATTTATTTATTTTTAAGTTATTGGCGGACACAACATCTTTGTATGTGGTGCTGAGGATCGAACCCGGGCCGCACGCATGCCAGGCGAGCGTGCTACCGCTTGAGCCACATCCCCAGCCCCTCAGGTGTGGTCCTTGAAGGGTTAACTTGCCCAGAACAGTGAAAGAAAAAGCTGCTTTGATGTGAACTTGTGCAGACTGTGAGCTTCTGAGCCCCTCCCCTTACACACTGGGTATAAAACTCTGAAACTCCCTGAACTCGGGGTTCAGGGGATTGATTGGTTACAGCAAAAGCTGTGCCCCCTGAACCTGGCTGCAGCCAAACAAAACTGTTTCCTGCTGTCTTCGGTGCCTTGCCACGTCTGTCCCTACAACAGCACCACTGCGCCCAGCTAAAATTTTATTTTGAGGCAAGGTCTCACCAAGTTTCCAAGGCTGGCCTCGAGTTTGCCATCTTGCCTCAGTCTCTCCTGTAGTTGGGATTACAGGCTTGAGCCACTGTGTCTAGCAGTTCGATGACTTTTTAATCATCTATTTAGTTTATTTAAAAATATATATTTATTTTTTAAGTTGTAGTTGGACACAAAACTTTATTTTATTTATTTATACTATTTTTTTTTTTAGTTGTAGTTGGACACAATACTTTTATTTTATTCATTGTATGTGGTGCTGAGGATGGAACCCAGGGCCTTGCACTTGCTAGGCAAGCGCTCTATTGCTGAGCCACAACCCCAGACCAATCTATTTTTGGTACTGGGGAATGAATTTAGGGAAGCCCCCAGTCCATTTTATTTTTTATTTTGAGACAGGGTCTCACTAAATTGCTGTGGGTGCTAAACTGCTGAGGCTGGCCTCAAAACGTTTTTTTTTCTTTTAAAAAATTTGTTCTTTTTAGGTACACATGGCAGTGTATTTTAACATATTATACATACATGGAGTATATCTAATTCTACTTACGATCCCATTCTTGTCCGGTCTCAAACTTGCGATCCTCCTGCCTCAGCCTCCTGAGTAGCTGGGATTAGAGGTGTGGGCCACCGTGTCCACTGGAGGCTTAACCCTTTCTTCTCCTCACCCCCCAGGCCCCCTAGGGGACTCTTTCTATTCCCCAGTGCCCTGGGCCTTTGGCCTCTGACCTTTGCCTGGAATGTTTCTGCTCTTCCTCCACCTTCTCACCTGGCTGGCTCCTGGAGGACTCTCCTTAGAGGCTGCCTCCCCCAGGAATTCTGCCTTGGTGAACCCTCCCCTGAACACACCTCAGGGTCTGTTGGGGGTCCCCCTAACTAGGCTGCTAACACAGGCCTGGGTGCAGCCTGACTTGGGGAGTCAGCGCAGGCCGGCCACACAGCAGCCTTGGGAAGGTTGTGAACGGATCCCTTCCTGCTCCTGGGGAGCCCTGCCTGCCCCCCCGCGGCCCGGGGTGGGGAAATGCAGTAGCAGCACCAGCACTGCCAGGCGTGTCTGTGCACAAGGTGGTGCTTGGTGCTCACAGGAGCGTCCCACTGACCCTCAGAACACCCTCGTGGGGGACTGTCTCTTCCCAGGAATCGGCGTTCCCCCGAAGCTGAGTGGACTGCCCAGCTGTGGGGAACCTCAGACCTCATTCCAGTCCCAGGCCCGCGCCTGGCGGCGTGACCTTAGCAGTCACTTATTTCCAGCCTCCACCTCCTCCCCTGCAGGAGCTAAGGGCATCCCCTCCCCTGGGGGATTGAACAGAGAAGCTGGGGCGGGTGCAGCTAAGCAGGGGCTCTCCCGCTGGCTGCTAGCGTTTCAGACTGGAAGGAAGAAGGGAGCCAGGGGACATGTCATTCTTCCCCTTGATAAAGTGGCTTCTTTATTTTGAGGACAAAAAATAAAAACTATCATTAGGGCAGGGCTCCAGTTTTATCCAAAATAATTTATTGACCTGCCTTATAAAAAATATATTGGCAAGAGAAAAATAAGTCTCATGAGCAGGCAAGCCTGTTCTTCCTTCTGGTGGCTTCCCTGGGACCCTGCCAGAGAGTGAGGAGGCAGGTGGGGGCCCAGGTCCAGGCTGGACAAGGAAAAGGCAATTTCTGGAGGACTGTCCTGAGCCCTCCTGGCCGTGGGGGTGACCCAGTGGGCACAAAGGCACTTGTGGGGGGAAGCTGGAGGTTCTACTCCTTGGGAGGGGCAAGGCTGTCCTGGGAGGTCCAGGCGGGAGGGGACATGGAGGGGACGCGGAGGGCTAGCCAGGGAGGAGCTGCCTGCTCAATCGGTCTCCGAGGCTAGGCCCCTGGGCCGGGGCTGAGGGGGCACAGCTGGGGGAGTGGGGGCCGCAGCTGCAGCCTCAGGGACCCCTCTGTCCCCTGTGGTTGCCCCCAGGTCCGCCTGTGCAGGCAGACTCATGGAGACTGGGTCAGGGGAGGCTGGCCCCGGGGAGGCCAGGCCAGGAGAGGCTGGTGAACGCCGGCTCTGGCGCCGGGCTGGCTGAGGGGGCACAGGGGGCAATGGGGGTGGCACAGTGGGGGCCCGGAGGCTGCTACCCACCAGACGGCGGGGCAGAGCTCGGGGTGTCACAGGGCTGCTGGAGCCAGGGGACAGGGGCGGGGCTGGCGGGGACGAGCGGGTGGCGGAGAGCTGAGGAGGTGGCATGGTGGGCCTGGCTGGCGCCGGGCGCTTGGCTGCGGAGGAAGGAGGAGGACGAGGTCAGTTGGCCACACGCTGCCCCCCTCTGCTGGGGATTCCCAGCTGGCCCCTCCTCTGGTCTCTGTCAAGCTCCTCAGCCCTCCAGACCCTGTGCTGCCACCGGGTTAGAGGAGCAGCCGGGTCCCTCCCTGCTCCTCTGCCACGTCGCCCAGTTTTCTCTCCTCACTGGACTTGTCCTCTGAAACCACCTTGACCCTTTGATCTTTGCTGCTGGTTGCCTGATCCCATCGCTAGAACTGACCCCAGCGTGGCCACCTAATCAGCCCGTGGGGACAGTGCAGGGACGTATCCAATCAACGTGTGCCACCTGTCCCCATGACACTGGGGTCTTGTTCCCCCCTCTCAGAAACTCCGGCTCTCAGAGACCGTCCCCCCCACAGCTCTGACCCCGACGCAGTCGAGGGCTGGGGGAGCCAGGAGGAGGCCTGGACTCTGACCCTAGCTCCACGGGCTGGGACCTGGGGTGACTCTTTTGCCCACTTTGACAAACATCTTCCCCCTCCTCCAGGAAGGTCCCTGCATGGCCTGGCACCTCCTGACACCTCCTGACACTGCTGCGGTGCCTCTCAGCTCCACAGAGTGTACCAGGCGGAAAGCTCCAGAACCCTGGCTGGGAGGGCTTCCCGGGGTTGAATGACCTGCTCCCCAGGCCACCTCAGCCAGGTTGACAGGTGAACAAACCAGAGGTGCCCAGGCCCTCCCCCTCCCCTTTGAAGACGCCCCTCTGCCCTCCGGGGTCTGGGGCTTCTGGGGCCCGGGACACACCCAGGCTCACGCTGCCTAACCGAGCCCCACTCCCCCTGCAGCCCGGCTCATTCCCACACAGCCTCCCCGGGTAGGTGCGGTCACTGTGCCACCTCACAGAAGATGAGGCTGAGGCCCAGGCAGATGATGTCACCTGCCTAAGGTCACAGAACTGGAATTTGACCCTGGACTGCCCAGGTGGCAAATGTGGGCTTCTGGCCACCTCTGTTCCTGGCCCCTGTGGTCTAAGAGCTGGGCTGGACTGGGGCTGCCCACCCTCTGTCCCCTTCTCTGCCTAGACCCCAGGTAACTCACTCCTCCGAGCCGTGTCCTCTGCTGGGGCAGCTGTCTCTGGGGGGCTCCTGTTGACCTTGGGGGAGGCTGGTCGGGGTGGGGCCTCAGCCTCTGTCCTGCCACAGGAAGGAGAGGAGCAGGGTCAAGCTGGCCTGTGTCCCAGAAGTCACCCGGATCCTGGGGAGACTCAGGCAGAGTGGGTCCCCCAGTTCACTCCCGTCACCTTGTGGCTGTGCTGGGGATGTGTCCCCAGGTCAGATCTCCTTGGGAAGATGCTTCTGGCATGGGCCAGGGTTTGTGGCCTCTGAGTCCCTGCCTGCCGTGTGACCTTGTGGCCTGGAATAAGAGCTCTAAGGGCAGTGTTTGCCGGGCTCATCTGAGGACCTTTAAGGTGTGGACCCGGCCATCTGCTGGACCTGAGTGCTCCCTGCTGGGTTATGGAGGCCGCATGCCCACGGTCGCTTCCAGATTTAAAGGAGCAGGGAGAAGACTAGAAGGTGTAAACCGATTCTAGAAAAGTCTCCTCCCAGTTTCCTAAATCCCCAGGGCCTGAAGCGTGCTCGGCACACGGCAGGTGCTTCATCAACACCACACAAGGGGATGGGAGGCTGAGGAGCATGGCCTCGGTCTCCGTCACCCCCTCCTCTTGGGAGACCAGGCTCGGGGCTGAAAATGCTGTAGTCACGTGTTTCCCACATCCGGAGGTGCCTCGCTGAGGCTGCAGGGCGGCAGGGGGCCAGGCATGCTCCTCCTCTCACCTTTCCTTGGGGGCCATTGAAGCTGGGGCTGGGGCCAGGGCGGCAGCTGGGGTGGGCACAGCAACAGGTGGCAGCTCCTCGGACGCAGGCCTGTGGCTGACCTTGTCCTGAGGGGCGAGGGCTGAGAAGAGGCCTGACACGTTGAAGTTGACGTCTGGAGACGGGAGGAGCAGGTCTTGAGATCAGGTCTCCGCCGGCCTCTCAGGGTCAGGGCCACCCTCCCTTCCTGTGAAGGACCTGGCTTCACCTCCCACCCCACGTGAGCTTGGTGACAGTCCCAAGAGGTCGATAGGATCACCCCCATTGCTCAGAAGAGAGACTGAGGCTCGGGGTAGAGGAGGCTCCGGATGAGCTCCCGGGGACTGAGGCCGGTCTCGGGGCCCAGGGCTGGGAGGCAGGTGACCATGGAGGCCTTCCCGAGGACAGCACTCACCTCCGGGGAAGAGGGTGTCTGCGTTCTGGATCAGCGCCTCGACCACGCCCACCACCTGGATGGAAGACACGGAGGCGGCGTCCAGCTGGGCCTGGTCCCTGGCACAACACGGGGGATGCAGAGGGTCATCCACTAGGTATCATTTCAGTGGCCCCAACTCTGGCCCTGTGCTGGGCACTGGGGACACACGGATGAAGTCCCAATTCTCAGAAAGCTCAGAGACCATCCGTTGAAGGCAAACGGATCACGTCCCTGTCCTTCACCCATGACAGACATCACTAGTCGATCACTTCCCCACAAGTCTTGGGTCCACAGGGTAACTCCCCAAGGCCCGTCTGGATGGTGGGGTGGAGAGGGAACAGGAGCTCTGGACTCCCAGCTGCGGCACCAGGCTGTCAACCACCCATGACCGCCAGTCCCCAGAATGCCTGTTTCCAAAGCTCTGTGGGGTCCCTAGTCCCTTTGGGCTTCTCCTCACAGCAGACTTGGGAATAGGAGCTGCCCAACCCACTCCACGGTGGAGAAACTGAGGCCCAGCAAGGTAAAGAGCAGGTGGCTGGGGAGGGGACTGCTCCCTCCTGGTGCCCCGGCCCTCGGCCCTCACCCTTCCTTCTCAGGCGGCCACAGTAGGTTGGGCCCCAGGACGATGGCGATGTTGCTGGGCGTCATCTTGTTCACCTCCTGCTCCTCGGCCAGCCGTGCCAGGAACTTCATCAGGTACCTGGGGCAGGAGGCTGGCTTGGGCCACGGACACCCGCCGGTGCCCCTAAGTCCCGAGGACTTCCCCGCCCAGGGGTTCCACACAGGGGGCTTCACGGGGATCTTTGTTGTCTCACTCTTACAGTCCTGGGGGTTGAACCCAGGGCCGCTCTGCCACCGAACCACGTCCCCAGCCCTTTTTAGTTTTTATTTAGAGACTGGGTCTTACTAAGGTGCTTAGAGCCTTGCTAAAAAGTTGCCGAGGCTGGCTTTGAACCTGAGATCCTCCTGCCTCAGCCTCCCGAGCCACTAGGATCACAGGTGTGCGCCACCGCGCCTGGCTGATTTTAAACGTTTTAATAGTTTAGCTGGCCCACAGTGGAGGGCCAACTGTGTTGACAAGGGCTAGGAAGAGAGTCCTCCCAGCTACCCTTGAGGCAGGGACTTAATGACCAGGTGCTGACACCAAGTTTCTTGCCCAGGGCCAGCAGTGGCAGGGGCGTGGCTTAGGGGTGTAGGTTTCGTTTATTTCAATAATAGTATTAAATATATATATATCTCCACACTACTGCTTGGGCCCAGTGACAGACCTGGACGGAGGCCTGGGGCTCCCGAGTCCCAGCTAGTCTCTGGGACTAGACTCAACTTGGGGACGGCCAGAGGTGGCGGTGGCCCGGGCTCACCTGAGGTTGCTGAGGTTCTCCTGGGGCAGGCGGCGGCACGCTTCTCGGAGGGCCTCCAGCCGGGCCGCAGGCTCCTTCAGGCTGAGGAGGGAGGGCAGCCGGTGAGCCCAAGGCTGAGCCTCTGTAGGCGCCTCCTCTCCACCCCAAGTCCTCACCTGGCTGCCCTCATCCAGTCATCGTAGAGGTCAAAGGTCATCAGGGGCTCTGGCAGCTCCCGAAGGTAGGACTTGAGGGCACCTGGCAGGAGCAGGGTAAGTTCAGAGGCAGCCCCCAAATGACCTCTCTGCACCCCCAGGGCCCAGCTCTCTGCGTGTCCCATGGACATGTCCAGGCCTGAGAGTTTCTTGGGGCCTCAGACCCGTTTGGCAAAATGTTTAGTGATCTTGATGCTGGGAAAATGTACTTCAGGGCGGTCACCACCAACAGGAGCCCCAAGTGTCCTTGGGTGTCCTCTTGGTGAAGAGAGATCTTAAAGCCAAACTGTCAGGGATCATCTCAGGCAGCTGTGCCCCGTCCCCGTGTCCCCGCTCCTGCCCAGGGCTCCCTCCAGCAGGCACCTGCCACGGCGTGGGGGTCTGAGCAGAACGCCTCCAGGCCTCGGGGGTCCGAGGCCATCGTCTGCTTGAGGCGCTTCAGCACCGAGGCCCCAGCGGCCAGACGGAAGAGGCCCTGGGGGGCAAGAGCGGCAGGTGAGGGTGGAGAGGGGGCCGGCAGGGCGACAGGCTGGTGGCCGGGAGGCCCTCACTGGCCTGGGAGTCCCCGCCGGCTGGCGGGCGGGTGCACAACACAGGGTCTATGAACCTTCCAACTCTCAAGGCCCATAATTCTGAGCAAGAGGCAGGGTTGAACCCGAGGGGGGAGCTGGGAAAGCTGGAGACAGGAGTCTGGCGAGAAGCAGGGCTGAGAGGGCCAAGGTACCCACAATGCTAAGGTGCAGGAGACAGATACGGGCCAGCATGTGACAGTGACGGCACTGTGGAGCTCCTGGCAGCAATGACACCTCCTTGTGTGACTCTGGGCAGGTTTTCCTCTTTGCCTCCATTTCCCCCTTGCAAAATAGAGCCAAATGGTCTCCCTCCCAGGGCAGGAGGGGCATTAAGTGGAGCATCATTACGTGGAGGCTGTCGGTTCCGTAGTAGGAGTCCGGGCCTTCTCTGGGGACCTGTGCTCTAACCGGGGAATGACAGCCCCAGGACAGGGCTGCCTAACAGTCCCAATGCTAAATCCTAAAGGCCCCCCGCTGCCCCAGTGGTCCCACCTCTTCCTGCATGCCCTCAGAGAGCAGCATCAGGACGCAGGCCTCGATTGGCAGGGCAATGTCCCGGCCCAGCTCTTGCAGGTGGCTTGCCAGTGACACCCCATACACCCTGGAGAAGGGGGTGGCCGTCATCGAAGGGGAGGGGTCTGCAGGGAGGAGACAGGTCAGAGGCCCAGGGTGGACAGGCACCCCAGTACCCTCAAGGTGGTATCACCTTACCCCTTACTCCACACACACACTGAAAGCACCCAGGATACTTCCTGAACTGGCCACTGCCTCTGCCTAGGCCAGGCCCCTCTCCTCCCTCTGACTCCTAGGCTCACAGTGGCTGGAGCAACCCGTCCACACAAACCCGACCCAGACTGCCCCTGCTCCAAACTCAACCATGGCTCCCTATTGCCCTTCAGGATGGGGTGCAAGCTTCTTAACTGGCTCTGGGCAGGGCACAGTTGGGGGTGTGGGGTTGGCCAGCCATGTCTCCACCTGCTTGACTGTGATTGTCCCTCAGCTCAGCCAGGGCTGTGTCCAGTGAAGTCAGCGACCTGCGATGATAATCAGCCTGAATCTCCAGGAGCTGTGGGGACAGACAGACATCCCCGAGGGAAGTGAGGGAAGCTGAGAAAGATCCACAGAGCGGATCCCCTGCCCCACCGCAGGCCCTGGCCCTTCCTCCACCTGCCGAGCGGCAGATGGCCAAGCCGGGCCTTGGACTCACATGAATGAAGTAGTTGGCATATGAGTCCTCCTTGGTGGCAAAGTGGTACAGATCCGCCAAGTACTCATCCTTGGGACAGAGAGGGGAGGGCGTATGCCAGGTGAGGCTGGGGACAATCGTCCCGTCACTCACTCATCAGCAGACACACCGCGTCCCGCCTCCCGGGGGTTGGCATGGTGCAGACAGTGGTGCCCACGAGGTGGTGGCCGAGCAGATTCTGCCTGGATCCCAGCTCTGCCGCCTTGGAGAATCAGGTCACTTCTCTGAGCTTCCTTTCCTCATCTGTGAATGGGGACAGTCCCACGCTGCCACCCCGAGCCCGGTGCCTCACCTTGCACTGCTCCACCTTCCTCTTCAGCTCCTCCTCCTCCTCCTTGAGCGTCTCCACCTTGTTGGCTGTGGTGGGGTGGCCGTGGCCGCCTGGGCCGCCGAGGCCTTGACTGCTGCCTGAGTTCTTGGCGGCCTGGCTGAGCCTGGGGGTGATCCCAACGGGGGGTGGTCACCAGCCCCACGGCGTGTCCAGAGCCAAGGGTCCCCTCCGCCCACCTGACCACACGGCATTCTAGGGTTGGCAGACACGAATCCTGGGCCTCTTCCTGGCTTGGGTGAGAGTGCTCTGGGGCGACCCCTGGTGTTGGGTGTGGTGATGACAACCACTAAACAGGATGGGCCTCCTGCCATTCAGGGATCTTGGAGATTGCAGATATCCTAGGGGTCACCGTGACACTGGGTTCCCCGTGACACTGGCTGTCACCAGCACGTACACAGCCTCTCATGTACCCTCCCCACATGTGTTCCCACGGACCAGCCATGGGCCCAAGCACACACTACCCAGTGGGCCCTGCAGTCTCCTAGTGTGGCAGGGGTCTCAGAGCTGTGGCCTGACCCAGGCCCGGGCCCTACCTGCTCTTGAGGGTGTTCCAGTCGGAGACCAGCTTCTGCAGGCTTTTCTTGTGCTTCAGGATGGTTGGCAGCTCCTCCTGCGGCAGGGAGGGGAAGGTTCAGTGGGTAGAGGGAGGGAGCTGGGAGCTGGGGAGGGTGGGACCTGGCGCAGGGGACAGGGTCACCTCACTCAGCCTGCTGAGTGGCTGCAGGACATCCCTCTCCAGGGTCATCTCAAACTCGGCCAGGATGCGGGCCAGCTGGTTCTGGATGACACAGCTCATCTCCAAGGCCTTCCTGTGGAACAGCGCCCATGGGCCAGAGTCCCGCGGCCCTCGCTCCGCCTGGAAGCACTTGGTGGGACCCCCCTCCAGGCTCTCTCAGGCCTGGCCACCCTCACCAGATGGGACCCTGTCCCCAGCCGGTCATCTTTTGGTGTGAATGCTCTTGCGACCTGGACCCCTCCCAACCTAGGATCACTTTCCAGTATCCTCAGATGAGGCTGGGGTCCTCTCTGCTCACCCCATGCTGGAATCGGGGTCCAGCTCCTTGAAGCTCTCGGCCATGGTGGTGGACAGGGCCATGAGGGGAAGCTTCTTCTGCAGGGAATGTGGGGTGGGCTGTGAGCATGAGGGCACCTGCCCCCCCCCCCCCGCCTGAGCTCCCTCGGGCAAGCCCCAGGCAGAGGGGAGGGAACCCAGGAGGGCCAGACACAGGGGGTAGTGAAGACTGAATGACAGGGACGAACAGGTGACGTCTCCCTATAACCACGTACAGAACCCCCCATCTGAGGTCCCCTTCCCTCCCTTCTAGAAGTCACCTAACTGGGCAGGAAGGAATCCCAAAGTCCCATCAAGGACTAGGAAACTACTGCACAGAGAGGGTAGGGAACTTACCCAAGGTCACACAGTTGGAGGGAAAAAAAGGAGGAGCTAGCCTTGGAGTGGGACTCTTTCCCCTGCCCCAGGGTGTAACAGTTGGCTGACCTGGCCACCTCTGAGTGCTGAGCTCAAACCTGCCATGGCACCCTCTTGCCAACCCCATGTTCTGGCCACATTAGATTGTTGACTGACTCCCCCACTCTCCCACCTGGAGTGACAGACAGCACCTAGCTTTGGGATCAGAGACCAAAGGTCAGACCGGACTTCTGTCCCTTGCTAGTTGTGTGATCTTAGGTGAGGGACTTTAAGCCTATTTTCCTCATGTGTAAATAGCATCTCCTGCTGGGGCTCTCAGCCCCCCGTGAGACAGGCTTGATCATGTCTTAGCAGCAGAGTGGCATCGAGGGATCAAGATAATACCAGCAAGTGTCCCTCAAAATCCAGCATGAAGGCCACTCCCTCCAGAGGCTGCCCAGGGAGACTGCTCTGTGAGCTGATTGGACAGAAAGGTTCAGGTGCTGTCAGAGGCCAGCGGGGGCCACAGGGATGGTGCAGAGGGGCAGGGCGAGGAAGGGATGCGGAAGCCAGGGCTTTCAGGAGTGAGGTACCTCCCCAGGGCCTTGGGACAGCAGTCTCTTGACCTAGGTGCAGAGGTTCACACTGGCAAGGGAGAGCCCAGCCCTGACCTTGCCCCTGCACTGGACAGAAACCTCCGCCTGGGTCCTCCCAGGAACCCCCACTCACCACCCGCTTGTCCATGTCGGCCCCACTCTGGCCCTGCAGACAGGCCTGCAGCCGTTTGTGGACATTGTGGGCTGCTCGCTTGGCGGGCTCTAGGCGCTGCTCCACCTGCGAGGGAGAGGTGGCTGTGGGCCGGGGTGGCTGTCCTCCCTCACTGCCCTGCTGCCTCCCTAGAGCAGAAACTGCCTTCTCTTTCCTCCTCCTGCGACCCCGCAGCCAACAGCAAGGGGAACGACTCCAATGGGGCCCAGCCAGTGTCCCCAAGGGCCTTTCTGAGGCAGCCTGCTCAGGCCTGCCTCCCTCAGCGGGCCCAGGCACGTACCTGCAGCAGGTCCTCACCCAGGAACTCGGCAGTCTCAGGAGTGCTGCGGGGAGGGGACAGTTGATGTGAAGCAGGTTCAGAAACCCCTGCCTCCCTGCCCCACCCCCCACAGGGCGCCTGGACCCCAGTGGCTTCCAGTGCCCCTCCCAGGTGGGGCCACGCTGGGTGGCCTGCCTGCCTCATCCCAGTTGGAGCACATTCCAAGGGGTGGAAGAGGATACATGACTTCCTCCTCCACCCGGGGCTGTGTCCTGAGTGGGTGGGAGGGCCACAGGGCCCGGCTGTGGGTGGCAGGGGCAAGGCCTCTCTTCTGCCCGCCTTGCAGACTGTCAGCCTGCCCGGAAAGAGGAGGCCTAGGCTGGCCCCAGAATGGGAAGTGTGGGAGCAGGGACTTCTGGGCTGTTGGGCACAGGAGACTCTGGACAGTAGCTGTGGGCAGGGGCGGGCAGCCTCTGGGTCCCCGCTGGGGGACACACAGGGACGCTGAGGCCCCTCGCAGGGTGGCCTGGCTGCCCAGGCGCACACAGGCGATTGTGCCAGTGTGAGACTAGAACTGGTCTCTGGACACGCGGTCCCTTCCCCTGGGACCACAGAATGGGGAACTCAGCTGGGGAAGGAGCAGAGGACAGGCCTTCAGAGGCTCCCCAAACTTCCGGCCTCTGCTCCGGCAGCTCAGGAGCTGGGGGAGGGCACCAGGAGACCAGGGGACATTTCCACCTGAGCTGGAGAAAAGCAGAAGCAGGACCAAGAAGCAGGAGGCCTATGGGCAGGAGGAGGGGACAGGAGGGGGCAGGACAGGGACAGCGGCTTCTCTCCAGACCAGGACAGGGTCTGTTCCCCTGCCGCAAGTTCTGGGTCCCTCCCCCACCTAACAGCCAGAAGTGGTTAACTGTCCCCATTGTCCGGAGGGCACAAGTGAGGTCAGGGAGGACGATCACTCCGAGGCTGCGGAGGCAGAGAAGAGCCAGGTCCCTGGTCAGGGCGGTCTCCCCCGCGCAGCCCCCTCCAATCGGGGCTGGGGCGCCCCTTCCCCAGAGGCCAGCTCTGCCCGGGAGTCAGCCGCCTCGGTGGGGAGGAGAGGGCAGGGTTCTAGCGGCTGGGGGGCGGCTGCCCAGCTGTCCCTGCCTCCCCCACCCGTCCCCCACCCGTCCCCCACTCTCCGCGCCCTCTCGGGTCCTGCGGGGCGAGAGCGGGGCTGGAAGCGGGTGACACTCACCGTCCCAAGCTGCCCGTCTGGGCCAGCTGCCGCATGCGGTGCAGCTGCCGCTTCATCATCGTGGGGCCGGCCTGGGCGCGGGGTCGCGGCGGGGGTCGGGGCGGGCGCCGGCGCTGCCTCCCGCGCCGCCTGGCCCGGATGGGTGGGCGGCGCTCGGCTTCCTGGGCCGCGCGCCCCGGCTGCCTCCTCCCGCCGACTCCGCCCCCGGCCCCCAGGTCACTCCTCTCTCCAAGTTGTCGTCCCGCTCTCCCTGGGCTTCCGGGCCCCCCACGACCCTCGCTCGGCCGCCCCGCGAGTGTCCCGCCGGCCGGCCGCCCGCGGTCCCCAGGTCGTGCGCCCGGCTCCTCCCCGCCCGCCTGGCCCCGCCCGTGGCGGGAAGCAGGTAAGCTGCGGCCGCCACCGCCCTCCGTCGCGCGGGCCTTGGGTACAAACAACCTTTGCACCCCTCTCAAGGAAAAGGAGGGCTGCGCGGCTGGGAGGGAGGCCCAGGACAGGGGCCTCTCTGACCCGTGCTGTCCCTGGGGCCGGCAGAGGGATGTGGCCCCGGCTCCCTGTCCCGGAGCACCTCTGACCCGGCTGCCCCTGCTGGCTGGCGAGCTGGGAGCTTTGACTTCTGGGACCACCGGCTGCTGTTACCCTGGGACAAGTCCCTGGCACTCTGCACCCTAGTCCCTAGTGCACTGCTGTCTTGACCCCCCCCCCCATCTGCTCCTCCAGCCTCCCAATTCCTGCTTTTGTCCCCCTGTGGGGGACCTCAGCAGGGACAATTTCTTGCATCTGTAAAGCCCCTTCTCCTCTCATTCCTCCTGGCAAATGTCCCCAACTCCTGCCCTTGGCTTTTTGTAAGTCGGTGATGTGGGCGCTGTTTCCCCGGAGTCAGCTCTTTGGCCTGCCCAGCAGGTACTCTGGTTATACAGGACAAGAGCCACTGAGAAAGGGCTGTCATTTCCCTTCCCAATGTGGCCAGCAGGCATCAGGGGAGGGGGTGTGGGAGAGGCCCCAGCTCCCTCCACTTCATGAAGTCAGTTTCTGTTCTGTTCCAGCTCTGCCCAGCACCTACTGTCTGTGGTGGACAGACGGGCACTCCCCAAAGGGAACACCTTGGCTTCAGACATCTCCACATTCCTGGTGCCCAGAACAGGGCCTCACTGGAAACTGGCTGCCCCTCCAGTCCCTGAAGGAGGGTCTGGCAGGCCCCATGGAGGCTGGAGGAGCTGAGATGGAACCCAGCAGCTGCTCCCAGCTGGGAGCCCACCTGAGTGGAATCCTGGCTCCAGGATCAAAGGCTCAGGTCTGGGTGAGGGGATCCCTCCCCACCTCCTTTCCCCCACAGGAAGGCTGCTGGCCAGGGATCCTGGGGAGGGTGTGGGGAAGCCCTGGTGAGCAGAGTGCATATTGTGGGCCTGGGTTTGGATGTCGGGGTTCTGGTCCTTCCCTTCCACCTTTCCCACTAGCCAGATCCTAGAACTTCCTTGTGGCTCTGTTTTCTTGTCTCTGCAATGGGCACAGCCTGTTGTTTTTTTTTTTTTTTTTTTTTTTTTTTTTTTTTTTGAGAGAGAGAGAGAGAGAGAGAGAGGGAGAGAAATTTTTAATGTTTATTTTTTAGTTCTCGGCGGACACAACATCTTTGTTGGTATGTGGTACTGAGGATCGAACCCGGGCCGCACGCATGCCAGGCGAGCGCGCTACCGCTTGAGCCACATCCCCAGCCCCAAGGGCACAGCCTGTTGGGCACAGCCTTGGGAAGCTGAAGATTCCCAGGCTGGCAGCCTGACCTCGGGTGCCAGCTCTCCCACCCTGGGGAAGTCTCTGGACTCCGCCATGCTCCTGTCCTCTTCCAGCTCAAACTCCAGCCCAAACCACATCGGACTTGGGCTTGTCCAGCTGCTCATCTGGTCTGAAGGTTCCTGAGGGTGAGGCCTGGCTTGGTCTAGGAGGGGACCGGTCCACATGGACTTAGCTGCAGCTTCTGTGGAAACAGCCAGCATCGTATCAGGCTGTCCCCTCTAGCCAGGGATCCAGGTTCCCCTCTAGCCGGACCCAGGAGACTTCTGGTTCTGACCTGGCCTGGGCTCTGTACCTCTTGACTGGACGACTGGTGTCATCAGCAGCTGGGCACCGGTGTGTTTTAGGGCCTCTCATGTCACACGGGGCTGTTGAGTCATAGAAGGCTGGAAGCCCCAGAGCTTGGGTCTGAAGCTGTCCTTGGAAAGATGTTGTGATCAGATGCGGTTTCCATCAGTGAACGCTGGGATCACTGGGATTGTGGAATTTTTAGAAACTGCAGGTGTGGGGTCTGGGGATATGGCTCAGTTGGTAGAGTGCTGGCTTCACATGCACAAGGCCCTGGGTTCAATCCCCAGCACCACAAAAACAAGACAAAAAGAAATGCAGGTGCGGAAAGGCCTCAGACCAGCTGACCCCTCCCACGTCCCTTTCCTAACCAAGGGGCCTGTGACTTACCTGGCTCTACACCAGGTTGTGTCTCCTCCTGGGGGGAGTCCTGGCACTCATCCGGCCCATGCAGGATCCCTGGGAGCCCAGCCCACCCGAATGGCAAGAGAGGACCTGGCATCAACCACTGTGAGGATAGAGCTGTAGGGGGCCATGGAGCGGGTGGGCCCAGCTTCACCTCTCAATCTTGCCCAAGATGGTTCACCCCCTGCCTCGGTGTCCCCATGGTAAGATGGACCATGGGGCCTGGGAGGCTTAAAGGGATTAATGTGGAAAATGCTTAGAAAAGTACCTGGCCATTTCTGGTTTCCTTTGTTTTCCAGCCCGCCGAAAGCCCAGTGGAAGGAGCCCTCACCCCACTCCGCCTAGGTCGCCCTTGAGATGAGTCTGCTGCCTCCACAGTCCTTAGCACATCCCCCAGTGAGCTTTGTCTTTGTCCCCATTTTACAGATGAGATGGCTGCTGCTGGCCCAGGGCCCCTTGCTGGCTGAGTGGCAGAGGGCAGATGTCAGCCCCAAAGCCCACAGTTGCTTTCCTTTCCGTGGTGGCAACGCCTGGAAACTCCGTTAGTACTGGCCCTCGCCCCTGCTTCAACCTGTGGCCACTTGGAGGGGCCCCACGGTCTTGGCACGGATTTTCCTGCACCAACAGAGAGGTGTCTGTGGGGAGGAGGGTGCAGGCGGGGCAGTGGCTGCTGTGAGGTCGGCAGCGGCGGGGGCAGCATCCCATCTGAGACACTTGTACAAATTGCTGGTTTGTGGTCAGCCCGGCACTGCGCTGTGTGGCCTCTGCCCAGAGCAGCTGGGCACTGGTGTGCTCTCTGGGATTCTAGAACTCCTTCACCCTTGCTCCCAGCCAAAGGGCTTTCCAGGAACCCTCAGGTGGGGCTGAGGCACAAGGCCTCCCATCAGTAGCCCCAGGATAGTGTGTGCCCTTGCTCCAGAGGACCACAGTCAGGGCTGAGAGAGGCTGGAGGAGCAGGCTCTGGGGCCGGGAGTGCCGTGCGCCTGGTGGCCAGCTCCTCTCTAGACTGTTGGTGCAGACTCCAGGCCCTGCATGTGTGACCTCCGGAGCTGGCCCAAGCCTCAGTTCCTGTCTTCCCAGGGGAGTTGAGACTTCATGGAGGGGCTACAGGTGTGGCCTCAGGCCAGGCTGGCCTCCTGGGTCCTGCGCCCTGGCTAGGGGGCTGCGGAGACTGAGGGAGCGGGGGAGGGCTCCCGTTGCTCTTGGCGTCTGAACAGGTGAGCGGTTTGCTGTGGTTACTAAGACTAACTGCTGCCCTGGCCTAATGGTGGCTGGAGTGTGGCTTCCATGTCGGGAAGTCCCATGGTCTTGACATGGTGGTGGGGGTCACCCTTCAGAAGAAGAGCTGCTTCCCCTGAGCACCCTGCCCAGCTCAACTCCAGGCCTGCCTGAAGCCACACAGGGCCTTCCAGGCAGTGGGGACAAGAGCCCGTCCTCTGGTCAGAACCTGCTGGGACCCTCAGACTGCTATTAGCCCATGTCCTGCCCTGCCCCACCCCTAGGGTGCCAGCGTGAGCTGAGGACCGGGCCTGCCTTGCACCGGGGCACCCCAACAAGACTGGCCTGGTGGGCAGCCATGGTGGACAAGGACAGGAGGGCAGAAGGTCTGAGGTTGAAGGGATTCCCTGTCCCTTAACTGCCTGGGTCCTTTGACTCTGGGACTCTTCTGAAGGGCCTTTAGGCCCAGTGGGTCCCTCCCACCTTTTCAAACAAGAGACCTCAGGGCCAGAAAGGGAAGCACATCCAATCGTCACACGGCAGGCCAGCCCCAGCACGGCAGCTGGAACCAGCCCCAACTCTAAGCCCACCATGCTGTCTCCAAGCCAACCTGCAGCCCTTCAGGGACAGTAGGACAGTATGCTTGAGATGTGACCCTGAGACTCCAGGTGGGCACCTTCCAACTGCAGTTACTTTGGAGGTGTAGCATTCAGGGAAGGGGAGTAGGATGAGATCACACGGCCCTGTTCAGGTGGGACACAGGCATGAGTCACACTGTGGAGATCTGATAGGGAAGGGGCCCCGTGGGGACGTGTCTCCTGTCACCCTGCACCACCAGCGTGGACCTGGCTGTTCTGTGGACAGGGCTCAGCAGCCAAGTTCAGACCAGGAAAACACTGGATTCGACAAAGTAAAACTGGTTTCTTAAATGTGGGACCTCCCAGGTCCTTAGGGAGTGTGTCTGCTGCGAGGTGGTGGCCAGCCTCCCCTTCACAAGAGAACCCCGGCTCAGGATGGCACGCGGGGCTGGGGCCTCCTCACCGCGTGACCTCTGCCTGCTCCGGGTCTGCACCCTGGCCCCCTGGGTGGGGGTAAGCCGCAGCTAGGGATGGCCTCCTGCTGGGGTTCCAGGGGAGTGGGGCTCAGGGTCCCTCCAGGGCAGTGTGGCCCTGTGGGCTGAGCTCAGGAGGAGGAAGTGCTGAGGGCAGACCCCCTTCACATCAGACCCCCCCCCACAGGCAGCAGCTTCCAGCAGCCCCGCCCCCCACCGCTGGGTGGGACGCTCTGGTGGCTCAGCAGCCACAGGCCCCTGAGCAGGGCCTCTTCTGGGCAAGGGGGGGTGGGGGGGGATGATGACACCATGGCTGACCTCCCAAGATGGTGACAGAGTTTCACAGGCAGCCCCAGGACCCCTTCTCTCTCCATCAGCCTCAGAAGGGCCAAGACAGCGGCTGGTCCAGGAACAAGGACGTTTTATTTTCATAAATACTCGCGCCCCTGCCCCCGCCGCCTCCACTGCTAACCGTGGACAGATGGGTGGACAGGCGTGAGGCGCCCCAGGAGGCCACTCTCTGGCCTCACCCCGGGCTCTCACAGTCCCTCTAGAGACCTCAAAGTGAAGAGAGGCCCCCAGGAGGCAGGGCCTGGGTTGCGGCCACCGGCTACTCCGAAAGAAAAGCAAAGGAGCCAAACCACACAGCAGAGTGCAAACAGTGGGGGCACGGGTGTCCCCCAGTCACTGGGTTCCTATGAGGAGGCCTGGCTGGTCCCCAGCTCCAGCTTGACCTCCCGTTTATGGCTGGGCCTTCCCATAAGGCATGAGACAGGTGGGGAAGACCCCACCCGGGCTGGGGTCAGGGCTGGGCCCGATGGCCAGGCTCCTTCCCTTAGACCCAAGTCCTTCCATGGCTGGGCAGCCCCTCCCTGCTCCAGGACCCCACCAGTTTTGGGGGACCCTGGTGGTGCGAACCCAGGCCCAACCTCCCGCTGGGTTTGGCTCAGCAAGTGGGGAGGCAAAGCAGGAGGGGAAGAGTCACTTGGGGCCACAGGGTGGGGAGAGAAGCACCAGGCCAGGGGCAAGTGGCCATGGAGAACAGAGGGTGTCCTGGGCCACCACAGCCTCTCCCCAGGCTGGACAGCAACTGGCCCCGTCCTCTCCTCTCCCCAGCCCCTCTGTTCTAGAGGCTGCCCCAGGTCTCAGGTGGGGGGAACTGGTCCACGTCGCCCATCTCGCTGTAGGTCTGGTCGCCCATGGTGAAGATGAGCTTGTAGCGCAGGCGGACCTTCTCCTGGGCAGATGACGAAGGAGGAGGGTTAGGGGAGGAGAGGTGGCCCCGCCCACAGCCCCGCCCGGCTCAGCTGGGCCCTTCACCTTCTGGGGGTTGGCGAGGAGCAGGACCTGAGTGATGGCTGAGGGGTGGACAACGGGGTTGAACGCCGGCAGCTCCGTGCCTGAGGGGGGCTGCAGCTTCACCTTCATGACCTGTGGCAGGAGGGCAGACGGCATAGCTAGCCCCGGTCACCTCCCATGGCCTGAGGAACCCGGCCAGCTCCCCGCTGAGGGACTCTGTCCCTTGGCTCCCTTTTACCCCCAGCTCCCCAGCAAAGAAGGGAGACCCTGTCCCTGCCTGTCCTCAGGCAGCGGGCTCCCCAGCCCAGCCCTGCCTCGAGGAGGGGTGCCTGTCCGCCCTGCAGCGTCACCTTGGGCACCGCTGACTGGAACACGATGTTGCGGATGGGCTGGGGGGCAGTGCTGAGCATGGATACCACCACCACCAACACGTCAGCTCGCCCAGGCAGCGGGTCGCGGGCAAAGTGGAAGAGGACGCGGAAGCCATGCTGGTCGTACACGGTCACGGGCAAGATGCTGCCTGTGGAGAGAAGGGGGGACGATGGGCTCCCCAGTGGGCGAACCCCTCACCCAGCCTGCCTCCGCCGGGGCAGCAGTGCACCTGGTCCGCAGACGGGCAGGACGCCCCTGCAGCAGAGCCCTGTGGCTCTCAGGCTGGGGTGAAGGGCTGTGCCGAGTTTGGGTCACACACTCACTGTGACCCCGCTACTCCCCTTCTCTGAGCTGTCTTCCTACTGGTAAGACAGGGACATGGAGGGCGTGATACCCTGGGTCACAGTGAGCTCATGGAGACGGCCAGAAGGAGAGGACAGCTAGCCCTCGTGTCTGCTCAGGGCCTGGTGCTGGGCAGTGGCCTCCAAGTGCTCCTGGGGGACATGTCCTAGGCTTGGTCCTGCATTTTTATTACAGTTTGGTTTCATAATCTTGGGGCCCAAACCCTTGTATCCCGACTCCTGCCTTCCTGGGGAGCCGGGCCAGGGTCTGCCTCCCAGGAGCCCCGGCTGCAGGACCTGGGCTCACGCAGCAGCTTTGCAACTGCTCTGGGCTCCCCACTGAGGTGGCCAGTGGCAGGGCCCAGGGGACAGCCACTGACCTGGCCCCGCCTCCTCCTCCCACCCTGCCCCACTCACTGGGTTTGATGGACTCCAGGGGCACAGTGATGTTGGCCAGTGAGAGCTCAGTGGGCAGGGGCTGCTGTGGAGGCCCAGGGGGCTCTGGGGACACGGCGTGGAGGAGGCTGGCGGCACTGGGGCTGGGTGAGCTGCTCTTATTCTGTAGGTCCCGGAGTGTGAGTCGGGGGGCTGGCTGCTGCTTCTCCCTTATTGGGGAACAGTGTGTTAAAAGTGACTCTTTGGTGGTCAGGAGATCAGGGGACTAGGAAAGGCTGGGCTTCCTGGCCCATCCCCACATATCACTCTCTCCCCGGCCTTCGGTCACCTCGCCAGTAGAATGGCCAGCTCCTGTTCCCCCCGACACCCCCCCCACCTGCCCACTTTAGCTCTGTGTCCTTCCTGTTGCTGGGGACTTCTGGGGACATGTGAGTGGGCACAGATTCTCTCCATAAACTCCACTCTGGAACCTTCACTGAGCCTGCTTTGGTCACTCTGGGAACGGCAAGCCTTCCTGCCGGGCCCGCGCAGGCCCAGAACAGCTGGTCTGCGGGGACGGAGGCTCCCTCCCGAGTCGGCAAGGCAGCCCTCACCACCGCACTTGCTGGGCCTCTGGGGGCAGTGACTGCTGCAGGAGGGTCTTCCCCAGGAGGTCCAGGTCATCCAGGCCACTGCTGGCCGGCTGGGGCATCTGTCCTGGCGGCCGGATGTCCGTGCTGGGGACCTGGGCTGAAGCGGGGGCTGGAGGCTCAGCACCGTCTGAGGACTGTGGGGCAAAGAAAGTGGTTGGAGGGCTCCTGAGGAGGGGACAGGGTCCCGGCCCTGTCGTGAGGTTGAGTGGCTGGGGACTCCACATTCCAGGTACTTCAGTCACCCTCCAGGGACCCCAAGACTGGGCTACCGCCTCAAGGGAGAGCCAAGGCTAGGACCTGGGTGTGACGTGGCCAACAGCGAGGACAGGACAAACTGCTTCTCTCTTCCCTGGGTGTGCCATCAGGGAGCCCAAGGTCCCTTCACTGTCACCCTCAGGCTGCTCCTCCCTGTCCCCCTGCCCCACTGCCCCACTGCCCCAGGGGCTGGGATAAGTGGGGCTGTTCCAGGCCCCTCCTACCTGGAAGCTGTTCCATCCAGCACCGTCCAAGCTGGGGCCTGTAGGGGGTGTGGGGTCACTCAGGCCTGAGGAAGGACAGGAAAAGAAGGGGCTGGACTGGGCGCACAGGGGTGAGGGGCCTGGGCATGGCTGTTGATCTGGGGTTCCCCAACCCCCTATTTCTGAGAAGCTTGGCTCAGAAGGGAGAAACCCGCACTTTCAGAGGGAACTGGTGGTGGACAGAAATAGTGAAGTCCCAGAAGCCCATTTTGTAGCCACATGTGCTTCTCTTCTCAGCAGGCCACTGTGAAGCCGCTTCAAGGACAGAAGTCAGGACTTCCCCTTATGTTCCTCAGCTGGTGGCTGAGGGGGGTGCTGGGGTGGTGGCGAGGGGAAGAGACTCCTAACCACACAGGTCCAGGCAAGCAGGGGTCAGCACTGTCCTCCTGCCTGATAGCTGATTCAAGGGGTGTCGTCTGAGCAGCCTGAGCAAGCACTGTGGCGGCTAAGCCTCAGTGTCCTCATGGATCCCCTGGCATAGGTCAATAAGGCCAACTGACGGGAGTCCAGGACCACTAGGCCCTCTGGATGGCTCTAGGGACTGGCCTGCTGGTCAGCAGGAGGTCGTTAACTAGCCTGACCTCCACCTGGAACACCCCCAGCCTCGCTCACTCTGGGGTTTGATCTAGAAAAGATGTGTGACCCTGCAACTTCTGAGTGAGGTAGGTCCAAACTGAAGTACCCTCTGGCAGGCAGAGGAGAGGGCTCCAAGAAGCTGGGACTGTTGGTCTCCAGCCAGTACAGACCTTTGAGACCAGAGGTAACAGTGTCACTGTTGACATCTGCTGTGCCCAGAGTGTGGGCACTTTGGAAGTGCTGGCACACACCTGCCATCCCAGTGACTTGGGAGGATAAGGCAGGAAGATTTTAAGTTTGAGGTCAGCTTCAGCAACTTAGCAAGACCATGTCTCAAGGTATTAAAAAAAAAAAAAAAAGTGGGTCTTGCTTAATCCTCAAATGACCTTAAAAGGTAGGTGTGAATTCTTTAAGGGATGAAGGGTTAAGTCACCTGCCCCAGGTCACACAGTTGGAAAAGTGACAGAATCCAGACTTGATCAGGCAATCTGATTGCTGGTGTCTCTACAGGCACCTCTGTCACTTGGCCTCCCTGGGTCTCACCTTTGAACTGAGGCCACAGCAGCTGCTCTCACACCTGAGAGATGGCTTGAGTAGGCCAGAATGCCCTGACGGACAGGAGCCCTGACCACCACCCGCCCCTCCTGCCCCAGGGAGCAGTCAGGACCAGACTCCCCGTCCCGTCCCCAGGGCTGGGCTGTGAGCCGCCTGCACTTCTGGTTCCTGTCCCACACTCTGCCCCTGAGAAGAAACCAGAGGAAGCTGGAGGCACAGGGCTCTGCGGCAGCCACTGGGGGACAGGAAACGCCAAGCAGCACACCTTGCTCGCGTGCGCGGGCTGCTCTGCCACAGGGACAGAGTCCTGTCGTCGCTCCCCTGTCCTCCGCTGCCTGGCCCAGCTCTGCCAGGCACAAGCGACCTGCGTGAGCGTCCTTGCCACAGGTCACCCCGGCTCTTAGGCAGGTGCTGGCGGGGAGACCACAGTCCGCACTGCCCTTTTCATTTTTAAAATTTTCCATCATCATCTCTCACAAGTTTTTGTAAGTCACTGCCCTTTTCTTAAAGGAACAAAGGAGAGCAGTGCAGCCCGCTTCACCCCCAGAGCCCTTCCTGCTGACTCATCTGCACAACAGGGACCCGCGCAACACCTGCATCCCACCTGCATCCCGGGGTGCTCGGAGGCTTGTCGGGGACACAACGCGGCACTGGGCGCTGTGCTGCAGGAACACTCCAGAACACCAGGCAGACCTGCCACCCGGGCAGCTGTCGCTTCGTGAGTGAGAGAAGATGCTGGGATGGCACCCGGCACATGCCCAGCGTCTGCTCTGAGCTGCAGCCCTGGCTCCAGGTTCAGTTTCTACTCAAGAACTGGCTCAGGAAAATGCAGCATGGCTCTCGGCTTCCAAGCCATGGCTTTCCCACATACTCCTTGACGGGGCCCTGGCACCCCTTTTCTTGACCTCAGTGGCTATCAGGAGGAGAATGTTATTCATGCCTCTTCTAGGTGGGGCTGCTGCACCCAGAGGGGCTTGAGACTGGAAAACAGCTTTGCTGGCTGAGCCACCTGCTTCTCCCGCAGGGAGCCTGGTCCTCTGCCACACTCCAGTGCCAGCAGCCTGGCCCAGGACTACCATGGGTCACACAGCACCTTGGGTGCCCGTAGCTCCTGGCTCCTGAGGAGGGAAGTCCCTGAGTCTTCCTGCAGGTGCCGAGCCTGGGTGTGGCTGCTCATCAGGGCTCCTGAGGCTGGCCAGCCTCGCCCTTTGACTGTGTGACCTCACTCCTAACTTCCCTGAGCCTTGGCTTCCTCAGCCATGAACTGGCCTTCCACCCACCTCACGCCCTCACCAGATCCACATCTGGAGTGCAGAATGCTGGTGCCTGGCGAGCTGCAAGGTGTGCCCTGGGCATCATGCCCCAGCGCATGCCCACCGCCAGGGCCTCCCCTCCCTCCTCCAGGGCTGGCTCCACCCTCACCTAGAGACATGAGCTCATCATCCAGCAGAGAAACTGAGGTGCTGAGCTGCTCGGGGCTGGTCTGGTCCGCAGGGTGGGGGGGCATGGCTGGGTAGGTGGTGCCCGTGGGTGGGAGATCCAGGCCTGACAGGTCCAGCAGGGCCGAGGTGCTCCCTGGGTGGGAAAGGAGAGCTGGGCCAGTCCTAGGTGGACGCTTGGCCCTTGGAGCGTGGGGGCTGCAGGCTAGCGACACCATCCTCCCACCCTTAGAATGGCTTCCTGCTGCCCCTCCATGGCCACACCAGCCCAGCTGGAATCAGCTCCCAGGCCCTCCTTAGACACAGTGGTACTTCTGTTTAGAACTCAGTCACGCCTCACTTAACAACAGGGACACGTTCTGGGAGATATCATCACTGGTGTGAACACCACAGAGTGTACTCATGTAAACCAGGTAGCAAACAATGCTACGATGTCATAAGGTGACACAATCTTATGGGACCACCACCGAATGTGTGACTGGTCACTAACAAAACCTCACTCGGCAGGATGTGCCCGTGTTTCCTTTTCTCCCATGGCACCACTCCCCATCCCTGAGCCCTGCTGGCACTCTGCCACTTCTGTGGTGCCCCTGCCGCCCAACAGGGCCAACTCCAGTCCTGCACCATCCCAGGCTGCGGTTTCACCCTGGTGTGAGCCGAGTCCGTTGTCTTCTCGTGCCTGATCCTCCCTCCTGCTTTCTGTGGTTAAATCAGGCCTTGGGGGTGTCACTCAGCCCACAGAGCAGGTGCCTGATTCACCAAGTGGAAGAAAGGCCTCCTTCTCCTGTCTGTTCTCGCCCAATGCCCCCGCTCCCGCCCGCTCCCTGACGTCCCCCCCAGCTGCAGCCTCGCACAGACGTGGTCCAGGCTTCTCCCCTGGGGCTTCCCCATCTTAAGGGGCCAGGGTCACCTTGGCAATCATGTCAACAGCTCTGGGACCAGGGTGCCTCCTTCCACTCTGTGCCTCCAGCCTGGAAGGTCCCTTCCCAGCTCTCCTGCCACCTCCTCACCAGGGATGGGGCCGGCGGCCGCATCGCCGTTGACCTCCTCGCCCCGCACCAGCTGCTTGTACAGGTTGATCACCTGAGTGAGGTTGTCGTTGGCCTGCAGGATTTCCGCTGGAAAAGGCAGGAGGGGAGATGCCGGGCTAAAGGAACGTGGGGCCTCGGGTGGGCGAGGGGAGCACTCACAGCCCCCAGCCCCAGGCAGTAGGGTCGGGGGTCCTGTCTTGACTACTCAGCCCCAGGCCCCTGCTCTCTCCACCTCGCACCCCACCTCAGGCGCCCTCCACGCTGCCTGCTGCCCGAGCATCCCAGGAACACTCCTACCTCCAGGTGTCCACACTGGCTCTGCGTGGGACGCCTCAGGCCTCGGTGGCCTTGGCCCTAGTGCCTTCAGGTCTTCCCCCAGAGGCAACTCAGGGGTCCTTCCCTACCCACCCCTCGTCTCCTGCCTCCTTCCTCCAAGCAGCCACCACTGCCTGACAAGCTGCCTGACAAGCAGGGCATGAGTCCTGGCCATCACTGCTTCCCTTCATTAGGCCACAGCGCCTCCAGCAGACGCTGGGCAACTTCCACATGGCTGTACCCCAAGGGCCGGAGTGCCTGGGACAGACTAGGTCCTCACACTATGGCCTCTTTGGGCGCCAGAGCTAAAGCAACCTGGGCATTGAGGATCCTCATGGGAGAAGCCAGGTGCCTGGCGAGACAGGCGCTCCGGGGGCTGTGCCATAGCACCAGGGGAGGAGACACCACCGACCACTGCCCAGGGGCTCTGGCTGATATGCAGGCAGAGGACAAGGAAAAGAAACTACTGTGTGGCCCTGCAGAGGCCACCAGGCTCAGTTCTGTAACTGCTAGGGCTTCAAGATTCACTCTGAGTTTCCAGCTCAATCTCAGCAGCAGGACTGTCTACCCTGGCTCCGCCGTGTTCTGCTCTGTGGCTTGGGCTCGTCTCTCCCTCGCTGAGCCCAGCTGTGAAAAGGAGACAATGTGCAGCTTGTGGGAAGTAAATGAGATGTCTGTGAGGGGCCCAGCTCACAGGGTCTCCTAAGGACACCGGCAGTAGCCCTGCTCTCTGCCTCCTCCTTCCTCAAGGTGGAGACACCACAGTCAGGATGGAGGAGGAGGCCCCCTGGTGGCGGCTGCTTCCAGCTGCCCTTGTCTGGCAGGACCTGGACAAGGTCGGGCAAGAGGCTCAGGGATGGGGCTGCACCTGACCCCAGGCTCACCTAGGGCCTCATCATTGTCTTCTGTGTCACTGGCCAGTCGGAAGAGTGTGGGCCGCATCCGCTCACAGCGCTGGTACAGCTCCTGGGGACAGCAGGGTAGGGGTGTCAGGGTGGACATGGGCTTTGGAAAAGTCTGGGAGTGGGGAGGGGCGGACATACCTTCATGAGGTCCTCGCTGCTGCCGGACGCCGTGCCGCCCTGGCTGTGGCTCATCACCATCTCCGTCAGGAGTTTTACGTTGTTGTTCACCTCCTCGATGGCATTCACCCGCTTGGAGATCTTCTCCATCCGCTTCTGGTCCTGGGAAGCAGCAGCAACACCCCGAAAGCCTGTGTCAGGCCCAGTGGGAGCCAGGCACTGCCTAGCCCACCCCAGAAAGTGCGCACTGGAGTCTGGCAGAGGGGTGGCTAGCGTGCCATCTGCTCCAGGTGGAGCCTGCTACACCTTACAGAACCCAACACTCGGGACAGGGTGCTGTGGCCCAGGAAGCCCCCTGCAGTCACTTCCTTCCCTTCTAACAGCGCCCCCTGGGCCCAGGCCTCTGCACAAACTCATCAGAGTCTGCAGAGAGAGCCCAGGAATCCAGTGTCCCATGCTCTCACCAGGTGCTCCTGAAGGACCAGGGCCTCAGAGCCACACCTGTGGTTCCAAGCAACCCCCGCCCCTCCTTGTGTTTGTTTCTTGAAACCAGGTTCCTGTACTTGACAGTGAAGGGGGTCAGTCACGGTCACCAAACCACCCTAGAAGTCAGTGCAGTGCCCTTGCCAGTGTCAGTGGGTGGTGCCGAGTTTGCGAGCTCTTGGCCTTTAAGGGTGGCTATAGAGCTGGGCACAGTGGCACACACCTCTAATCTCAGTTACTTGGGAGGCTGAGGCAGGAGGACAGCAAGTTTAAGTCCAGTCTCAGCAACTTGGTGAGACTCTGTCTCACAATAAAATAAAAAGAGCTGAGACGTAGCTCAGTGGAAGAGCACCCCTGGGTTCAATCCCCAATAACACCCCCCACTGAAAAAAGAAAAAGAAAAACAAAAACAAAACCAGAGCTAGTGCAGGAAGCAAGTTGCCTGCTTACTGTGCAAGTACCTCCCTTGCAGGGCAAAGGTGGACACACGGCTCAGTCCTTCAAGATGACCCGAGGTCCTGCCCTCTGAGCCTCTGGGCACACACTCTCCAGAGCCTGTGCAGGGTCCCCAAAGGATCCCTTGGCAGAATCCATCTAAGACCTGAGCTTGAGCCCGGCCACCTGCCCAGACCAGACTCCCTTCCCAGGAAGAAGGAACCAGCAGCTTCTGTGGAGACCAAACTTAAAAAATCAACTGTGAAGTGGCTGCTATCAGTGGGGAAGTGGGAGACTTCATGCGAACATCCAGGTTTCTGGGGGAGGGAGAAGGGGAGAAAGGGAGCTAACACTGGGGGCTGAAATGGAGAAAACTGTTATGTGCACTGAGGATATGAAAAATGAACCCCACTATTATGTGTAACTACAGTGCACTAAAAAAAAAAAAAGAAAATCCAGATTTCAGGATTTTCTGGTGATCTGGTGATCCAGTCACGGGGGCTGCAGCTGGATGAGCGCTGTAGACCCCAGGGACAGGGTCGCCTCCTCCTGTCCCAGCAAAGTCTGCCTCAGAGCCCTTCACTTTTTTTTTTTGGTGATACTGGGGATTGAATCCAGGGTCTCGAGAATGTTAGGCAAGTGACCTAACTGAGTTACATCCCGGCCCTCTTTAAATTTTTTTGTTTTGAGATAGGGTTTCTCTGAATTGCCTCAGTTGGCCTAGAACTTGTCATCCTCTTGAGTAGCTGGATTACAATGACACACCACCACAGCAGGCTGACCCTTAACCTTTTCTTTTTAGTTGTCGATGGACCTTTATGTTATTTATTTACTTATAAGTGGTGCTGAGAGTTGAACCCAGTTACTCACACAGGCCAGGCAAGCCCTCTACCACTGAGCCACACCCCCAGCTCTCAATAATTTCTGATGTTTTTGGAACGGGCACCGGTTTTGCAGAAGTCCGTCCAGGGCAGGTTGTGTCGAACCACGGGGAAATTCTTCCTTCCACATGTTGGGCCCCTAGTGACAGCCCTTTGCTGAGACAACCCTCTAGCTGGGTCACGGCAGGTCCCCTGTCTGTGCACACACAGTCCCAGTTCAGTGGCCCAGCTCCACCCTCCCACCCTGGCTCCTCCCTGGGCTCTGGGCCCAGCCGTCACCTCCTGCACCATCTCCTTGATGAGCTTGTTGGCTGCCCGGAGGTCCTCGGGGTGGGAGCTCTTCAGCAGGCGGGCCAGCATCTGAGGAGACAGGCGTGTAACTGTGAGGCCAGCACTAGGCCGAGGGCCACAGTCCAGCTCCCCGTCTCCCGGTGTGGGACCTGGGCAATGGCTAAAGCTCTCTAGGATGGTGAGAACTGACAGATACCTGACGGGTGACCATAAAGACTACTGAGGCCCTGCACACAGAGCCTGGCAGAGGCAGGTCCTCAACAGACAGAGCTCCTTCTGCTACTCGGGCTTTCTGAGAACCTTTCTAGGAGGAGGTGGGAGACTCAACAGTGGTGGCCTCTGGGGCTGGGGAGAGAGCAGCGTTGATTCCCACCTCCATGTTACAGTCCTTGGTTTAATATTCTTCCTCTGCTGCTAAATTTCTTATCCACAAGTGCATGCTTCTTTAACAAAAAGCTAATAAATTGTTAATAAAAGGTATAAATATATGTAACTCCTCAAACCAATCCCAAGGACAACTCCTGTGTTTATCAAATGCAGGGACACTGTATGGGAAGTAGTCAACACGCAGTGCCTGTCACCCTCTAGAGTGACTATGCTCAGCAGAAGCCTCTGCTCCAAAGGCCAAGGCCTGGGCAGCCAGGAGACAGAAATCACTGGCCCAAACCAGCCGAGGTGCCACATGATTCTCCCTGCAGTCTCACCTTGGACTTCTCCTCATCTTCGAAGATCACATTCTTGGGCCGTGGAGGGGGGAGGGGAAAGATGGCATCCTCGGGAAGCTTGGGGTCCGACTTCACAATCCCTGGGGTAGATGAAGTCAGAAGGCTGTCAGCAGATCCCAGCGCCCAGGGCAGGGCGAGATGGGAAGGTACAGGACAGAGGCCAAAGCTGGTCTCTCTAGCACACTGGTTCTTGACTTTGGGGGGCTGGGGTCTACCCCGGACCTACCATACTGAACAGTAAAAAAAGAGGGTTTGGCCATCCATTGTTTAAGGTCACTCTCTGAGGAGAAGAGGCCCAACGCTACCTTTTCTCCACCCAGGCTGTGCTCCAGAAAGCCACAGAAAGGTCCCACTGACTGGTTTTTTTTTTTTTTTTTTTTTTTTTTTTTTTTTGGTACCAGAAATTGAACCCATGGGTGCTTAACCACTGAGCCACATCCTTTTAATTTTTTTTTTTTTTTTTTTTGAGACAGATTCTTGCTAAATTGCTTAGGGCTTTGCTAAATTGCTGAGGCTGACTTTGAATTTACAATCCTCATGTCTCAGCCTCCCGAGCCACTGGGATATAGGCATGTGCCACTGCATGTGCTGGCTTTATGTTTTTGAGAAAGTAAAGTTTCCGATCTTGCAGGCCCAGAAGCCCTTGAAACTGCTGGAGGGGGAGGGCTGCTGGTCCCCACACTCTCTGGGCCTCACCCTGCTTCTTCAGCATCTGGTAGGCCTCTGCGATCTTCACTTCCTCGGGCAGGCCGACCGTCCAGCTGTAGAGCAGCTCCAAGATCTTGTTCTTCACCTTCTCGGACGTCCTGGAGCCCAGGTACTTAAAGGACACGAGGAGGAGATGCTTTGACACTGCCTGGCCCCCTTCACTGCAAGCCCACCCTGGACCAGCTGCCTCCCAGGACTCCCTCGGGAGCCTTTGGACTCTGGGGTCCTCACACCCTCGCCACACTAGGCTGGTGCAGACTGACCTCACCTCCCAGCTCTGCCACCTATTGGATGTGTCAGCTCCCTGTGACTCAGTTCCCCCACAGAGGCGTGGCTGGAGAGCCAACGCAGGAAAACCAGAGCCCAGGGCCTGCTCACAGCTCATGGATGACTTAACCTTGAGATCTCAAGGAGGAGGAGCCAGACGCTCCCAGGCTGACCAGGAAGCAGCAGTGTGGCACTCTGGGCCCTGGGCCCCGCAAACAAGTTCCAACAGCAAACGGGCTGGAGAGGGGCTCTACCTCCAGAGCTGTCTTGTGGGAGAAGGGCGGGGACCACCCGCATTATATAGCAGCTCTGATCAAAGGACAGGTCTGAGCAAGGAATGGTAAACAGGTGGGCTCTCACCCCACTGAACATGTCCATGACCTGTGGGGGAGGACTCCTCAGGCCAAAGGCCAGAAGCTGAGGTGTGTCAGAGGCCAGGTAGGGTGCCATGGCCAGGCCTGCAGGGAGTAATCTTGAGGCCAGGGCAGCCTGAATAGGACAAGCCATTCCTTGGGACCAGCTTTCCCTGAGGACCGAGCAGCTCCACAGCTGCCTGCCTTCGGTCAGCCGAAAGTGTTCTCAGACGCTTCAAGCTACTGGACTCGGATGGGAGGGGCCGTGAGAAAGAATCTGTGCCTCTACTGGGTACAAGGTCCACAGGGGCTGAGGGGCTCGCCAGGGGGCCTGTCTGGGCGTCTTCCTTCTGTGGCCCTCGTCTGACACAGCATGTGTAGCTCAGGCTGGGGCACCCACCTTGGGAGACACGACTTTGATGAGCTCGTTCAGGAAGCGGAACTTGCCCACCTCATCGTGGAACCTCTTGCCGCAGCTCTTCATGCAGGTCTCCAGCACCTGGGCGGGACGGAGGTGAGGGCCCAGGGGAGGCGGTGTCTCCCACACCCCCACAGGGCCCATGAGGCCAGGGTGAGCACTCGTGAGGACCAAGATTCTGTGGCTCAGAGGCGTCTGACTGGTCTGACCGGCTAGGGATGTGGCCAGGGGCTGTACAGTGACCGTCGCTCCACCTGCAGCACTGCAGTGACCCCCTTCACCACAGGGGCCACCTCCCAGCATCACTTGGACACAATTTTGCTAATTTTTTTCTTTGTTAAAACTTAAGTTGGCATTATCTATTTTGGCACTATTCTAAACTAATCTGTGAAATCAGGATTAAACCTCACACATACTAATACATAATTATTAAAATAATAAAAAGCTTCCTCTCCCCCACCTACAACTCCCCTGAACTCTTAAGTAGAGCCGATGGACCCTCAGTCTGGCCTTCCCTGGTGCCATCACCTGGCTGGGGACAGACGGTACCCTCTGTCCCCTTCTCACCGTCAGGGCCTGGATGGCCTCCCACTCTTGTGGGGACTGGATCTTGTGGGCCAGCAGCCGGGTGGCAAGTGGAGGCCTGGGTGGGAGAAACAACACAGAGCCAGGGTTGCCATAAGGCCCAGTCACCCCAGGGGAGGGAAAGGGCAGCCCGCTAGCAGTTCAGCACTTTGTGGCTTCTGCAGGGATACGCAAAGGCCCACTCTGGATCACATGGGGAGCTGGGTGGTGGCAGGGCAGGGCCAGGCAGGCCCTAAAGCAAGCTGAGCCTTTGGCTGGTTTTAAGAAATACAATTGGTGGGCTGGGGATGTGGCTCAAGCGGTAGCGCGCTCACCTGGCATGCGTGCGGCCCAGGTTCGATCCTCAGCACCACATACCAACAAAGATGTTGTGTCCGCCGAAAACTTTAAATATTAAAAAATTCTCTCTCTCTCTCTCTCTTTTTTTTTTAGTTGTAGATGGACACACACCTTTATTTATTTATTTATTTTTATGTGGTGCTGAGGATGGAACCCAGGGCCTCACACATGCCAGGCAAGTGCTCTACCGCTGAGCCACAACCCCAGCCCTCTCTCTCTCTCTTAAAAAAAAAAAAAAAAAAGAAATACAATTGGTCTTGTCCCCTGCTTGTTGCAGAGACAAGCCTGGACAGAGGAGCAGAGCCTTCTCAGGGCCCATCTGGGAGTGACCCATGAATGATGTGCCAGGAGTGACAGGCGCAGTTCCCTGGGGACTCAAGATGGCAGGGGACTTCCTGCCGGGAAAATCAGAGCAGCTTCATGGTGGAGGAGGTGACAATGTCAACCAGATCACAAAAGATCACTGCCGGAGTCAGTGCAGCAGGATCCCATACTTTTTTTGTGGGGGGAGGGTACTGGGGATTGAACTTGGGGGCACCCAGCTACTGAGCCACACCCCCAGCCCTATTTTGTATTTTATTTGGGGACAGGGCCTCACTGAGTTGCTTAGCACCTCGCTTTTGCTGAGGCTGGCTTTGAACTCGGGATCCTCCTGCCTCAGCCTCCTAAGCCACTGGGATGACAGGCATGGGCCATCACGCTCGGCTGAGGATCCCACATTTAAGGCCAGCCTCAGTAACTTAGCAAAATCCTGTTGTCAAAATGAAATTTTTAAAAAGCCTGGGGATATGGCTCAGCGGTAAAGGGTCCCTGGTCTTAATCCCCAGTACCACAAAAAGAATGCCCACCCCTCAGCCCCTGCCAACAGCTAAGCCCAGGCAGCCAAGAATGTGTGTCCTGACAGGCGCGCCAGGTGGCTCTGCGAGGGGGGTACGGTTCTTCCTTGAGCAAAAAGTCTGCTGGGAGCATGTGGCTCTCCTGGCAGGGCCCCCAACAAATCCACCAGCGGGGGTGGGGTGGGCAGTGCCCTTGCCTCCCGATCACATCTTGGGGCCAACTGCTCATCCCCTGAGCCTCAGGGTCTTAACCTATAACACGGGCCCCACAAGGCACAACTCAGAATGACACACAAGTAGCCCTGGACTCAAGGGCCCACCACTGCTGCTAACTGGGAAGCTCCATCCGGTGAGGAGGCAGGTCCTTTCTCCCATGGCCAGGCAGGTGCTCGCTGCAAGTACAGAGTGTTCTGAGGAGTAGGAAGAGAGGGCCACCTACCCCTCAAAGTCCTCGTTGAGCTGCTCACAGAAGCCGTTGATGCTGGCCCAGTTCAGCTCCTTGTTCAGGGGGTTTGTGGCTCTGTCTGCAGGAGGAGGGGAGCATCAGAGTAGCCAGGCAGAGGGGCCCCTGCTCCCCGACCCCATGCTGGGAGCAGGAGGGACTGGACAAGCACACAGCAGTGGCCTTGCTTCACTTCCTGCCCAGACAGTCCCAAGACCTGTGCGCCCTCGCTCCAAGCTCCAATCCGGTAGGTGATCAGGTAAGGACCTGGGCAGGCCTCTGCTCAGCTTCCCACCACTGGGCCCCACTCTTAGAGGCTCTGCCCAGGGTCACTTTCCTCCTCCTGTCTCCTCTTCCTTACAGTTGTACCCCTGCCACACCAACTTCAGCTCTGCTGATTCTGCTTCTGGAATTTATGCTCAGAAAAGATCCAGAGGTAAGAGGTGGGGAAGCCACGGTCCCACTCTCAAGGAGCTGAGTGGCCAGGCAGTGGGCCAAGAGAAGCTAGGTTCTGTCACTGACAGAAGGAGGCAAAGGAGCCATGGGGCCCAGATGAGGAGGCAGGGCATTCGGGGGACAGGGGAAGCTGTCTGGAAGATGAAGCACTCAGCAGGGACTGGAAGGAGTCACCGGAGCTGGGGGCCGGCCTGTGACCAGTTCACAGTCAGAAAACAGAGCTGAGCACAGGAGGGTATGAGGCCCTTGGAAAGGAAAGCGGGTTTTGTTGTTATGCTGGCCCTTCTCTAGGGTGTGGCTCAGTGCCATCTCCTCCAGGCAGTCCTCCTGAGCTCTCCACTGCCCAGGTAGCAGTGTGGGGTGAGTTCTTTCTCTGTGTCCTCTGGATTGCAGACCCAAGCCTGCTATCATCCTGTGTCACAGCCGCTGTGTACACCCCTCTCCCCTCAGCCAGTGGAAAATGCACCATGAATGAAGGGTCAGCTGTGAGCCCGCGGGGGTGAGGTCATCTACAGAAAGGGGATGGGAATTGAGACCAGACACTTGTCCCTTGACCCCAACATTGTTTAAGAAACAAAGTAGGTCATAACTTCCCTGAACCTCCAACACCCCACTTGTAAAGTCAGAATGAAACAGGGACTAATTTCAGATGACAAAACGCTTTGTGCATGGCAAGGCCCTGGGAAGCTGGAGGGGGACCCTCGCTCCTCACAGCCTGTCTCTGAGCTTCACCTGTTCCCAGCCAGTTCTGCCCACATCTGGACACTGAGCTGGGTGTGGAGGGAACAGAGCCCAGGAGGTGGGACACAGAAGGATCTACAGAGCAGGAAGTTGGGGGCCCAGCATGTGGCAGGGGGCCAGAGCCTGGGGTCCCAGTGCCTGAGAGCCATCCACTCAGGGCATATTTATTCAGTAAGCCTGGGGTGCTGCGCCTAGTGCAGCAAACAAGATCAAACGCTTGCCTCCTGCGGCCAATGGCCCAGCAAGAGGAACACAATGCTAAGACTAATAGACAAACACAGGATACTGCATACTGTCTGTTAGAAGGTAATGTAAAGTAAAGAGCAAAAGGTGGCGTAGAAGACGCTGGGGGTGGCCATTCCCTGGGACTGCTCAGAGAAGATGGGCTGAATCAAGTGAAGCACTTTCTTCCTAGGTCTAAATTTCTGTCTCAGGAGCCCAGCAGGACCTCCCATTCCCTTAATGGAACAGAAAACCTTGCTGAACCCCTGGAAATACCAGGAATATGCCCTCCCCTATATACTCCACCTCCCAGGCCCCCAACATGGCCAAAGGCTGGGGAACACCAGTCAGAAGGAGGGAGGCCCTGTCCACTTGATGACACTCAGCTGGGGGTGGGGTGGGCAAAATAGGAAGTCTCCTAAAGTGTCAAGGACATGTGAGCCTGAATAAGGACACTATCACTGATTCTGGAAACAACTTGTGGAGGAAGGTGGGTCTTACAGGCCACCGGCTCTCCCCTTCATCTGGCTTAAAGTCCAAGAAGACCTGACCCACTGCCCTGGCCCTCTCAACTCTATCTGGGCAAGACCTTCCCTGGCAGGCAGCAGGGGAGAGCGCCTTGGGAGAGGAGAGAGGGAGGGTTTCACAACAGGGTGCAACTTCACCCTGTCACTCCAAGGTGGTGACAATATCATCATCTACCTCCAACCGCCACTAAGGAAAAGTTCAAAATTTTAATAGGATTCAAAGGGAAAGAAAAAGACAAAACAATCTCAGCCCTAATTTATCCAGAACTGGTCAAACCCAGGTGTTCCCAACTTCTGCCTGTTTCTGGACTCTGGCCTCTCTGAAAATTCCCACTGTTGCTAAATCTGTCCCTCCAGCTGAGCCCCCAACCCACCATGCAGGGATGGTGCATGCCAGGCCAGGTTCTACCCCTGAGCTACACCTGAGACTATTGTGCATCACTCAGACTTAAAAATTGTCTTGGGGCTGGGGGTGGTGGCTCAGTGGTAGAGCGCTCACCTAGCACGTGCGAGGCCCTGGGTTTGATCCTCAGCACCACATAAAAATAAAGAAATAAAATAAAGGTATTGACAACTACAACTAAAAAATAAATATTTTAAAAAAGAACTTAAAAAGTTTTCAATCAGCTTGAAATCAGTCAGCCAGGGCCCAACCCAACCTTCCGAGTTGCTGCTGAGACCTGGACACTTGTAGCATTCTGGAACAGTCAATGGCCTCTGAGTGCCTCCTTTTTACCCACCACATTCCCCACACTGGCCAGACTGATTGACACATCCCTGGGGATGGCGAGGTTCCAAGGCCAACTCAGAGTTCAACTCTGCTCAAGAATGGCTTAAAAGGGGCTGGTCACGACCCCAAACCACCCTGCAAAGCTCCCTGGTATGTCTGGGCCCAAGAGGCTTCCCTGCAGACCTGGCCCAGACAAGGGGTCAAAGGAGGAAAAGCCTTGGAAGAGAGCTGTCACTAGACCAGTGAGAAGCAAATCATGGCTTCGGAGGGCAGAGTCTAGGAGAGGGATAGTGAGGGCTGAGGATCCTCAGCATTGCAGGACAGGCAGCTCAGCTGGAGGGCGTGGGGGTTCAGAAGCCTGAGCAGGACGCTGTCTCTAGGGACAGACTGGGAAAAGGTGCAGAGGCCTTTGGAGGAGGCTCGGCAAGAGCTGGGAAAGCAATCGTGGACGGAGATGCAGAGTAAGAGGACCGGGCTGGGGGTAGTGACAGCGAACTTGGATTTACTTATGGAGCCTGGGACCAGACCCTCCAAGCATGTAGGTCTTCGGGGTGCCTCACGGTGGGGACCGCGGGGGAATCCTGACTATCCCCATCTGGACGGGGAAAGAGCAAATCTGAGAGTAATTGCAAGATCCAGGATGGACAGGAGGGTACCGCTCCACCCAGGGCCCTAGAGTGAATGGGGCCTGAGAAGGGTGCGTCCTTTCGGGGTCTGAGATGCAGCCCCGGGAACCGCTCCTTCGCTCCCTCCCTGGGCCCAAGCGAAAACTCGGGGGCCTGCTCTTCGGCGGAGCAGCCCGGGCCTGAGGGGGCTGAAGGCTGCCCTCCGGACAGGGGGTTCGGGCGCAGCTCACTCCCGCCCGGCTCGGGGTCCAGGCCCCAGCATGGGTGGGTGGGCGGTGCCCGCTGCCACCGCGCGGCGGCGCAGCCCGCGGGGTCTTCCCGCAGGTCAGGGTCGGAGGGGCCGACTCGGGACACCGCCCCTCCCGAGCCGGGGGCGGGGCGTGAGGAGGGGGCGCCGCGTACCCCGCCCCCGCCGGGAAGGGGCCTGCCTCGCGCCCCCGGTTCCGGTTCCGGTCCGGCCCGCGCCCCTCCCGGACACTCACTGATTCGCGCCTCCAGAGTCTCCGGCTCCATCGCTGGCTCCATCCGCCACGGGCCCCCGGCTCGGCACCGCCCCCCGCCCCCCGCAGCTCTCGCGGGACCTCCTCGGCACCGCCCTCTGTCGATTAAAGGGGCAGCGTCCGCTCCAACGCGCTGGAGCGGCGCGCAGGAGCGCTGGGCACCATAGAGAAGCGAACGAGCTCGCCCAGAGCGTCACCCGCTCGTCCAACCCCTCCCCCAGACGGGGAGGCGGTGCTGGGAAGGACCCGCCGCCTGCCTTCCCGTTCCCGGTGTTCAGGCGGGAGAGGAAGCGGAGAGACGGGGTGCTGAGGGCAACACCATGGAAACCCTACGGGACGCTCTAACTCGTTCTGCGTCACGGAGATACTTGTGACCGCTTCCGGAAGGGCGCTCCGGGGCCATGTTTCTGAGGGGCTCTGAGGTCACTTCCGGAGCCCTAGGGGTACTTCCGTTTAGACGTGAAGTTGGGAGGGTAGCCTTAAAAGGGCAATAACCCATATTGGCCGCTGTGAAAATGACGAAAGTAAGTGCTTACGGTGTTCCAGGCATTGCTCTAAGCATAATAAGCATAATGTGTGTGTGTATATGTATATTGTGTGTTTATATATGTACACACACACACACACACACACACACACTAGTCCCTTACTCCTCACAGCAAACCCGAGAGCCAGGTGGTTTGCCAGAGGTCCCGGTGACAGCCTGATCCCTTGTCCTGCCTCTTGCATTCAGCTTGCCAACGTTTAATGAACTCACTGCATTTGTTTTGTTCCGTGTTAGGCATTGGAGGAGAAAGATAGGGCCAGATATTTGTCACGCGCGATGGTGGCGGAAGCCCAAGGAATCATGGCAACACAGGAGTGGCCACCTCCCCAAACAGGGGGTGGTGTGGGGCGAGGCTCGGGGATCTTGCCAGGGGAGGACCCAGAGGTGACGTTTAGCTGAAAACAGTCGGGTTCCCCCGGTAGACCTGGTGTGACAAGGATATTCAAGGAGAAAGAGTAAGGGGAACTCAAGGAATTGGAAGAATTTCAGTGCGGCTCCAGCGGCGTCGGGGGAAGATGGGCAAGATCACGCAAATCCCGTGGTCGGCTTTTTTTTTTTTTTTTTTTTGTCCTGAAAGCTGTGTTGGAGGTGTTCAAGGGCCTTAGGGGTGGTCAGATTTTTGAGAGGCCCAGGCGGCAACAGTGCGAAGAAGATACTGGTGGGAACCTTCCTGCAAATAGGAGAGTAGGAGGACAGACATCCTAGCCGTGGTATCACAGTGTTTCTCCCTCTACCAAAGCCCTCCCTCGCCTGTCCAGTCCTCCCGGCCTGGGGACCTCACCCCCCGCGGGGCTGGTAATTGCTCTCGGTCTCCCCCTGGCGACATTCCGGGAAACCTGCCCTGAGTGCCCTCTCCAGCGGCCCGGTGCCGGGAAGGGTTAAGGCAGGACTAGGGAATCTGGCGAATCCGGTTCTGCTTGGGCTGTCGCCTTGGCGAGTGACCTCGATTCACCTTGCAGAACCGCAGTGACCTCATCCGGATCAGTTTTTCCCCTAAATTCAACCATTCAGCTGACGGGTACGCTAAATTCTCTCCTCAGGCCATTAAAATTTTGTAAGAAAGGAATACGTTTATTTATTGCATCCCTCAATAAATAAAAGCTGTAACGTAATATGCACGTGTAATCTTTTTGTTTGTTTGATTATTGAAATGAAATGAATTATTACTGAAATAAAAAGCAAACCACATTTACCACTTGGATTTAGGGGCCCATCCACGTGGTCAGAAGTCTTTTTAAATTTTTTAATTCTTTTGTGGTGCTGGGGATTGAACTCTGCTAAGCAAGAGCTTCACCACAGAGCTACATGCCAGCCCCAAGAGTCACTTTTTAAAGACATGGATTTGACCTGGGTGCACATACTGGCTTCACTGCTTTCTAAATTGTGTGGCCTTGAGACCAAAGAGGAAGTGGAACCTGGTAGGCAGGAAGTGAATACCACACCATGGGCTCCCCCACCCACTGTGTCTGCTGAACTTTCTCCTTAAACTTATCTCCATTCTATATTTTTCTTTGATTCATTATATTCTTTGTCTTCCTACCCCGAAGAATGTCTGCTCCTAGGAACTTGGGCTGTCGCCTTGGCCGGTGACCTCGATCCACCTTGAGGAATTTCATCTGTTTGGTTTATTGGTGAATCCCCTGAGGCCTAGAAGAGTAACTGGTACCCAGCAGGCGTTAGGGCTCAGAGCAGGTACCCCACAGTATGGCACCTAGGCTGAAGGAAACCTGAGAGGGCACGAAGGGAGGTCTTTCTGACCTCCTGTCCTCCTTTTTCCTTCTCCCCTTTCCCACTAACGTGGATCTTGGAAACTAGAATTCCTCTTCCCCAATGCCCTTCCTCAAAGCAAGTCATAAAACCTGGAAATATAACTGTACACCCCACTCCTTTCTGTGTAAGAGCTGCCAGAGAGAAATTCTCTGACCTATAATTGGTGGTAGGTCACAAGAACGTCCTCCCAGCTGAGAGGCCAAGTGGGAACAGACAGGCCTTACTGGGTGTCCACTGGGTCCCACTGAGTCTCCCCATTAAATCACACCCTTTTGTCCCATCATATTTCTATGATTTGATGCTTTTTTAAAACCTAAGCAGAATGCATAGTTCACCCCAGGTCTTTGGGTCTCCATTCTGAAGGCGCCTATGTCACATAAAACGGATGAAATGAATTTGTTATGCTTTTCTCCCATCCATCTGTCTTTGTCCATTTTATTTCAGACCTAGCCAGGAACTCTAGGGGGGCTGAGAAAGCCCTTCTTCCGCTACAGTGTTCGATATTATAAATTAGATGAATGAACGGTTGTGTCCGAGGTTGCCCAGAGAGCTGGAGGTGAAGGGGGGCAGACCACACTGGCCTAACAAAGCCTTTAAGGCTGTCCATAAGTGGGTCCTGGGGAGCTGGGCTTGGGGAGGGAGAATCACAAGCCAATTTTTGCAGGGAGGACTTGGCCTAGACTTGGGTCAGGGGAGGAGATGCAGAAGGGGGACCTGTGCCCAGTGAATGGAGCCCACCCAACACGGGAAATGGGAAATGTGGACTTTGGCCTCTGTCCATCCCCCACTTTGCAAAGGGTTTACTCTGACTTGGGGAGCCCATGAGAGGGGTGAGTAAAGCTGAACTGTCTTTGCAGCTCTGACCACTGGCGCCTGCTGGCTTCCAAGGGATTCACACCTCAGCCCCTTCCCAGGAAAACCCTCCAGCATCAGAAATGCTGGTGAGGATGGGGCGAGGAGGAAAGACGGGTAGGCGTCCTTGAGAACTGGGAGGAGAGAGAGATGGGGCAGCATGGGAACTGCCTCAGCCTGTGACCCTGACAAGTCCTGGCTCAGGCGTCCCATCTGGACAGACCTCCAGAAGCAAGGGCACAGAGAACTGTGGATGTCATTGTCCCCTTTGGCCCTCATGCAGATCTCACAGTTGAGAAATCTGAGGCCCTGAGTAATGTGGCTGGCCAAGGTCCTCACATGGCTCCCTCACGAAAGCCTGCATGACACCAAGTCCCTGCCTTTGAAGATTGGAAAACCAAAGGGACACGCTGAGGGACCCAGAGGGGCTGGTGTGAGGAGGGCGGGAGCCAGCTGGGAAGTGGCCTGGGCAACTCCTCCTGAGGAGCTGACATTTCTCCTGAGAAGGAGCCTGTGGTAGGGAGTGTGTCACCTGTGCCACGTCCCCTGGGAAGGTAGTGAAGCATGTAAGCATCAAGACTCTGGGGTCACACAGCTAAAAACAGAACAGAATTTGAATTCGACTTGAATCTCTGTACCCAAAGTCCACGCTTGATCCTAGGAATCATGATTTCAGGTCCCAGTGCTGACCAGCGAGAGAGCAGACACCAGCAAGATGGGAGAGCCCTTGGAACTTATGTACTCACATCAAATCCTGGGCTCCTGTGCAGGGGACAGGGAAAGGGCTTATATTTCTGAATCAGAACTAGGATGCACAGTATAAGCCATTTTTTATCCAACAAAAGAATCTCAAAGGGCTGGGGATGTGTTTGGCTAACATGAATGAGACCCTGTGTTGGATACTTTTCATAGCAAAAATTAATAATAATAATAATAGGCTTATCAAGTATTAAAGTTCAACTCAGTTTCTCTGTACACTTAATACATTATCTTTGTTGAAAACAATGACCTTTAGATGGAAGGAACTATAAATTCAGTGCAAATATAAATGACTGTGCTACAGAAGATGAACTAATTGGTTGTTTGCAATTAATGCTTTCCCAGAAAATCTGGATTGCCTGAAATAACGGAACAGCAAAAGTAAGATTTGGTTCAAGGGAAACTGGGCCATTTCTTGGGGGAGGGAAGTAGATTTATGGCCACTAGAGAAATGAACTTGTTCATCGGGCTTTTTCAAGTTCTGGAATGGTGGGGTGGATAGGTAGGGATCTTCCTGTGAAACAGTTTGTTTCACTTTGATTCCATGATAAAAATACTTCTACCGTTTCTTGACTCGTTTACTGTGCCCCTTGAATTTTGCATATATAATGTGCCAGTATTTTGAGGTACCTATTAGCCTTCCCACTTTATAGAGGAGACTGAGGTCCAGAGGGGTAAAGGAAGATAGCTGGAGAGCTCTGGCCAAGTTCTGCTTGGTTTTCAATGTGCAGCTGGTCTACACTGCTGGCTTTCTTCATGGGCACCCAGATTCCCCTGGACTCTGCGGTTGTGAACCAGCAATGGGTGCTGCGTGGTCTCCCAGCCCACTGCACCTGCCTGCTCAGGCTCCCAAGAGCAGGGTCTGAGATGAGCTCCCAGGGAAAGGCCGACTTGTCCCAGGGTCTGATTACACGGCGTGGGTCATCTGCGGTCTCCGGCCTTTCCCTGCCCTTGTCTTTAAAATCAGCCCCTCTACTCTGAGTGTTCAGGTTTAACAGGTGGAGCCTCACTTGCCAGTGACCATATTGTGTGCCAGCCTAAGTGGGAGAAGGAAGAAGGGTCTGGGAAGTAAAGAGGCACCCAGTGGCTAGTAGTCCGCTTTCCGCATCCCCACTCCCACCCGTCTCCGGGTCGGGGTGGGTGTGGCCAAGGAGGCCGATACCGTGGCCCTCACCTCATTGGCCAGAAGAAAACTAGGACTCTGGATCACAAGAGGTATTTAATACGTTTAAAAATAAAACGCCAAAGCCGGGGTGGTGGTGCCCTAGCTACCAGGGAGGCTGAGGCAGGAGGATGGCCTGAGCCCGGAAATTCCACGTCAGCCTGGGCAACAGAGGGAGACCCACTTGCAAAAAAAGAAAAAGAAGAAAAAAAGAAAAGCAAGCAAGCAAGCAAGCAAGCTCCAAATAGTGACAACTGTTGTCACACTAGCAGAGGTCCTCAATTCCATTCCCCCAAACATACATGTAACTTCCAAGCCCCTGTCCTCATCTCTCCACCGCCACCCCACACCCAACTCTGCACACTGGCACTTTGTCTCCATGCCTCTGGCAGGACAAGGACTCCAAGGACAGCAAGAAGGACTTGGAGAAGCTCCAGAAGGGACTTCCTTGTCTTTCTGTCAGAGTCACAGCTGCTAGGGGGAGGGGAGCAGTGCAGTTCCCACAAATTTAGAGAATCGTGGAGCTGGCAGAAGAATTGAGCTCATCTACTTCATCCAGAGCTTTTCAATCTTTTTTGATGGATGTGCAGTGTAGGAAGTGCAGTTTACAGGACCAGGTGCGACTCACATTCTGTAGCACCTGGAGTTGGTGATTCGTTCTTCAAACATCTATAAACCACTGATGGAGAATTACGTATTTATTTACAGTGAGAAATAAACTAAATAAATGACAAACTTTACAAGTGACAAATACATAACCATTTAATCCAAACAAGACGTTTGCACTCAGCTACCTGACATGTACTATAATATTTTTTCATATGATTTTGAGTTGCACATATTTGCACAGCAATGATCTTACTGCTGTATGAAATGGCACTGTGGCTTTTTGGTGGCATTAGAGATTGGATCCAGTGGCACTCTATCTCTCAGCCACATTCCAGCCTGTTTGATTTTTATTCTTTTTTATTATTCCATCTTAGTTTTTGTGTGGTAGTGGGGATTGGACCCAGGGATGCTCTCCCACTGAGCTGCCCCCCAGTCTTTTTTGTTTTGAGCTCATTTGTTACTGGAGATGGAACTCAGGGGCTCTCGACCACTGAGCACACCCCCAGCCCTGTTTTGTATTTTATTTAGAGACAGGGTCTCCCTGAGTTGCTTAGGGCCTCACTTTTGCTGAGGCTGGCTTTGAACTCGTGATCCTCCTGCCTCAGCCTCCTGAGCCACTGGGATGACAGGTATGTGTCACTGCTCTGGGTTTACACCCCCAGTCTTTTTTTTTTAAGACAGGGCCTCACTAAGTTGCCCAGGCTGGCCTTGAACTTGCCATCTTCCTGTCTCAGGCTCTTGAGTTGCTGGGACTACAGGTGTGCACCATCATGCCCAGTCATATAGTAATGATTTTACAGAGTTTACCAAGAGAAAGACAAAGTCAACTTGCTAACATGATCGATTAGAAAACATTCGTTATTATTATTTTTTAATATTATAAAGGCTTTTCTCAGCTTTAGAATCTGTACTGGTAATGTGTCACATGCTAAGACCCAACCCGAGTGTATTATAACATATAAGATAGTCATTAGGTCGGGTGCCGTGGTGCATGCCTGTAATCCCAATGACTTGGGAGGCTGAGGCAGGAGGATCAAAAGTTCAAGGCCAGCCTCAGCAACTTAGGGAGGCCCTGAGCAACTTAGGGAGAACTTGTCTCAAAATAAAAAAGAGCTGCGGATGGGTTTCAGGGATAAAACACCCCTTGGTTCAATCTCCAGTATAAAAATAAAACATTCACAGGACATCACACTTGCTGGTCACAGTACTGCTCTAGTGCTATGTGACAGAGGTGCTCTTATAAACTCTATTGCACATGATTTCTAACAAAAGGTACACTAGCCCGGGCTGTGTTCAGAACCACGCAGGCTGCGTCCTCCGCTGTGTTCCCCTAGGCACGGCGTTCCGATGGCCACGGAATCGTCCACTTGTAACTTAGCCATCTGATAACTGGAAGAATTCTCCGCAGCCTCCCATCCAGCTCCACGCGGGGCGGATCTCCTTCTCCTCCCCTGCCGGGCGCCTGGGATGGACACGGTGGTTACCCAGTGACTCCGCGTCAGGATACCCAATGAGTCAGGTGCCGGAGTTTCTGGAAGCCGGTTCCCACATCAGGACGGCGGTGACTATGTAGCTGTTCCTAGGTGGCTGCCAGCCTCGCAACTGAAACCCACTAACTTCAAACCAGACGTGTGACTAACTCAGCCTCCTTAGTCACATTTCAGAAATGCTGCCGCCACTCGGGTATGACCTTGCAAGGGAAAGTGCAGGTCAGTGGAAGGGACCGTCATCCTCACGGACCATGACTCGATGCGCCTGCTTCTGCAAATTGTGTAACACCAGACCCAAATCCACAATTCCCCTTTAGGTGACAACTCAGGAACACCACAGGGACACTGTGAAAGGTTGTTCAAGTTGTACACTGTGCATAGGTCCAACCAGCCCACCTCCATCTGCCAAACCCGCTCCCTGGGGTAGGGGTTGTGTCTCTTCCTGGCTCGCACAAGGCTTATTCTGGGCAACTTTGTGCACATCATCTCACAACCCTGGGTCTGGACTTGCTCCTCTGCACGACGGAGATAGTAATCGCACTTCGGGGGTTGCCGTGAGGTGGAGGTGAAGGTGTGTGTGTACAAAGTGGGTGTGACCTGCCCCTGGAAACCAGGACACACAGGTGCAAGGACTGCGTTCAAGGATGGAGGTGCAGCTTTGTGCAAAAGCGAGGGCTGGGGTGTGCTCAGTGGTAGGGCACTCGCCTGGAGTGCTCAAGGCCTGGGGTTCCATCCCCAGCACCCGGGACAGAACACCAACAATAACAACACAACAGGACAGACAGACAGACAGACAGACAGAGCCAACCACTGGAAACAATGCCACCCACCAGCAGGAGACCTGCCCCAAACAGACGGAGGTGGGTATGGAGCAGTATCCAAGATATACCGTTTTTATGTTTTGTTTCTGTTTCGCAGTGCTGGCGACCGAACCCAGGGGCGCTCTACCACTGAGCTACATGCCTGGCCCTTTTAATTTTTTATTTTAAGAGAGGGTTTTGCTAAGTTGCTGAGGCTGGCCTTGACCTTGTGATCCTCCTGCCTCAGCCTCCTGAGTACCTGACATTACAGGTGGGCATCGCCAAGCCAGGCTTCCAGGATATATTAAGAGAATAAAATCAGGGAACAGAACTGTGCGTAGAGCATGTGGTCACCTGTGTGGCCCGTGGAATATTCTTGGAAGGAAGCACGAGAAGGGATTGGCTTCTGGGTGTCTGCGGGGACTCGTAAGAGGGCAACTTGCTTCTCCCTGCAGGTTCCTTTTGAGCTGTGTAAAGTGGTTTTTCATCAAATGTATGTCTTCCTTTCCCATTTTTTTTAGAAGAAGCTACTTAGCTAAGGACAAGCTATTTTTCTTCTTAGTTGAGGTCATCCCCTTCGTGGCCAGCAGGGGGAGACAGACGCCACCCTCTCCAACACCTCACCCACAGGCCTCTGCAAAGCCTGGAGGAGGCTGCAGCCTGAGGCCCGGGGTGGGGATTGGTCTCAAGGCTGGGGCCCTAAAAGGAAATGCAAGGAAAATAAGTTGCCATTTCGAACCTCAGGGACACCCTGGTTTTAAAAAATAGCTTTGTTGAGATTGGATTCATGTACCATGTGATCTGCCTAAGTTGGAATAGGATATTAATAATTAAAAAAAAAAATTGTGGCAAAGGACATGTCACGTCAATGTCCCACTTAAGGGCACAATTCAGCAGCATTAATTACCTTCACAGAGTCCTGCGACCATCTGCACGCTCCATTCCACTGCCTGGAACAGCTCTTTAAACAATAGCCACCCTCCCCCGCCCAGCTCTGGGCGCCCGGCTGCACTTCCCTTCTCTGTGTCGCCTGCTGTAAGCGCCGTGGACGGAGAACAGAGCACAGCCGGCCTGGGGTCTTCCTTCTGACACAGGCTCCCAAGGGGTCACCCCTGCCGTAGGGCATGTCCGCACCTTACCCGTTTCTACAGCGGGGGAGGTCCCATGGGTGCCACCCACCTTTGGTTTTTCAACTTCTGACATTACTTGGGTCTTTCTACCTTCTGTCTTTTGATTGATTGATTGATTGATCGGTACCCGGGTTAAACCCAGGGGTGAATGACCACTGAGCACATCCCCAGCCCTGGTTGTATTTTATTTAGACTCAGGGTCTCCATAAGCTGCTGAGGCTGGCCTTGAATTTACCAATTTCCTGATTCAGCCTCCCCAGTCGCTGAGATTATAGGGGTGTGCCACCGCACCTGGACCGCAATCTTGTTTTTTTTTTTTAAACCAAATGGGTCGTGGGTGGGAGGCGAGGAGGGAGGGGGAGCGCTGGGGGGCCATATTGGCAAAATTACACTGCTGTTGGGTGCATGTTGAACATGTCACAATGCATCCCCTCCTTACAGCTAGGATGCACTAATAAAAATGAGGAAAGAGAAGAAAACAAAACAAAACCAAAGAGGTGTCAATTGTCTACCAAGGAAATAGGCTCAGGTGAGACCTCAGGTGAGATCTCTTTTCTCTTCGTAAAACTCAACTCCTGGGGGCAGAGCTGAGGACACAGGGCACAAAGACAGGAAAGGGAGGGACTGGGAGACTAGAATTCTGCCCAGGACAAGAGGCTCCTTCTGGACTCTGTGTCCAGCCCCTGGAGGCAGCGGGGAGCAGGAGGCCGGGGACCTGCTGTTTGCGCCGCCATCTGCCCAGCAAGGCACCCGACTCTCGGACCCTCAGTCTCCTCATCCATCCAACAGGCAGGGCAGCCCTTAGGAGAGCAGGTGAGGATCAGATGGAACAGGGCTGTCACATCACCTGGTGACAACGAACACCAAATACACCTGTCCCCTGGCCGTCACATTCTTAGAAAAAAATGCATGAATTATGTGGAGTTCAGTGACCAGCGGAGCCCCAGGGGCTTTGGGCACCGGAGGTCATCCCTAAGAGCTGACACTGTCCTTGAGCCACCTGACCACTTGGAAAAGGTGGCTGCGAAGGTGAGGAGGTCGGATTCCCTGGGGAAAAAGGCCGCACACTGTGAGCTTATGGACTCTCTGTGGCCCCGGGCAGAGTCAGGCCAGCTGCACATGAGGAAGTGGTCCCCAGGGACAGGAGTCACTAAGAGGGCGGGCTTCCCCGGGGACCTCGGGCTCAGGTCGGCCACAGGCTCCCTGGGGACCTCCCCTGCGAGAGCCCTCTCCTCTGCCCGGTGCCCACTGTCCCCAGGCACCCCCACCCTCCCTAGCTGTCACTGGGCAGTCTTGGTGGCCACAGGAAGCCCGGGGCCCTGGGCCGGGTAGAGGAGCTGGGCTTGGGGCAGGTCTCCCCTCCGTGAGGACGGCACCCCAGGTCCCCAGAAGCAGGGTGACTTGTGTGATTTCTAGAGACAGATGTGGACACTGGTCTCTTCTATAAATACAGCCAGCGCCTGGTGTGCACAAGGGGGTGGCCCTGAGCTGGGGCCCCCGGGGCCCAGGGGCCTGGAGAGTTGGGCAGGGGGTGGCCCAGGGGCGGCAGGAGGCGGTGCCCTGCACACAGGCCCTGACCCTCGGTGCTTGCTGTCCACCACCCACCCCACCCCACCCTCCCCTCTTCTCCCCCCCACCCTCCCCACCGCTGTCCACCCACCTGCCCACCTCTGGGCTTAGGTCCCCACGAGGAGGACGAGATCCAGCCACCCTCGAGGGGGAGCTTCGGGGAGGGACAGCCACCACAGAGTCGAGCTCTGATCGCAGGAGACCAGAGGTGGTCGTGGCCGCAGAGCCGGTGGGTGGAAGAGGGCTGCAGGGTGACCAGGACCAGAGGGCGCACACCTTGTCACCCAGAAGGGGCTTGGGTTTTGTTCTGGGTGAGCTGCTGGAGGTTTCTGTAGTTTCTGTTTTTGCTTCCAAGGTTTGAACCCGGGGCACCTAACCACTGAGCCACATCCCCAGCCACCCCCCCGATTTTTGTATTTTATTTCGACACAGGGCCTCGCTGAGTTGAGGCTGGCTTTGAACTAGGGATCCTCCTGCCTCAGCCTCCTGAGCTGTTGGGATGAGAGGCCTGTGCTGCTGTGCCGGCTGCCAGAGGCCTTAAAGGAGCAGAGTGGGGTGTTGCCCTTGACACTTTACAAAGACCCCGGGGGGGCAGTGGGGAGGTGTGGGGAGGAAGCAGGGAAGGCTGGGATGACCCCGCCCTCCCTCAGGATAGCCCTGTTTCCAGGTGGGTAAGAAGACCCTAGGGCTCCAGGGACCCTGGAGGGACTCTGGGGAGGCGGGTGGCCAGCTCAGCAGCCACAGAACCCGGTGATCAGGTGAAACAAGGAAGGTCCTGGGCCTGTGAAGCCAGGTCCTGTGAAGTCTGTTGTGGCCTGTTCTGTGACTCTAACAAAACACCCGAGATTGGATGATTTATAAACAACAGAAGATCACAGCCAAGAGGATGGTGCCTGTCTGTAATCCCAGCAACTCAGAAGGCTGAGGCAGGAGGATCACAAGTTTGAGGCCAGTTTCAGCAATTTAGCAAGACCCTCAGCGACTTAGTGAGGCCCTGTCTTCAAAGAAACTTAAAAAGGGGCGCATCCCGTGGAAGAGCATTGCCCAGCATGAAGCCCTGGGTTCAGCCCCCAGTTCAGGAAGATGGAGACGCACAGAACACAAGGGTCTGGGCTCATGGTTCTGGGGCCAAGAGGTCTCAGAGCCCGGCGCTGCCGCCTGCCGCCCCCAGGGTTCGCGCCTTCGAGGTCAGCGCTCGGCCACGGCGGCCCCCCCCCCTGGTGCTGGCTGGGACTTCCTTGCTGCGTCGTAACTGGCACCGGGTGTCACCGGGCAGGACAGAGCCAACACACTGGGCTGGGATCTCTTCCTCTTCTAATGACATCGTGGGGCCACCCTGAGGACCTCATCTGATCCCAGTGACTCCAAATAACATCAGCGTCTGACTTGGGGGTTCCGTTCCCTACACGTGAAATTCTGGGGACACGTTCAGACCATGGCCTTGAAAGAGCTGAGTGGGCTCATGCGGCTGGGGCCCGAGCTGCCACCCCAGAAGCATCCTAACGGCGGACACTGGGTGGGGTGGGGACTCGCGGCAGAGGGGCTGCAGACCCAGAGGGCTGGATTCGCAGAGATGGAGCACACCTGTCCAGTCCCTGGGGCGGCTCCTGGGGCGTCACCGTTTCTTGCTGCCAACTGCCGGCATCTTTCTTCCTACCCTAAGCTTCAGTCGTGGGAGGGCGGACTCTGGCTTCCCCGGAGACCCGTCCTCCCTGGAGCAAGGGAGTGTGCTCCCCAGACACGGTCAGGACGGCTGGACGCTCGTCTGGCTGAGCTCCTTGTCCACCCACCCTTCCACTGTTCTCCTGGACGGGAGGCCTCATCGCGGACCTTGTAGACATCCTCCCCGGAGGGAAGGCAGGTATCTGCATCTTTAATTGAAAAAAAAAAAAAAAAACACATCTTCCCAACTGCATCGGAAAAAGATGCTTTCAGCTCTCGTTCACAGATGAAGAAACTGAGGGTCTAAGTGACCTGCCACTCAGCATATAGATGACAGAGCCTGGACTTGTCATTGACCCACTTGATGCCCAAAGCTCCCTCTATCTGCTCTGAAGGAGGCCATCTGGGAGGGGCCGGGTGACAGGTGTCATGAGGTGTGCATCTGTTTGTTCTCTGGGAGGAAAAGAGGAAAGGAGATAGCCGGACTCTCCGGCACCCAGGACCAAAGTCCCCCAACAGCAGGTGGCCCGGGGTGACAGTTCCCAGAAGCCACAAGACCCACTTCTCCATCAATCTTAGCAAATCAGCTGCCTCAGGCCCTTGACACCAAAGAGGTTTGATTTTTTATTAAATCAGAAGAAAAAAAATGAAATTTTGGGTTGAAAAAATGTTCATGTATAATATTGATGAGTTCATTCAGTGGTTCTCTAAAGTAGGATCATCTGTGTGCCTACAGACGGGGGTGTGCATCACGCACCTGTGTGTAGGTAGAGGCCCGGGAAGGCAGGGGAGACCCAGGAGCTGGGGAGTCACACGGGGTCTGGGGACTGTCAGGAGAACCTTCCCCCAGGCCTCGGGCTGGGACACGGCTTCCAGATGGCGGTGAGAAGCTGCCCCACAGCCTCCATGGATGAAGCTCTGTGCTCCCGATCCTGATCTTAAATAACAGCTGTTAAATACTCATGATGGTTTCCTGTTATCCTCTCAACACTTGTTCTTTCATGGTACAGAAAAGGAAAAGTGAACTCAGAGAGGTTAACTAACTTGGCCTGAGGTCACACAGCAAGGAAGTGGTAGAAACAAGATTCCTCATAGGACCTTAGAGGATTCTTTCTTGCCCCAGGGTCCTGGGAAGCCTGAGGCCTTCCACCAAGGGGGGGTCAGTGGTTTTCCAGTTATTTCTCCTGCCCAAGCTATCTGCCCCCTGGGCTTGGTCTCTTCAAGACTGGGCTGGATTTTGTACTTTCCTTCTATGGACGCCCTCAATCCTGCCCGTTGGATTAAAGTCATGCATGTGCTTGTGTTTACAGTAAGGGGACCCTTGAAGACATCTGGGTGATGTCCTCCCTGCCGGCCCCTGTCCCTGCTCATCTAGGGCAGCTTAGGAAGAGAGCATCACGGAGCCCTAGGAACCTGCCTCTGTAGCCGTTTTAGTGCCCACGGTACCGCGACCCAAGCAGCACGGCCAGCGGGGGCATGCGAAGATCGTGATTCTGCAAAAAGACTCCGGTTTCTCCGCAGCATCCTTTCCTTAGCCGATCCTCCTCCCAACGGTGATGATGATGATCAATGTTATTCTTGTTATTCAGTAAGTCGTCGATACGTGGTGTTTGGCACTTTTTGAGCGCGAAGCACGACTTTTTGGCCATCGGACTGATTCAAGGATGATACCTAGAACAGTGAGCAGAACGTGTCAAAGCCTATCACAAGGGGCCACGGTGGCACTCCTAGGAAAACTGATAGCCCTCAAGTGGATCTGTTAGTGAAGAGAAAGATGGAGAATTAATGCATGAAGCAGTCCATCTCAAGACACCAGGAATCATGAAATAAAAGTTAAAGGAAAAAGTCAGTCAACACAAAGGAAGAAAATAACGAAGAAAGCAAAACAAGAGATGATCCTTGACATGATGAATACCACAGAACGTCCGGACCCGTAGGAGCTGCGATTCTTTGGCGGGGAGCCTTCCCGTCGTCCCCTGGCACAGGACTAGTCACCATTGCTGTGGGACAACCGACCCCCAAACTTCGGCACCTAAATAACAACAACATTGCTCACTTTTCCCGTGGGTCCGAAAGCTGGATGGCCTTTAGTTGGGTGCCTCTGGTTCAGGGCCACAGCAGAGTGTCGGCCATAAGGTCACCTCAAGGCTCGGTGGTGTAGGATCAGTGCCAAGCTCACCTACACAGCCGCGGGCAAGCCCCGGTCTCCACGGAGGTGGGCTGCAAGCATCAGGCGCAGGGGCCTCTTCACGGCTTCCCTGCCCAGAGCAGGGCAGAGAGAGGGGCCACCTGCCTCAGTCCATTTTCTGTTGCTGTGTCAGGGTACCCCAGGCTGGGACAACGACGAGCAGACGGACAAGTGGGCACCGTGTGGGGACAGATGGCTGAACCTGTCTTTTTCAGCATTTATTTATTTTTTTGTACCAAGGTACAGAAAACTGAGCCATATCCTCCGCCCTTTTTTATTTTGATTTTGAGACAGGGTCTCACTAAGTTTCTTAGGGCCTCACTAAGTTGCTGAAGCAGGCCTCGAATTTGCCATCCTCCTGCCTCAGCCTCCCTAGCTGCTGGGATGACAGGCATGCACCACAGCACCGGCTCTCATCCTTATTTTTCGGTGCTGCTGAGAGTTGAACCCAGGGTCTTGGGCATGCTGGCCAAGTCACATCACCAGTCCCCAAGATTCATCCTGGAATCAGCCACCACCTACTCCTGCCATAACAGCAATACCCCATCTCTGAGGTCTCACCTCTTTTTTGGGGGGGTGGGAGGGTACTGAGGATTGATCCCAGGGGCTCTTAACCACAGAGCCACAACCCTGCCCTTTTTCTGTTTTCGATTTTAAATTGCCAAGGCTGGCCTTGAACTCCCGATCCTCCTGACTCAGCCTCCCGAGTCACTGGGATCACAGGTGTGCGCGCTGTGCCCTGCACGTCTCTCTCTTTCTTCCTTGGGTGTCTTTCTCATGCCTGTGGTCACACAGGGCTGACCTCTCAGTCCCCTCCTGTGGCAATTCAATTTCAACATGAGTTTTGACGGGAACATCCAAGCCCCACGCTGACCTCAGAAGTGACATCTGTCACTTGTGCCGTCTGCTAGGATTCTTTCAGCAAGAATCAAGTCATGGCCCCACCTGCACTCCCCGGGAGTGGGTCACCAGAGGTGTGTCTAGGGAGACAGGGCCACCACAGGGAGGGGTGGAGGTCACCGTCCTGGAGTTCCAGGCTCCCCTTGCTCAGCGGGGGTGGTCCCGGGAGGAAGGAGCTGGGGGCCGCCACTGTCTGCCCCTGTGGGTCTGGGGCCTTGAGTTCCCACTGGGAAGTGGGAAGACAGTCAAGATCCCCTGAGAATCTCGTGGGAGTCTCCTGGGACAAGGGCTGGACAAGGTGCTTGGCTGGGTGGACACCGGCCTTCCAAAGCTGCCACTTAAGCCGGGCCCAGGGGCACGTGCCCAAGATCCCAGCCTCTGGGAGGCTGAGGCAGGAGGATCCAGAGCTCAAAGCCAGCCTCAGCCACTCAGCCAGGCCCTGAGCAACTCAGCGAGCCCCTGTCACTAAATAAAACATTTTAAAAAGGGGGAGCCAGGCACGGAGGAGATCGCCCCTCATCCCAGCGGCTCCAGAGGCTGAGGCTGGAGGATCCAAGGTTCAAGGCCAGCCTCAGCGAAAGTGAGGCCCTAAGCAACTCAAGGAGACTCCATTAAAAATGATTTCATTTATTTGTAAATAAAATACAAAATAGGGCTGGGGATGTGGCTCAGTGGTGGCGTGCCCCTGGGTTCCATCCCCGGTACAAATAAAAAAGAAGCTACCGATTAAGAGGACTGGATGGGAGGGGCGGAGGCCAGGGATTTGGATGCTCTTCCTCTTATAGTTTTTCCCTTGGAAAAAAAAATGTTTTTTCATTGATGTGAAATATACACCCAGAAAAGCACAGGACGAGGCAGCATGGCCAGCTTCCTGGGTCTTTAAAGATTTCCTCTTTTCTGGCTGGGGTCGGTGCCGGGGCCTGGCACACTCTGCCCCCAGTCACCCCCCCCACCGGGGCATTCTTTCCAAACAAGTGAACTTGAAGATTTTTTTTCAACTTTGTAGTTTCCCAAACCTGGTGCGGCGCTCGCGTTGCTATTATCATCCAAAAAATGCCAGTTTCTGTTGAGGGCGGTTCCACCCGGGAGCACTTTGAAACTCCTTATCTTGTTTGGCTCTGGCCCCGGGAGAAGGGCCCAGAAAGGATCAACTTCCTTGTGGGCAAGAGAAGGAAACACCCCCCTCTTGGGCTGGCAGGGAGCTGAGGTGCTGTCCCGTGTGAGCCCTGGGCAGACAGCCACCCACCGCTCCTGGCACCGGACGCCCCTTCACAGGGCTGGGCTCCCAGCACCCGCAGAGTGGCTCCCGCCAACTCCCAAGGAACACGTCGGGCCACCGAATCCAGAGCTCCAGAAACGCTCTCCCTCCGGGAGTCTGCCCTACACCATCTGTCGGGGTGCAGCCCAACTCCATGTGCGCGTTGACGTCATGCAGCAAATTTTTAAAATTAAATTTAATTTATTTTTATTTTATTTTTTTTTTTAGTATTGGGATTGAACCCAGGGGCACTGGACCACGGAGCCACATCCCCAACCCTATTTTGTATTTTATTTAGAAACAGGGTCTCTCTGAGCTGCTTAGGGCCTCACTAAGTTGCTGAGGCTGGCTTTGAACTCTCCACCCTCCTGCCTCAGCCTCCCGAGCCGCTGGGATGACAGGTGTGCGCCACCACACCCGCTGTGCAGTATTTTAAAGAGTGAAAATTTAGAATGAATGTAGATGCCCCGCCGAAGGGAATTGGTTCAGTAAATGGAGCCATTGAAAGTCAGAATATCTCCCAGTCATTGAAATAGAGTTCTGGAATATTTCCATTCGTGGGTTTTTCGTTTCCTGAGTGAAATGGATGGACAGTCGCGCAGGATAGAAACAAAGGGCAGAGCGTTCCAACCTGCCGCGCCTCCCAAGCCTCCTGCTTTCTTCTTGGCTTTTCTTTCTTACTTTTTTGGCACCAGGGATGGCACCAGGGGCGTGTGATCGCTGACCTACAGACACCCCTGCTCTTTTTGTATTCTATTCTGAGACAGGGCCTCGCTGAGTTGCTTAGGGCCTAAGTTGCTGAGGCTGGCCTCAAACTTGCAGTCCTCCTGCCTCAACCTCCTGAGCCGTGGGATGAGGGGGAGGCCCCACCCCGCCTGGCCTCCTCTTCCACTTTTAAGGGTGGTCGACACTTTGGGACGCTTTCTTTGGATTTACCACATATTGCTTTCAAAACTTCCCACACACAAACAGGAAAATAATCAGGGGACAAGAGAATAAAAAAGATGCTCCAAGCGAATCATGACATCAGAGAAAATCAGCAGCTTGGGCGGCTTTTCTAGGCAAGTTGCTCTCTCTGTGGCCCAGGAAGCCGGCTCAGTGGGGCGGCTGGTGGCCTGCCAAGCCCGGGGTGTTTGTGGTTTGTGCGGGGGCAGAGCTGGGGCCGCTTCCCATGAGGGCTCTGGGAGCACCCAAGAGGGGCAGCTGGGCTGGAGGGAGGTGGGCGGGGCGGGGAGCCTGGAGGCTCTGCTCTGGTGCCTGGAGGGACAGGCAGGGGGCTACTTGGGTACACAGGGCCAAAGTCCTCATTTATGGCCTTGGGGCAGTTAATGTGTGATATTCTGGGATATAAAGGCTGACCACGGGGTGGGAACCTGAGCTCAGCGACTGGGAACTGCCGGGAGCTGTCACCAAGAGAGGACACCATGTCGGTGAGGATGCCAGCCCCGGCGGCCCACTCCCTCCACGTCTCTGCCTGGGTGGGCTCTCTGCGGATTCCCCTCCACCTGGCAGAGAAGTTGGCCAGACGGTCTCCCCAGCCCCAGCCCAGGCACCCTGATCCCGCGGCCACCGCCCTACCCTGGGAGCCTGGGCCTGTGTGTCCCCTCTCCTGCCTCAGGTACCTCATCAGTAACAATGATGATGATGATGATGATGACCGCTACCGTCCACTGAGCTTTAGAAAGAGGAAAAGCTGAGGCTCGGGGCTGAGGCTGTAACTCAGCGTGGGGTGGGGGGTGCTCAGCCTGGGCTGGGGCTGGACCCCATCATCAGCACCCAAACAAACAAGAAAACAGGAAACCCAGGCTCTGGGGATCTAATTGGCCAAGGTCACCATCTGCGAACTGCGGGGGATTGGGTGGGTCTTCTGGCAGGCCCCTGAATGGCCTTGGACCAGTTTCTGACCCTCTCTGAGCCTCAGCCTCCCTGATCTGTGGAAGGGAATCCCATGGCACCCTCTGGGGATGGCACCCTCTGGGGATTAGATGGGGCCACTGGGACCAAGTGCCACAAAATGGAGGGGGGGGTGCTTCAGAATATTCATTCTCTCAAGTTCTAAAGATGTCTGATGTCAGGTGTGGGCCGGGCACACTCTCCTGGGGCTCTGGGCCAGCGTCCCACTGTCTCTTTCAATTTCCGGTGGTGGCTGGCGATCCTTGGCCTGCAGCTGCGTACTGAGTGATGTCCTACCCGACACAGTGGCCTCTGTGTCCAAACATCCCTCCTCTGACAAGGACATCCATGGCACTGGGTTTAGAGGCCACCCTACTCCAGTATGACCTCATCTTTGTTTTTTTTTTTTTTTTTTTACTGGGGACCACCCCCCCTGCCCTTTTAAAAAATATTTAGAGACAGGGTCTTGCTGAATTGCTTAGGGCCTCACTAAGTTGCTGAGGCCGGCTTTGAACCTGCGGTCCTTTTGCCTCAGTCTCCTGAGCTTTTGGAACCACAGGGTGTGCCGCCATGCCTGTTTGTTATTGATTGGTTGATGGATACTACAGTATGCTTTTATTTTAGTGTTTATTTTTATGAGGTGCTGAGGATCGAACACATGTGCGAGGCAAGTGCTCTGTCACTGAGCTACAGCCCCAGCCCCCAGCCCCAAACTTTTTTATTTAGAGATAGGTTTTCGCTAAGTTTCTTAGGGCCTTGCTAAGTTTCTGAGGCTGGCCTCAAGTTTACGATCCTCCTGCCTCAGCCTCTGGAGTTGCTGAGATAATAGGCTTTCCCCACTGCGCCTGGTTCAACCCCATCTTGGTTACAGCCACAAAGACCCTACTCCAAATAGGTCACCTTTGAAGGTTCCAGGTGGATATGAGTTTTGGCAGGACACTGTCCAAGCCAGTGCCAGTGCCATGCAGGACATGAACCTGACCGGGGTCCCTGGCTGAAGACCAGTGCTGTGCTGTCCTTGCCTGTGTCTCTGGGAGAGGCTTTTGCCTTTGTGGTCAGGAGACTCCTGATCTTCTCTTCCCTCTGTCACCCCATCCCTCCTCCTCCTCCTCCAGACACCACTTAGTGCCAACCCCTTTTATTACAGATGGGGAATTTGAGGCCAAAGGAGGATGAGGCTGGCCCCAGGTCACTTGAACTGCCCAACCCTCTACCCTGGTTCTGCCTCCCGGTCTCTCCCTGGGCCTTGGATTTCGTTGAGTGGGGACAAGGGTCCTGGAAGTGCACACGCACCAGGCCCCAGCACCCCTCTTTGTCCAAATGCACCCCTGACCTTGTGCCGCTGACCTGCAGCAGCCCCACCCCCACCCTCAGGGGCTTGGGTTCCCAGTTTGGTCAGGAAGCCCCCAGGAGGTGGGGGGTGTTCCTCCCACCTCAGTCCCAGCTCTCCCCACCCACCCCGACGGTCCCAGGGTGCCGGGGAGGGGGCTGGCTCCTGGCAGCTGGTGTCAGGTGTGTGTGCACAGCCAACGTCCAAGTGTCTCTGTGGCCGCGCACTTGGGTCCTCTCTCATCTGGGAGGGACGGCGCTCTCCTCACTGGGTACCCTTCTCTCCCAGGGACGACCACCTCTGTCTGTCAGTGAGAGGCCGAGACAGAACCTGCCTCCAGTCCCTGGCCCCAAAGCCTGGGTGTGGCTGCTGCATTCAGCAGGGTTCTGCTTGGTGGCCCAGCCTGTAATCCCAGCACCTCGGGAGGCTGAGGCAGGAGGATCACCAGTTCCCGGCCAGCCTCAGCCACTTAGCATGGCCAGTTAGGGAGATCTTGTCTCAAGATAAAACATAAAAAAGGGCTGGGGTTAGATCCCTGGTACAATTTAAAAAAAAAAAAAAAACAGCTGTTATTAAGCCTGACTCTCAGGGCTTAAGCCTCTGCCTCCAAACCCCACTGTTCCTAAAGCAGGGAAATGTGGCCCCCAGGGGACACTGGGCATTGTCTGGAGCCATTTCTGATTGTCACAGCTGGGGGAAGGGAGCTCCTGGCATCTGTGGTCAGGGAGGCTGCCCAGCGCCATACAGTCACAACCCAAGAGTCTCACCCAGCGGGTCCAGCGGTCCCAGCGCCCACCAGGATGGCTCCGCCTTCCTCTGGGGGTAGGCTGGGGGCGCCTCCCCTGCTCCTCCTCCGCGGGGCCAGCTCCCACCAAGCTCTGCCCTGGGTGCTCCGTCTTTGGTGCCTGTCCAGCCCCGCCCTGCGGCTCCCATCAGGGACATGCAGATGGACATTTTCTGAGTCTTGGGTATTGAGCTTTGGAAGCCTGGGTTTGAGGACCTCCCATTAACCATCAGGAGAGGGACGATGCCATCAGAGGGTAGATGTCCCAGGTCCCGGGAAAAAGGGGAAGGAGATGCCAAATAAGGAGTGAGTGACCATGACAGTGGCCCCTGAATCTGCCTGCACGTGGGCCAGGCTCTATGCTTGGGGCTTCGCAAACAGGAACCCGAACCTGGGCTATCAGCTTGAAGGTGGCCGCCGGGCCTGGCAGCATCTGTCACAGGGCACTTAGCAACTTCCTTCTTTTCTTTTGCTGGGATCAAACCCAGGGCCTGGGGCTTGCTAGGTGAGCTGCGCCCGCGAGGGCTCTTTAATAAAAATACCCCCGCAGCCTGCTCCACAGATGGGGGAAGAGGGTCTGGAGCGGCCTTTGATGGCCCCGCTAGGACAGAGGACTTGGAAGGTTCTGTAGGTTCCCAGTGGGGGTGGGGCAAGGCCGGCTGGCTGCCGACACAGTCCTGCTCTGCATCGTCTGTGTCCCCGGGTTCCCATGGGCAAACCGAGGCTTCCCTGCTGGGCCTCAGCGGCTCCCTAGTCGGGCTGGGTGGAGGGCCCAGGAGAGAGGGCCGCGGGGCCGCTGGGCAGCCTGGATCCCACCGTCTCCCCTTGCAGCCCCGGGCTCTCCCGTGGGCAGGGGGATAACGGGTCCGACTGGATGGGAAGTTGGCGGCGTCACCAGCAGAGGGGGCTGTGGAGGGCCTCCGAGTTCTTCATGGAGGGCTTCTCTCCGGGCCCAGGGAGAACTGGAGATGACAAATCTGCACTTGAAACCGGGGACAACCTTGAAGATCAAGGGCAGGATCGCGGACGAAGCTGACGGGTGAGCGAGGTGGGGGGAGCGTGGTCAGCGCAGGGCGACTTCAAGCCTGGGGGTCTTTTTGACACCCTGGCTCCCTCCCACACTCCTGGATCAGGACCTGCCTTCACACCCGAGCACCCACGTGCTGTTCCCCGGCCCCAGCAGCCACTGAAGGGGCAGGGGGAGAAGCCCTGGGGCGCCCCCAGCCCCCTGGCGTCCGTGCCTGTGTGGAGGGCCAACCCCCGGGTCGCGGCTCTGTTAACCCAGCGGAAGGACCCCAGCCGGCCTTTCCCGAGCCCCTGGAGACGGCCACCAGGGGGCGCCACCGGCCCACCTCCCTCACCACCTGCTCCAGGCTCTCAAGTCTGCAGGACGATACTGGCATTTCTTTCTTTTCTGATACCAGGCGCTGAACCCCAGCCCTTTTCACTTTGAGATAGTTTCATCAAGTTGCTTAGGGCCTCGCAAAGTGGCTGAGGCTGGCCTCCAACTTGGGATTGTCCTACCTTAGCCTCCTGAGTTGCTGGGATTACAAGCGTGTGCCTGGCTAACTTAGGCATTTCTTGGACTGAACTTTGCCCCCTTGGGTTGGGAAGGTGGTGGGCAGATGTGTGAAGTAGGAGCCTAGAGACAAAGGAGTCCTTTCTCCTGCCTCATCACTCAAGTTTGCAGAAATGCAGGCCTGAGACCTGCCTCCTCGGGTGAAGAAGCCCACCACCCAGGATGCCCACTCTCGGGCTCCCCAAAGGTCTAACCCGGGCTCCCGTAGTGACCCTGCCAAGATCAACCCCTGGTGGCATACCTTGAGTGACAGGAAGCTCATCCCTGCAGGCCGACTGGTCTTTATGGTCAACCTTAATGTCTTCAGAGGTCTAAGGCAGCAGCTCTCTCCCCATGACACCCCCGATTGCTCAACCGTCACCATCAGCTACTGCCCCAGCAGCCTTGGTCTCTGCTCCGAATGGCACATGTCACATAGCACCCCCAGATCTCAATGCGAAGCTGGCAGCAGCTGGTGGTAGCCCAGGCCCTCTGACCCAAGCTGCCTTACCTAGGGCTGCCCCTAGATGCCACCTGTCACCCTCCCCTGCAGCTTTGTGATTAACCTGGGCCAGGGGACAGATAAGCTGGGCCTGCATTTTAACCCACGCTTCAAGGAATCCACCATCGTCTGCAACTCCCGGGACGGCAACTGGGGGAAAGAGCATCGCGACAGTCACTTGTGCTTCAGCCCCGGGTCAGAGACCAAGGTGAGGCCAAGGGACCGCAGGGGGAGGGGAGCCCTGGCCCTTTCCAGGGAGCCTCCTGCTCCCTGACACCTCCCCTGTCCTGCAGGTGACCCTGGCCTTTCACAGTGATGAGTTCAAGGTGGAGCTCCCAGATGGGTACGAGTTGACCTTTCCCAACCGGCTGGGCTACAGCCACCTGAGCTACCTGAGCATCAAGGGGGGACTCCAGGTCTCCTCTCTCAAGCTCAACTGAGTGGCAGCAGTTACCGGAAGAATGTAGCCCTCCACCCTGGTCCCCGACCCTGGTCCGTCACAGCCTTGGGGCCTGGATCCACCCCCCACCCTTGACCCAGGTGCTTCCCGTTCCTGCTCCTGGGATATCGCTTTTTCCTCCCTCGAAGCCAAGAGCAAACCAATAAACAACAAAAATCCACCTCCTGGAGCCTGTGGGGGGCGCTCCTGGGTTTTAATACTCCTGCGTCTCCGTCTCGGGTGGGGATCGAGGACCTGGCACTGCGGGTGGGGGTGGCAGGGGACCTGGGACTGCTCCCAGACTCGGGCACTGGATGCCGCCTCCCTCCCTGCTTATCGCCAGAGCAAATGCCACGCTGCCCAGTGGCACTGTGGGGCAGACCTGGTTCCAGGCACCTGGGGCAGGGGCTGTTCCAGAAACTGCAGATAAGCTCCCACCTGGGCCCTTATCTCCGGGCATTCCTGCCGTGACTCACCACCCCACGGCCCTCCCCCGGGTGACCTTGGCTTTCCAAATTCCCAGGAGGGGAGGGCGTCTCTGCAGGGGACCTAATGCTGGTCCCCAAGCTTCTTGCAGGACACCTTTGATCAAAAAGCCTTTTTAATCAGGCCCCAAAGGCAGGTCTGGGGACCACAGGACAGCAGGGGGCTTCCCATGAGGTTGCAAAGGACCTTTCTCTGGGACAAGTGGGAGGGCTGGGGGGGTGGCCTGTGATGGGGCTTTTGGGGAATACAGCAGGGACCCTCTGGGACAGATGTGCCACTGGGAGAGGAGACATGGCCCTGTGTGGGATCCCCCCCCCAGTCCCCATGGCATTCATCTGGCATAAGGCCACACATCTTGAGGGGGGCCCCAGCTGGTGGGCGTGGCTGGGGTGGGGCCTAAGGGAGGCCTATCAGCTCAGCATGGCCGCTGGGGACCCAGGTCCCACGACAAAGTGGGTCTCCTGTCCTCTCTCCCATGTCTGCCCTGCAGAGACCTGCAGGGGTTTGGGGGGCACGTGGGTTCCCTCATCTTGTCTGGCAGGAGCCAACTCTGGTAGGCCAGGGGCTGCTCTGCCCCCGGCTCTCCATGAGGTCCCCAAGCCCTCACCCTGCACTCACACCTTGACCTCGTCATCCTCCTCAGCATCTGCAAACGCAAAGGTGTGGGCCTGCACTGTGCTGGGCACGGGGGCCCTGATGCCCGCCGGGGGGGCCCTCCACTCCTCCTCCAGGCTCTCCCAGGAGCCCCTGGCCTGGGGCAGCACCTCCACCAGCTCCCGCCGGGCATCCATTTCGGTGTAGTGGCGGCTGCCCCCCCAGCCTGCTCCCCAACGCCTGCCCAGGGCCATGTCGGCAGGTCCCCGGGGACCCTCTCCCAGTGGGTTGGCCCTCACCTCAGCCACTGGGCCCAGCTTAGCAGTCACCCCATTGGGGAAATGTCCATGAGACAGAGGACTTACAGTGGGGTTAGGTGCTGGGGGGTTTGTGGCAGGTCCTGGGGGGTTTGTGGCAGGTCCTGGGGGGTTTGTGGCAGGTCCTGGGGGCTTTGTGGCAGCGCCTGGGGTCTCAGCTGCAGGGGAATCAGAGAGGCTCATGACCCCTAGAAGCTCACTGAGGAGAGAGGGCCCAAGGTCAAGGTCAAGGCGGAAGGACAAGAGGGAGTCAGAGCGGCGAAGCTCAGGCCGAAGCTCAGGCTCAGGGGGGAAGGAGCTGTCTCGGTCTCGGTCTGGGTCTGGGTTGCTGGGCTTTTCCAGGCGGGGCAGACGGGAGATGGTGCAGAATCCCGAGTCCAGGCCTAGAGGAGAAATGGAAGCAGGTCAGAGCTGGGAGCAGGACGCGGGGAGGGAGGGCCAGGAGGACGAGCCTGGCTGGCTGTGTGGCCTCTAGTAAGCCACTCCCCACTCTGTCCTGTTTCACCCCTCTTCCCGATATGGGGGAGCCCTTGCCATCCTGCTCCCTGTTCCCAGTATGCCGAAGAAAACAGGCTGTCTGGGGAAAGAAAGGTTTTGCCCAAGGCCACAGCAGAAGGGTGGCGCTCCCATCTCCCGACTCTTGGGGCCAATGTGAACTTAGCCGCGGTCCCCAGGTACCCTGCCACGACACTGGCAAACGGCAGCAGGTGAACCCACACAGGAGGCTGGTTTGTGGACACAGGATGGAACCAGCAGCCAGCGGGTGACTGCATGGACCTCACAGGCTTTAAGGACCGGCACATGCCCTTCAAAGGTCATCTGGTGGAGCCCCCGCCTCCAGCACTGGAGCACGAGGGTTCGTGTGGACCAGTCCTTGGTGGGATTCCGAGCAGCACCCCCACCAACAGGCAAAGCCACGGCAAGGCCTGGCCACCAGGTGGCAGCAGGGGCCCACACTTCCCAGGTGAGCGGTTCCTTGCAGCGTGGCACTTCCGTGAGAGCAGTTTTGCAAATTCATCAAGTTACAGGAATTTTGGGTTAAGTAACATTAATGGCTCAGGTGTCCTGAGCATCTACTATGTGCCAGCTCTCATTTCACCTGGCACATGGATGATTTCACTGAATCCCAGCCACGCTGCCAAGGGACTCATTAGATGGGCAAGGACATGAACTTAGGTCAGTGGACTTCCTAGGCATCAGGCAGAAACAGGTTCTCAGCCTCTCCATGACACCATTTTGACAGTAGGGGGCTGCTTTAGTTGAAAGGGGAAAGAAAGGGTAGATAGGCCCAACCAGGGCCCAGAGAGGGAGAAGGGCTTGTCAGAGTCACACAGCAAGCAAGGGGCAGTAGGAACTGAAAGTGCTTCTCCCTCTGGACCAGTGTGTGTGTGTGTGTGTGGGGGGGGAGTGGAAAGTCAGTTCCCACCACCTTAGTCCTCCCCACCCTGGGAAAAGGGCTCACTTGGAAGTCTTGGTTAGAGCCAACAACCTTCTGGGCCTCTGCATTAGAAAAGGGCAGATAGAGCCAAGAATGGTGGTGCACCCTGTAATCCCAGTGACTTGGGAGGCTGAGGAAGGAGGATCTCAAGTTCAAGACCAGCCTCAGCAACATAGAGAGGCACTAAGCAACTTAGTGAGACCCTGTCTCAAAATTTAAAAAATTAAAATGGCTGGAGATGCAGCTCAGTGGTTAAGCTCCCCTGGGTTCAATCCCTGGTGCCAAAGAGAGAGAGAGAGAGAGAGAGAGAGAGAGAGAGAGAGAGGAGGGGCAGTTACCCAGGATCTCACCGTAACTGGAGCGGCCATCTGCGGAGCCCGTGGGGCTGCCATCGAAGCTGAGCTTGCCCACCACCAGGCTGTCGTAGGTGGCCTGGTTGAGCTGGGGCAGGGAGATGGCGTTCTTGATGATGGGGGAGATGGCTGGGGGAGCCGGCGAGGGTGCTGGAGGGGATGCCATCCTTCGGGGTGGCACCCCAACCCTCCGCACCTGCTGGAGCTTTCTGGCTAGGAAGCTGCGGGGCGAGCGGTGGGTGCCCCCAGAGCTGCCACCATGGTTGCTGAGGAAGGAGGTGTCACCGAAGACGTCCCCGCCGCGGCCCACGTGCATGGTGTGGCGGAAGTCCCCGAGCGGGGGGCTGATCATGTCTGCCGTGAGCCGCCTCTTTCCCTGGGAGCTGGACACCCAGCCCACGGGCGAGAGCTTGCCCAGGCTCATGGTGGGGGCTCCTCCGCCCCCCTGGGGGCCAGGCATGGGCTCTGGCAGCTCAGGGCTGCTGGTCCATGCCCACGGGGGCTGGGGAGGCCGGTGGGCTGGGCTCAGGGCCCCCTTCTCAGCCCCCCTCTCGATGGCAGGGGGTGGCCCTTGGCCCTGGGAGTCCACGCTCTTCCAAGCCCTGGGGGAGCAGCTGCAGACGGTCCTGCTGGGTCCAGGAGCAAAGAGGCACAGACCTGGCCTCAAAGGTGGGCGGTCCCTCTCCTGCTCAGGGGTGGAGACCTGGAAGGAGGACAGAGGACAGTAACACGATGTGACAATGTGACAGCAGGCCTGGTGCAGAGGAGGAAATCCTGGGTCCAAACAAGGGCCCAGAAAACAAACGACAACTCCCCGCCACACAGATGGAGGTCACCGACCCAGGGCTGAGCGGAAGCTGGGCACAAAGGAGGGACGCGCCGTGGGGGTCCACGCAGAGGAGTCCGAAATGCTGTCCTGACGCGGGTGCTGGCTCTCGGGGCCCAATCCCACCAAGCTACAGGCTGCCCGGTGCGCTGGCACAGTGGCTGCTGCCCAGGGCCGGAGGTGCCAGTGCCTGCCCTGCCGCAGTCACTTAACCCACACCACAGTGCCCAGCGAGGCATGGCATTCAAAGGGGGAAACTGAGGCAGGGGCCATGAGCCATCTACACTGCAGGGAAGGGTGGCGCGGGAGCCATGTCCCAGACCTGGAGCAAGACACCTCCTGGGGCTAAAATCTCTTCCACCCCCAGAAGCAGGGGGAGGAGGCCCTGGCCCCTCACCATCCCTCGATCCCTCGGGACTTGTGCCTTCTCCGTGCTTCCTGTCAAAGGGGTTTGTGGTCACAGTGGCTTTTCCCAGCGCCTCCTGAAGGCTGAGCAGGACCCAGCCAAGGGCTTGATGGGACAGTCCGCCAAACAGAGGTAGGAGCCTCGGAGTCAGGGAACAAATTTTGGCTGCCACTCAGCAGGTGCCCAAAGCTATTCCTTCCCCCTTCCAGGTCCCCACGCCACCCTCCCCAGCGCCCCTTCTCTAAGCATCCCTTGAAGAGGCCCCTCACAGAAAGTCCCGCTGGAAGACGCCAGGATCCTGGTCTGACATCTGTCTCTCCCGTGGCCCAGCGGAGGCCAAGCCCGCTCCAGGTCGCATCCAGACAGCCAGTCGGGACTTGAACCCAGGGCTCCGACTCACCCAAGCCCTGGGCTGGCCCGAGGGGGCCCGCCAGTCTGGTTTCCACTTCCGGGGAGGGCGGGCACCTGCCTGGATTTTCCTGCCTCCCTCTCCTCCTCCCTCCCAGCCTGGGCTCCGCACGTGGCAAGGGCCAAATCAAGACCAGTTTGATCCCAGATCCCAGCGATAACCTCCAAGCTCAAGGGCCACCCCCTCCCCCAGAGGGAGGCTGGGACTCAATGTCCTCACCGTGTGACCTTGGGCAAGTCACTTACCTCCACAGACCCAGGACCTCAGCTGATAAAGCTGATAACCATCTTTGGCGAGAACACCTAGACCGAGGCTCCGTGCCCACCCCCTACCATTTTGTGCCACCTCTGAGCGTGAAAACCTCAACACCGCCCTTCTAATGTTATTTGAAATTCAAAATAGGTTAAATAACAAGATAAAAGACAAAGAGGACACAGGACAAAGCTCGCTTTGTTTTCTGACTACATTCTATTCCCTTCCCACCATCTGACCCTCCCCCAGCCCTGGCTCCTCCTCCCGGGGGGGACTTCTGAATCATCCCTGGCCCTGGCACCCCCGGCACCGAGAAGTCCTCGCGGAATGTTTGCTGAAGTTATGAAGCGCCCTGCCGTTGGCCAACCCGCCCATGACGTCATCCGGCTCTCCGCCAGCCCCGCCCGCCAGCCTGGGGGGGGGTGGCCTGCGCTACAGGGAGGGCGGGTCCCCAGGGGAAAGACCGTCCAAAGTCACGTGGCAGGTACGAAGCCGGGGCCAGGTTCCCTGCTCCAGAGATGAAGGATGAAGTCTTTGGGGGGAAGGAACTAGCTGGTGGGGGAGACGCCACCCTGGGAAATGTCATGTGGAGGAGTCGCAAGTGTCAGCCCTGTGGCCACACCCACCTCACTCCCACCCGGACTCCCAGCTTCTGGGGCAGCCCCTGTTCTCCCAGCAAAAGGGGCTCCTGCCCCCACTCAACCCCATGGTCATTCTGACTGGGAGACCAGCTTCCTTCCCAATCTTGCCAGGGTCCCACTTCCTGAGTGCTTTGGGACAGCTCCAAATAGTGCTCCTACCTTTAACCCTGCCTGCTGCAGAGAGTCCCTGCCCTGCTCTGAGGGTAGGCGGGCGTGGCGCGGGGGACTGACCTCCCCAGGTGGAAAATGGAAACTGCATCCCCAGCGGGGTCCTCCCAAAGGAGGGGGGAGATGTGGAAAGGCCACTCCAGAAGCAGAGTGGCCCTGGGTTCAAATCTCACACCTTTAGGCTAACATCTTTCATCCTAGGGACACTTGGTGGCAGTCACTTGGCACTTGATGCTGATCACAGGCGTGGCTGGCTCTCAGGTGTGCCTCACCAGGTACTGGAGTAAGCAGGACACTGGGTATCCTGGTGGAAGACCTTCCTATTGGCCACCCACGAATACCACATACCCATTATGCAGATCAAAAAAATGAGGCTCAGAAAGGAGAATGACTTAAAAAAATGACTTAAAAAAAATAGTGTGTCTGGGCCTGGCTAGGAATCTCCTGACCACAAGAAATGGCCAAGGTTGGGGTGAAGACTGCTGGGAAGCGGTGGTTTGCCAGGCTGCCCAGCACAGAGAAGGCAAGTGTGAGGGGGTAGGAGACTCAGCTCTGCAGATTCAGTGCCTGTGACCTGGGTCCGAGTGGTCACCCTGCAGCCTCAGTGAACCCAGAGGCCTCATATTTACCCTGCAGACTTCACTGGGGGCCTGGGCACGTGGTCAGGGCTCACTACATAGTAAGGACCACCTGGACAAGTTTTGGGGCTGGGGGATAGGGACCACACACTGGGACAGGCCACAAGAGGTCCAGAGGAGGCCAGGGACTGCTCTGACAGTGGAGGGCAATGGGCGGGGGCAGTAGCATTCTGGGGGTCACCAACAGGCTGCACCCTGTCCCTCCCCCCACTCCCTGAGGCAGCCAGCGCCACGTCTCATCCTGAAGGCCACTGCTCCTTGCAGGAGCGAGCCCTCTCTCCAAGGGCGTCCTGGCACTGGGTAACACTGCCAGACTGGCCTGCATGTCCCGGGCTTGAATGGGGGCTCCCAGAAACAGGCTCTGGTGCCTGAGGAGGGTGAGGGGCTGGCATCTCCTGCCCCTCAAAGTTCAGGAGCTTAGAGGTGGAAGATAGGGAGACGGACACTAGAAAGGGACAGCCAACTGCCGGTGGTCAGCTGTGGGGGACCACTCCAAGCCGGATAGAAGGGAACACCCTGGATCCTGAGGGAGGAACCACCAAGGGGGAAGGAGAAACGCTTTTCTGGTCCCACCATCCCAAGATAGAGCCCAATCAGCCCCGGCCGCGAGTGAAACCGCGGCGGGATGGTGATTTCCCGCCAGCCTCGGCGCCTCCCTGAGCCTCAGTTTCCTAGTCTAGAAAATGGGCTTCAAACTTCGCGGGACTGGAATGGCCGGAGTAAGGCAAAAACCATCAGGAGGCAGGCGGAATGGGAAATCCGGGAAGGACTTACTATAAAACCTTCCCCCTGGGGGGCGGGGAGGGGAGAAGAGCAGGGTCGCCTTGGCCGGAGGGGAACCGGACGGGATGACCTCATCCGCTGCTCCAGCTTGGAATGCGGCGGCTGGGGAGGGGGCAGGGTGCCCGGTCCGTCTGCCCGGACCCCACCAACTTCCCGCTCTCGGCGCTGGCCTGCGCCCAGGGGCCCGACGCCCCACGTTTCGCCCCCTTCCTCTCCCGGCGCGGGAGGCGCGCAGATGGCCCTCCGCGCGTCCCTCTCCTGGCAGCGCCTTTTGCCTCTCGCCGCTCCCATTCTCTGTCCCCCTTCGCCCGCCGGGAACAGGGCAAAAGCACCCGAAAACTCGAAGCGTCCCGGCCGCACCGCCGCAGCACCAGGGCCTTGGCATTGCCATTGGCACCGGACGCGCCTTCCGCGGCAGGGCTCGGTCCCCGCCCTCCCCGAGCTCCTAGAAGAGTGCAGGGTCCCGAGGCCGTCGCGGACCCAGGCGGGTCTTCGAGGCCCCGCGGGCCAGCGGCTCCTACCTCCTCTCCGCAAGCCCCGGGGGGCGAGGGTCCCAGGGCGGCTCGGCGACCGCAGCAGCGCGTCCGGGCGCGCAGCCCCGAGAGTCGCTGGGCCGGTCTGCGCCGCCCTGGCCGCGGGCTCCGCGGCTGGATCCGGGGGCGGGGGCGGGGTGTGGGCGCCTCCGCCCGCCCGCTGCGCCCGCCCCGCCGCGCCGCGCCCCCTCCCGGGCACTGTCCACGAGGCCGCGGCCGCCAGAGCCCGGCCAGGCCCCTGCCCGCCGCCCCGGGGCAGGGCAGGGCGAGCCTGGGAATGTGTGGTTTGCCCGGAGGGGCGCTGCCCAGGGCAAGCCACTGGGCTCTCCTCTGCCCACCCTTCCCCACAGGCTCCCGGAGAGGCCTGGGGCACCGGGCCTGAAAACGCCCTCGGCTCTGGACTCTCCAGCCACTCCCTGCCTTACTTTGGGGAGATGGAAGCTAGAATCCGAGGTCTCGAGTGCCAAGGAGACCTCCTTAGACCTTGACTGGGGATGTCCACTCTCTTTGTCCCAACGTGGGGCACCATTCCACCCCATACAGGCCATGCGGGTCCCAGCAAGACAGGCATGTCCACACCGGGCACGAGCCCCTGGCAGGCCCCTTGTAGAGGTGTAGTGTGGTGGTCAAGCAGGGGACCTGGTGCCAGACAGCTTGAGTCCCTTTCTACGTGGCCAACTCCCTCCCCTTCCAGTTTCTACCTCTGTAAACTGGGATCTTCAAAGCCAAAGCCGGTGGCAGGTGTTTTTATGTTCCCTGCTCTGGGCGCCTAGGAAGTTTACTGAGCAGGTAAATGAGGTCACGACTCAGAAATGTACTGAGTCTCCCCCACGGGCAGGAAGCAGCTGTGCCCCGGACCCAGTGCTCTCACCCCAAGAAGGGGAGGTAGATCTCTGACCCCTGCCTCACAGTGTGCCCCCTTCCTTCCCCCTCTGTCTGTGAGCTCCCTAAGGGTAGGCAGGGAGTCCTGGATCAGAGAGGTCCCCAGTGGCCTGCAGCAGGTGGGGGCTCAGCGAGGTTCCCAGGGGAGAAGTTAAGTCTTGAAGGAGAGGAAGGAAGGGCTCTGGCCATGCACACCTGGAGTCACCACAAGCAAAGCCCTGGCGCCCTGGGGCCCGTGGGGCAGGCCGGAGGGGCGGGCTGGGAGCTTCCATGACTCCCAGGTGGGGGAGACAAGGTCTTTACTGTCCCCAGCGGGTTGTGCCCCCTCCCCTGGCTCTGAGCCCTCTTTCTGGCCATCAAGGTCGAGGTTATCTCTGCAGCTAGACGGATGGAGAGACGAGGCACCTGGCGTTGCAGCAGGACCAAGGCCCAGGACATCTTTCTTTGGGGCAGGCCCAGGAGCGTGTTGTCCCCTGGAGGACTGAGAGCACCAAGTCTCAGAGGCGCTGAGGATGGGCAGTGAGGAGGAAGGCGGCTGTCCCTGAGAGGCAGGGATCAGGGCGGTGGTGGCACCGTCAAGGCCTAGGAGAGAACTGGCCAGGGCTCCGGTTCACCTGTGGGCCAGCAGTCGTCAGGGCTCAGGAGCAGGACGGCGACCCAGGCAGCTCAGGGAGGTACGGCTGGAAGCTCTGGGTGAGAGCAGAGAGGGACCGGAGGACGGTGCTGGAGACAGGGACCAGTACCACCATGGCTATTGTCATAGTATTAGTTATGACCAGCTTTTATTGAGCACCAAATGCATACCAGGCCTTTTATTTTATTATTATTATATTTTTGGTACCCAGGATTGAACCTAGGCTGAGCCACATCCCCAGCCCTTTTTATTTTGTATTTTGAGACAAGGTCTCGATCAATTGCTGAGGCTGGCCCTGAACATGCGATCCTCCTGCCTAGCAAAAAATCCTCCCGAATTGCTAGGATTACAGGCGAGTGCCACTGTGCCCGGACGTACCAGGCCTTTTAGCCCCTTATATACATTATCACATTGAACCTTGATGAGAGTCCCTGGGGACAATACTGTCTTCACTTCCATTTTGTAGAGAAGTGACTTGTCTAGAGCCTCCACTTGGGCAGGAAGACCACGCTTCCCAATTTGCCTGGGACACCTGCTGTCCCAGGGTAATTATTAATGGCACTTGTTTTCACTCTCAAAGGTGACCTGGTTGAACAGTAAGTGATACATCACTCTGGTCAGAGGGTCCCTGGAGCACCTGGCACAGTAAGCAGTTGATGTCATGTCAAAGGTTCTGAACTTAAGTCCTGGCCTGATGGCTGACCGCCAGCAGAGCACCTGGTCTCTCTGCATCTCAAGCTTCTCATCTATGAAATGGGCATAGTACCAGAGCCACCGTCAGTATTAGCAGGAGTGTTGCAAGCCCCAGGTAGCTGGCGGAGAAAGCAGTCCTATGGGTGGTTGTAACCTGCTCCACACTTGCCCTATCCCCTGCCTCCTGCACCTGTGGCTGAGAATCTCCCTGCTATGCACCAGGTACTTGGTCCACTCCAGCTCGCGTGTGGCAATCTGTGTCAGGAAGCCTTGCTCCATTTTACAGAAGGGTAAACTGAGGTTGGAAAGAGCCCCCCCCCATCTCTCATTCCAGTCTGTTTCCAGGTAGAAGTCTATCTCCAGGTAAGCCACCTTCCTGTTCCTGGCTTCACTCCTGACCTAAGGATCCAACTCAGTGTGTCTCTGGAATATGGGAGAAAGGGAGGGTCTTGGTGTCCCTGAGAAGGATGCAGGGGTGGGCATGTCCCCTCTCTTTTCTCCACTCTTCTGCAGTGCCCCTTCCTTCTCCTAAGAGGCCGTGCCAGGAGTGCCAGGGTTAACCCTGGCAGATCCACTATCACCAACCGGGATTCAGAACAGATGCCTCCCAGCTGGGGAAGGGAGCTGCTGGGAGGTGGGATGCCTGGGAGGCAGGCTCAGCTTGAAGGAGGGCCTCCAGGAGGGAGGGACCTACTAATGAGTAGGCAAGGCGTGTGCATGTGAGAAAGAGGAGGCCATCGGAGCCACAGGGCTCAGCAGCAGCCGGATGTGGGTCAATGTAAGCATATCACAGGATGGAAAGGGAAACGAGTGGACCGATACCTGGATGGTGGATGGGTGGGTGGATGGTGGATGGTGGATGGGTGGGTGGATGGATGGATGGATGGTGGATGGATGGATGGATGGGTGGATGGATGGTGGATGGATGGATGGGTGGGTGAATGGATGGATGGGTGGATGGATGGTGGATGGATGGTGGATGGGTGGATGGATGGTGGATGGTGGATGGGTGGGTGGATGGATGGATGGATGGGTGGATGGATGGTGGATGGGTGGGTGGATGGATGGATGGTGGATGGGTGGATGGATGGTGGATGGTGGATGGGTGGGTGGATGGATGGATGGTGGATGGATGGATGGATGGTGGATGGTGGATGGTGGATGGATGGATGGATGGATGGTGGATGGATGGTGGATGGATGGATGGATGGATGATGAGTGGATGGTGGATGGATGGCTGGCTGGCTGTGTGGATGGACAGTGAATGGCTGTGTGGATGGATTGGTGGATGGATGGTGGGTGGATGATAGATGGATGGATGGCTGTGTGGATGGGTGGGTGGATGGGTGGGTGGATGGGTGGGTGGATGGATGGGTGGATGGTGGATGGATAGATGGATGGGTGACTGATGGATGGATGGATGGGTAGATGGATAGATAGATGGGTGGGTGGATGGGTGGATAGATGGATGGGTGGATGGATGGATGGGTAGGTATATGGGTGGATGGATAGATGGATGGATGGTGGATGGATGGATGGATGGACAGATGGTGGATGTGTGGATGTGTGTGGGCAGTGGATAGAGGAATGCTGGATGGATAGAGGGTGAGTGGACATGGTGGCTGGCTGGGTAGACAGATGAGGGGAAAGAATGCACAGATGGGCAGGTGGAGGGAGGATGGATGAGTGTGGCCTTGGAGGCGGGAGTGGCTGTGACTGGGTGGATGTAGGCAGTGGATCCATGGATGGGCAGAGGGTGGGTGGATGGATGGATGGAGCAGGTAGATGGACGGATGGGAGGGGCCGTTTTCTAGTGGATGAACTGGTGGTTACAGCTGTGGGTGGATGGGCCACTGGACACCCAGGAGACAGAGGCCAGGAAGATCAATCAATGGGGTCAATGAGCAGATGTATGAACTGGCTAAAACCCAGCCAGACTTTGAGGTTCAAAGGACACTTGCTCCCTGGGGACGGCCGGGATGGCGGCTGGTAAATGTGGCCACACTGACTCACTGAGCCCAAGGCCATCACTCCAAACCTCACTGGGCTCCAGTCAGCAGCCATGGGCATCCCTAGGCATCCAAAGGGGAAAGTCCCCCTCCCGGGCTGTGTCCTGCCTCCTCCTCACCCTGCCCAGAACTGCGTGGCCCCCAGTCTGCAGGCCTGATGGGGGGCAGCAGAGCCCTGTGACACAGCCCCAGGGGCCTGGTTCCCTCAGGACAGGGACGTGTCCAATCCATCCTCCCCTTGGGCATCTGTGGCCCAGGGCCCAGTGTCTGTCTCCTGGCACATTTGGGAAATGAAGGGGTCTCTGTCTCTACCTGGACTAAGTCCCATGAGGGCAGGTGTCCTCCTGGGACCACTGCAGAGGCACTCACTAGCTGGACTCCCACAGGGGCCCAGACACGCCTGGGCACCCCAGGAAAAGGGGCAGCATTGGGCTCTTCAAAAGGTGTGTGCTGTCACCAGCTCTGCAGAGGTGCCCGTATGCTTAGGGGAGACTTGGCATTGGGGCCCAGGGGACGGCACCCCCTACTCTCCCTTCCAGGACACAGGATGCACTTCCCAGCCAGACAAGCCCAAGTTCAAGTTATTAGTGGAGTGACCTTGGGCATGGCCCCCTGGCCTTGGTCTTGGTTGGATACCTGAGGTGAGCTGTAGATTTCACGGCCTGTCCTGTCCCTGGCGGTCAGGGAGGGCAGCAGGTGTTACTGTTTGGCTGCTGAGCTAAGGACCTGAGGGGACAGGGAGTAAGGGATGCAGTCCTACCTCGAGAGGTCAGAGTCTGGTGGGGACAGAGGCTGGGCTACTGGGGGGATGGGGGGCCAGAAGAGTGGTGGAAGCTCTGACAGGGGAGGTGCCCAGAGGCTTTCCGGAGGAGGTGACATTGGAGCTGAGTCTTGTGTCTTGGGTTAAGAGGTGGGGACAGCACCCTCAGGGAAGAGTGGACACGGGGTGGGCACACCTGAGCCAGGAGGGGTGGCTGGGGAGGGGGCCCTGAGAGGCACTGAGCTCCAAGCTTAGCAGGGAGGGGCCTGGCGATCCTCTGTGGCACCGGCTGGGGCTGGACCACTGGGCGCAGGGATCACAGACCCTGCTGACTCTCATCATCCTCACTCCTGTGTCCACACCTGACCACGGTAACCTCAGGGACAGGAAGTGCTCGGAGGAGGCCAGGAGATGGAGACCCTCCGGAATGGGACCTCAGCTCCCGTGTTCCCTCCTCCTTCCCCAGATCCCAGGAGTCACTGTGGCGGGATTCTCAGGGTCCTTGGCAGGCTCCTGGGGACCCTGCGACTCAGAGAGAGCCGGACTTGGTGAGGTGGCACAGCAAGCTGCAGTAGGTCAAGGTGGCCGCGCTCTCAGGGCCGCTTTCACCTGAGTGCCCGCTGCCTGCCCGCTCCTGGCCGAGGTGCTCCCAAGAGGACTGCCCAGAGGAGGCAGGCAAGGCTGGGCCAGCCGGAGGCCTGAGAGCAGACTGGGCACACTCAGTGTGTGTGCCTGGCGTGTGTGTGGGTCTGGGGTGTGTGTGCCTGGTGTGTGTGTGTCTGGGGTGTGTGTGCCTGGCGTGTGTGTGGGTCTGGGGTGTGTGTGCCTGGTGTGTGTGTGTCTGGGGTGTGTGTGCCTGGCATGTGTGTGGGTCTGGTGTGTGTGTGTGTGTGGGGTGTGTGTGCCTGGCGTGTGTGTGGGTCTGGGGTGTGTGTGTGTCTGGGGTGTGTGTGCCTGGCGTGTGTGTGGGTCTGGTGTGTGTGTGTGTGTGGGGTGTGTGTGCCTGGCGTGTGTGTGTCTGGGGTGTGTGTGTGTGTGGGGTGTGTGCCTGGCGTGTGTGTGGGTCTGGTGTGTGTGTGTGGGTCTGGGGTGTGTGTGTGCCTGGCGTGTGTGTGTGTCTGGTGTGTGTGTGTGTGTGTGTGTGTCTGGGGTATGTGTGTGTGTGCCTGGCGTGTGTGTGTGTGTGTGTGAGTCTGGTGTGTGTGTGTGTGTGGGGGGTCTGGCGTGTGTGTGTGTGCCTGGCGTGTGTGTGTGTGTGTGTGAGTCTGGTGTGTGTGTGTGGGGGGGTCTGGTGTGTGTGTGTGTGTGCCTGGTGTGTGTGTGGGTCTGGCGTGTGTGTGTGTGTGTGTGTGTGGGTGTGTGTGTGTGTGTCTGGGGTATGTGTGTGTGTGTGCCTGGCGTGTGTGTGTGTGTGTGTGTCTGGTGTGTCTGGTGTGTGTGTGTGTCTGGGGTATGTGTGTGTGTGTGCCTGGTGTGTGTGTGGGTCTGGCGTGTGTGTGTGTGTGTGTGTGGGGTGGGTCTGGTGTGTGTGTGTGTGTCTGGGGTATGTGTGTGTGTGTGCCTGGTGTGTGTGTGGGTCTGGCGTGTGTGTGTGTATGTGTGTGGGGGGGTGGGTCTGGTGTGTGTGTGTGGGTCTGGCGTGTGTGTGTGTGTGTGTGTGTCTGGTGTGTCTGGTGTGTGTGTGTGTCTGGGGTATGTGTGTGTGTGTGCCTGGTGTGTGTGTGGGTCTGGCGTGTGTGTGTGTGTGTGGGGGGGGTGGGTCTGGTGTGTGTGTGTGTGTCTGGGGTATGTGTGTGTGTGTGCCTGGTGTGTGTGTGGGTCTGGCGTGTGTGTGTGTGTGTGTGGGGGGGTGGGTCTGGTGTGTGTGTGTGGGTCTGGCGTGTGTGTGTGTGTGTGTGTGTGGGTCTGGTGTGTGTGTGTGTGGGGGGGTCTGGTGTGTGTGTGTGTGTGTGTGCCTGGTGTGTGTGTGGGTCTGGCGTGTGTGTGTGTGTGGGGTGTGTGTGTGTGTGTGTCTGGGGTATGTGTGTGTGTGTGTGTGTCTGGTGTGTGTGTGTGTGTGTGTCTGGGGTATGTGTGTGTGTGCCTGGTGTGTGTGTGGGTCTGGCGTGTGTGTGTGTATGTGTGTGGGGGGGTGGGTCTGGTGTGTGTGTGTGGGTCTGGCGTGTGTGTGTGTGTGTGTGTGTGTGTGTGTGGGTCTGGTGCGTGCGCGTGGCCCTGGGGTGTCGGCTGAGTGATGGCAGAGACCTCAGGAGCCAGGGCCTGCCCGGGGGCTGGTGGGTGGCCTGGGGACCTGGTGACAGTGGATGAGTCCCAGTCGTCTGCCGGCTCTTTCTCCATTCCGGGGTGTGAGGGGTTCTTGGGAGCAGCAGGGACCAGGGAGGGCGTGACTGAGAGGCCGCAGAGAGCCCGTGTCTCCAGGAGACAGCTGTCAGGGCCGGAAACCCTCTGGAATTCCAGGCTCTGGGAAAGGGCTGCGTGTGGAAGAGTGTCCTCGGGTGGAGCTTCTAGCTGCTGCCTGGACCCGGCCTCGATGTGCAGGGACAGGGGGCGGGAAGGACCCAGCCCTCGTGGCCGCCTCCTGGAGAACAAGACGCTGGGCGGGGGCCGAGGAAGGATGTGGGGCCATTCCTCCTGCCCCACCCCCTGAGGACAGACAGATGGATGTGCAGGGGGGGAGTGGGGGTCTGAGGTGCCTGTCACTGAAGGGGTCAGGGCCAGGTGACTCCATTGTCCTGCGTGGCGTGACCTGGGTGCCAGACTGCAGTCTTCAGAGCGGAACCAGGCTGCTGTGGGCCTGGAGGGACGTGAGGAGGGGTCTCCAGGGGACCTTTGTGCTCAACTGCGGGGGATGGGGGAGGGGGATGGGTGGGGGGAGGAGGGGCTGGGGGACAGGAAACGCGTTTGAGGAGCAGAAACAATGGTCTATTCTCTGTGGTCCAGCCTGGCCTGAGAGATAGCCATGGGCCGTGGGCCAGCCCCGCCAGCCCTGACCATCCCCAGCCCAGCCCAGCTGAGGGGCGTCATGTGCCCTCCTCCCTTGCCCTCACCGTTTTCTCCTCCTGCCCACGGGCTCTGTCTCCTGACTTGTGACAAAAGCCCGTCCACTTGGGCTGGTTGGTCAAGTCCCCTCATGCCCACTGTCTCCTTTGTGTGGTGGAGACAGAAACCAAGTGACCAAAGCATGGCCCAGGCACTGGCCTGGTCACACGAGGGCGGGAATCGAACCTGTGGCCTCCCGACTCCAACTCCTGGGCTCATCCCACCCCACCTCGCCTCCTGGTTCCTGAAGCCTCCTGGCTTTGCAGGGACAAGGACTCTCCTGGGGACAGACTCAGCTATCCTTGTTCTCAGTCTGTGGTCCCCATGAGGACACAAGGGACCAAGGCGTGGAGGTAGTCACACTCCTTGGGGTCCAGGTCTGTGGCACCCACGGTGCTGTCCTGAGGGCAGAGGCTCTGAGACCGCAGGGAGGGGCCAAGTCTCTGCAGGGCCCAGGGTGGAGGAGGCTGCCCCTGGTGTGCCCATCCCTCCTGGGGATGGAGCAAAACCACCTGCCCCCGCCCTCTGCCCACTCCTCCTTCCACCCTGGGGGCTGCACAGCAATGCCCTGCCGCCGGGTGAGCCTGTCCTGCTGTCCAGGCCTGGTCCAGCCTGTCCCAGCTGCGTCTCCAGCAGACTCCTCCCCCTCCCTTGCCTCAGTTTTCTCCTCTGTCAAGTGGGAAGAATGATTCCTGTGATCAAAGGAGACATCTGAGACGGGAGGCCCCACAAACGCAGGCTGGGTGTGTGTCCGACTGGACGCTGGGGCTCCCTGCGTGGATTCAGGTCTGCACCGGGCGGCAGGGCCCAGCCATTGCCTTGGAACTTGGGAATTCGCACCCCCAGCTTACAGAGACCAGACTGACCAGACTCAATCAATGAACAGCGCTTTAGGGACAGAGTAGCCAGTGAAACTCAGAGACTCTGACAACATCCTCAGGCCCTCACAGGTGAAGACCAGAGACACGCAGTGACCTACCTGAGGTCACGCAGAAAGTTTCCACAGGGCGCCGACTCTCTCGGCAGGTCATTCTCTCCCCCTTGGGCCTGCAGGGGTTAACTGGACGGGCCAGTGCCCAGAGCAGCAGGAGCGAGGGTCTCCCGGGAAGAGAGGCTGGGGAGTGGGCAGCCCGCGGCCTCTGTCTCCGCGTGGTGGGCAGCCCGAGTCCCTGCCAGCCTCTGTTGACTCAGCTCCGTCTCCTGCCAAGGCCTGCTGGCCAGGGCTCCCACGGGAGGGTCAGGCCACATTCTTCTGCTGGGGCCCGGGAGTGAGTGGCACCTCCTGGCGGAGACTGTGTGCCGAGACAGCTCATCGGGTCTGCGGGTGCTGGCGAGGCCGGGGGAGGCAGCAGATTTTTGGGGGGGAGTCAAGGCTAGATGACCTAGGAACCACCACGGGACCCAGGGATCCCCGGGAACTGAGGGCTGGGAGTGTGACTCGGCTTTGCCGTCACTGAGCCAGCAAACCTCGGCCACCCACCACCGCCATCCTGCCCGCCTGCCTCAGTGTCCCCATGGTGAATCGGGCATCCCATAATAAGCCCTGCCGGCCTGGCTCCCAGCTGTCGGGAGGATCAAAGGCAGAACCAGTCGGGCCACGCGAACCTCTGTGGATAAAAGCTGACGGGTGGCCGGCTCTCTAGGGCAGGAATCTATCCGACACCCGGCCACCGCTGGGCTTTGCCGAGTGACAGTAATAACAACAGCAGTGACAACCACAGCTCCTTCCACGCTCAGCCCTGGAGAAGCTCACGGTCCCCCAGATGATGAGGGGGAAGAAGGCCCCTCCTGCTCAGCTCCCGTCAGAGGTCCCACCAGCTGGGACCAAGGGTCTAGGTGAACTCCCCTCTCCTCCCTGCCCCCCTCACGATGCCTTTTATGTGACAGCCCGTCCTCCTGCCCTGTGGGGAGTGGGGACCCTCTCACCCCAGCTCCACGAGGGGGGGACCACAGGCTCCCGCAGTAGCTATGATTGTCTCGAGTTCTGTGGGAGCAGCCTGAAGCTCAGAGAGGCCTGGTGACTTGGCCCAAGGCCACCCAGCCTGGAAGCCATGGAGCCAGGGCTGGACTGGCCACTTGAATTCCGGCCTGGGGCCTGGGGCTCTTTCCAGAACCCCCTGCCCCGCTCTGCCAGCTCCCGGCGGCCCCTTGGCCCTGGAACAGGGGATGCGCCTGGTTCTTCGTCACCATGGGTCCTTCCCTTAGTGGGTGCTGGGCCCGTGTCACTGTCTGGACGTGGGAGACCCAGATTCATTTCACAGACTTCGCTTCTGCATCCACATGCGACCCAGCTGCCACCCCAGGGGCCTCTGTCCTTTCTCCGAGGACGGGGTGAATGCCTGCAGGCGCGCGGGGGGGGGGGCATTCCAGGGGTCCCTGGCCCTGCCGGGCAGCCAGCTGGCCCAGCAGCCTCCCAGGATCGCAGCAGCAGCTGTGGGGAGGCCGGATGCCCCGCCCCCGGCGCCTCTGGGCCCCGAGCCCAGGCCACAGGCTGAGCTGGGCTGGCTCTGCTCCTCGCCGGGCCTCGGCAGGAACACCGCAGGGATTTTAAAAATAAAGGGCCTTGAGACAGTGGCCTGGCTCAGGCAGCCGCGGGCGGGGCAGGGGGCCAGACAGGGACAATGGGAGGGATGCCGGGCCATGGGGCCAGGCCACAGGGCGCGGCCAGGCCAGGTGGCCCGGTCTCCCCTCCCCAACATATTGCCCTCCCTAAAGGCCCCTCTCCACCCGCCGCAGGCCACAGATGCTTCACTGAGCACCTACTAGGGCCGGAGGAGCTGGCCTTCACCTCCCCAGGCGCACTGGGCTCCTGTCCTCCCTCAGGCCGCCGCTCCGCCACCCCCCTCCCAGCCTCCCTTTCTCCTTTGGCCCAGCTAACAGGAAACGCAGCCGGGAGGTCAAGAGTCCCAGCGTGCCCGGCCTCCAGAGCCCAGGGCCTGGACGACACAGGGCCCATCGCAGGGGAGGGGGACTTCCTGTTTATGAGAATCACAGGACCCCCCCCCCTGGGGCGGGCCTTGGACAGGCCTGGGGCAGTTCCTCTGGTCCAGCTCCTCAGGAGGGGCCCCAGGGCCCCACAGGCCTCCATCCTGCTCAGACCCAGGCCGGCCCTCCCCTTCACGGGCGGAGGAGAGAGGACTTGGGAACGGCCTGTGGGAGTCAAAGCACCCCAGCCCCCAGCCCCCAGCCGGTGCCCCGCCCCAGGGCCCCCTCCCCGGGGAGGCCTGGGGGAGCCAGGAAGGAGGAGCTGGGTTCTTTCTGGCTGCGGGAGGCTGCTCCCGGCCTCCCTTCTCAGTCCTGGGGTGGGTGGGAGGTGGGGGGCCCTGTCTTCCCCCCACTGGGATTTCCACCCGCCCCCAGAGGAAGGGTGCTGTCCAGAGGCCTGGGCCCGCAGGAGGGAGCTCTGGCCGAGGTGTGCCTTCACGTCTGGCAGAATCCGTCCCCACCAGAAGCCAGGCACTCGGGGGGAGACTGCTGGCCAGAGGCGTCCCCGCAGAGCGGTCAGCCTGGCCCACCCTGCCAGGCAGCCCAGCCACCCTGTCCTGGGATTGCCCAACAGGTATTGACCGAGGACCTGAGGGTCACAATCAGCGGAAATGGGCCAGAGGGAGAGAGATGTATCCTGTCCCCACTCCCCTCGCCTGACCCAGAAGGAAGTAGGTGACTCCTGTCCTGTCCGCTCCTGGACAGGGTCCCCAGCTCAGAAGACCTGGAGACAGACCCTGAGGGTGCGCGAGGCCATCCTGCTGCAGAGGGCTGCGGGGCAGGCTCGCTGGGAAGAGTCAGTTCAGAGGCAGTCCTGGAGGGCTTCCTGGAGGTGGCTTCCCTCAGTATAGAATCCTGAACTAGGGACAGGGTGTGCCTGGCTCAGGAAACAGCCTGTCCAAAGGTGTGGCATTTCCAGAGAAACGCTAGTGACAGAGTGGGGTGGGAGAAAGGCACAGACAGTGAGAAGGGAAGGTGGGTGGGGCCGGAGTGGTGGGTCGTGGGTTGAAGTCACCTTGGGATCTGGGCTTCCCCTGGCTCGGGAGCCTGGGTGAGATGCCAGCTGATAGATGGGGATTCGCCCTGCAGGTGGGAGGAGGGCAGGGCCCCACTTCTGCCCCCGGAAGCAGCCTCCAGCCCCCAGAAGCCAGTAGCTTCCCAGCCCCCACCTGCTGACCGTGGGCTCTTTGCTTGTCCCGGGCACTGGGGCTGCTGGTCCTGGTGTGCCGTGGTGCAGAAGGGCATCCTGGCCTGGCCAGGTTCCAGCTGTGTGGCCGAGGGCTCCTTATTAACCGGTGGCCTCGGCTGTCCCCCGTGAGACGGACGGAAGGTTGGCGCGTGAGGTTATTAACTGACAGTTTAGCGAAGCACCTGGTGCCCCCCCCCTTCCAACCTGAAAGCCTGATCATTAACCAAGGAAAAGAGAGAGTTGGTTCTCCGCCCAGGACGCAGGGCAGGTGGGCGGGAGGTGTCTCACCAGCTGTCCCCCAAGAAGCCTGAGCCTCAGCCCCAGGGATCCCCAGACTCGTCTGGTCCGAGGAACCCCTGGGACTCTGGTTAAAAAAATAAAGCAAAACAGAACCGGGCCAGCTGCCCTCCTGCACCCTGGCCGGGCAGGTCTGGGGTGACCAGCGGGGCGGACAGGGAGGATGGGCCAGCCTTCTCCCTGCAGGTGTGGGGAACATTCCTCTCTGGTGACAACAGGCCTCCCTCTGAAGGCTTCCTCCTTGGGAAGCCACCACCCCCTTTTCCTTTCGGTGCTGGGGATGGAACCCAGGGGTTCTTACCAAGGAGCTACAGGCCCAGCCTTTCATTTTAAGTCAGGGTCTCACTAAGCCGCCAAAGCTGGCCTCCAACCTGTGATCCTCCTGCCTCAGCCTCCGCATGGCCAGGATGACCGGGGTGTGGCAGGCTTCCACGTCACTTGTGAGGAAGCGGCTGTGGGTGGAGGCACCCCTCAGCCCTCAGGGTGGGCCCCATCAGTCTGTAGGGGATGTAGTAGGTACCTAGAGCGGCTGGTGGGGAAACTGAGGCCCACAGAGGCCGAGACCCTTGTCCAGGGTCCTAAAACCCTGCAGCCTGTGAGGCATCCTTTTGGGATTTGAACCTGGACACGGGGCTCTGGGTTGGTTTTCCCTCCCTGCCTCGGGGACCCTGGACACTTGATAAAAATCCTCCAGGAGTCTTGGGACGGGGCTGGGGGTCCTCACGTTTTACTCCTCGGCCTCCCAAGGTTGTGGCCTTGGGGCCAAGAAGTGGCTGTCCCGCTGACCCCTCAGAGGGGGCGGAGCTGACTCTGTGGTGGGCTTGGGGAGTCCCTGGCCCTGAGCTTCTGTTCCCTTCCTCTGAAGTGGGGACATCTCTGTGGCCATCACTGTGTCCCTGAGACCAGGCACGGGGCGGGTTTGAGAACTGTCCTGGTTCTTGGTGAAAAAGGGCACTGGGGACAACCAGGAGTTGCTTATAGGTGTCTGTCCCCAGGGCCGGGCCCTTTCCTAGATAGCGTCACTGACCTCTGCAGCGACGGCCCACGGAGGGAGGCCAGTCGGGGAGGAGGACCGAGCTGGCTTCTCCACCGGGTCCCTGCCTCCCCAGCGTGCCCCGGCTGGCGGCTGCCAGTGATTCACCGGCTTTAAACCCCAGTTTCATCTGTAATCAGGAAACGCGCCACTGGAGCGCCCCGGGCGCTTTCTGGCGAGCCCAGCACCCTCCCAGAAACCCGGGGGGAGGGGCGGAGGAGGCAGCCAGAGTGGGGAGGCCAGAGCCTCACCCCAGGGACTCGGCATGATTTGTTCTTTTCTGTGAGGAGGGTGAGAAATTCCCAGGCCCAGTTCCCTGGAGCCCCTCCACTCTGGTTTAACCCTCTGTGTGCTGCTGGCACCCGCCGAGGGCTGCTTCCCAGGAGCTTCCTGTAGGGAGACCACCGGGTCATGGGGGTGACTGCTGCGGAGTCCAGGGAGGAAGGGCCGATCGGTTTGCGGTTGGCGGTGTGGTTCACGGTTCTGCGGCTCCTACCTGGGGGACATCAGCACAGGCTCTGCTCTGGGGCCTCTTCTGGATGGTTCCGCAGCCCTGGGCCTTGCTTTTCCCAATAGAGAGCTGGACACCGGGAGGCACCTGCTCCCTGGCCTCCTTAGCAGAACTCAGAGGTGACCCATGGGAGGCTTGGAGCCGCACCTGGTGCCCACGGAGCCTGTGATGTCTGGGCTGTTCACTGCTGAAAGCTGGCACTGTCTTGGGGACACACATGACATCAGAGCAGGCCTGGCTGGCGGGAGGGGGCAGACCCGCGTCGGGCACTGCCCGCACCAGGGCCCAGAAGGTGTGTCGCCCGGGATGGGTGAGCACGGGAGAGCCATGGGTGGGAGGTGGAGGGGGCTTTTGAAGGCACCGTCGTTCCTTTGGACATTCTCCTCAGGGACACAGGGAGCCATGGAAGGCTTTGGAGCCGAGGGCGATAAGGCGTAGCTGAGCATCGGGGCGCGGAGTGGGATGGGCTGAAGGGGCCCCGCTGGGGCAGGGAGACCGGCGAGGGGGTGGCACAGGGGTCCTGGCGGGAGACGGGGAGGCCTGACCTAGGGCATAGCTCTGGGATGAGAGGCCGGGGATGAGGACTCGGGAGGACGTGTAGCTGGGCTCACGGCGGAGGCAGATGGAGGAGCACAGGCCACGCCCCGCGGGGGACTGGAGGAGGGTTTTGAAGGGTGTGTAGGAGTCGTCCAGGGTGGGGGCCACGAGGGCCGCTCAGAGCAGCGAGAGAGCCTAGGTGTCCGGGGACAGCGGTCACGGTACAGTGGGGTTTGCAGGATGAACTGTGGGGTCAGGAGGTGGAGACGGGTCAGCAGGCTGCGCAGCAGGAGAGAATGGGCGTCCCGCCCTGCGCCAGCAAACCGCACCCGCCGCGCTGCTGGTGGGTGGAAATGTCCCCTCTCTCACTTTGGAGTCTGAAGTCCAGGTGGAGGCCGCCGTGCTGCCTTGAAGGCTCAGGTGGACCCCTCGGGCCTCTTCCAGGTGGGCCGCGCGGTGGCAGCCAAGTGACGCGGCCCCTGCCTGTCTCCACACGACTTTCTCTGGGTCCGTCCCTCCTCTCAGAAGGACGCTGCCAATGGATTTGGGGCCCGCTGGGCAACCAGGATGACCTCATCTGGAGACCGCATCGTAATTACCTCTGCAAAGACCTGTTTACCAAGTAAGATCACATTCACAGGCTCCAGGGGGACATATCTTTCCGAGGCTGTCACTATTCAGCCTAGTACACAATCCCAAGCCAGCGCCTGCCCGCGTGGAGAGTTCCCCGGTGGTCCTCGGGTCCCTCCTGTGCACCTCCAGGGCAGAGAGGCCTGGAGCTTGTGTGCAGAAGCCAGCCTCCCCGTCCGAGGCTGGGACCTGGCTGCACCCATGGGCTGAGGGCGCCACCGTGTGTCTGTCTGGAGCAGTGCAGAGCTCTGGCCAAGGCCCTGCCACAGCTCCTGGCCCGGACACATCAGTTCTCCTACTCATGGTCACAGGATGAAGGAGTTCTTGCCCCCTTTTTCAGAAAAGGAGACTGAGGGTCAGAGAGGCGATTTGCCAAGTTCACACAGCCTGCAGCTGCCATGCGACCCCAGAGCCACATCCCCCTACCCACAAGCAAGAATCAGATGTGCGCTCAGGGATGGTGGGAACCTGTAGATTCCAGCTGCTATGTGACTTCTGGGGGTCTCTTTCTCATCAGGAGGCCATGAAGGGTGCAGATGAGCGCCCCGAGGTGGCCCATGAGACAGCCTGGAGGACTCAGAGGTCGGTGGCTGAGGCGCCCTGTGGGTCTTGCTGCTCCTAAGAACTTTCCAAACACTGGGCTTCGTTTTAGAATTTTTTGGTGTTTATTGTCTTTCTCTAAACACTTTCATATGTGAGTAAACGATTTAAAAATTAGAAAAATGTTCTTCAAATATGGGTCGAAACTTTATGTGGGCCTCCACTTCTCGAAAAGCGATGAAAGGAACCAGGCCAGGTGGTGCACTCCTGTCATCCCAGCGGCTCGGGAGGCTGAGGCAGGAGGAACTCGAGTTCAAAGCTAGCCTCAGCAAAATTGAGGTGCTAAGCAGCTCAGTGAGACCCTGACTCTGAGTAAAATACAAAATAGGGCTGGGGGTGTGGCTCAGTGGTCGGGTGCCCCTGGGTTCAACCCCTGCTAGCCCCCCCCCCCAAAAAAAAAAAGCAATGAAAGGCATGTTTATGGCAGATTTCCACATTCTTCCATTCTTCCAGGGATGACCTGCATGCATGTTGTGTGTGTGTGTGCGTGTGTGTGTGTGTGCGCGCGCGCGTGGACTGTATATGTGTATCCCACACACCTCTGTTCTACGTCCCCCTCACCAGCCTTTTGATTAATTGGTTGGCACCAGGAAATGAACCCAGGGGTGCTCTACCACTGAGTCACACCCCCAGCCCTTTTTATTTTTGTTTTGAGATTGGGCCTCGCTCAGTTGCTGAGGCCAGCACTTGTGATCCTCCTGCCTCAGCCTCCGGAGTTGGGGGATCATAGGTGTGTGGTCACCGCGTCCCACTTCCGTATACATTTTAGAATCAACTTATTGATTTCAGGAGAAAAAATACTGTGGAGTTTTGAGGGAGTTGCATTAAATCTATAATCTGAGAAGAATCGGCACGTTTACCTCTTGAATCTTTTGGTTTGTGAACACCACATAGCCCTGGATTTTAGATCTTTTTTTTTCTTTGTGGTGCTGGGGACTGAACCCAGGGCCTTGTGCATGCGAGGCCAGCGCTCTACCCACTAACTGAGCCATAACCCCAGCCCCTTGATTTTAGATCTTATTCCATTTCGCACAATTTATGTTTAAAATTGGCAGACAGTTCACACACCGTGAATCCACCTGTTCCTGGTGTACAGTTCAGCAGGTTCTTAGTGTAGTCCCAAAGCTGTGCCATCGTCACCATGATCTAGTCTAATTTTTTTTTTTGCCCCAAAGGAAACCTTACACGTCTCAGTTGTCCCCCGCGCCCCTTCCCTGGCCCTTGGAACCGGTGATCACTCTGTCTCTGTGCGGGACCTCCCCGCGGTGGACCCACACTCGGGTGGCCTCTGGGTCAGCGTCTTTCCTTGGCCTGCTGTGTCCGGGGTTCCTGGGGGGCAGGCGTCAGGACGTCTTTCCTTGGCTGGACAGCGTGGCCCGCACCCTCCGTGGTCGCGGGGTACCGCAGGTCTCCAAGGGAGACTGCGCGTGGGGTTCCCACCCCAGGGTCAGCGCTGTCCCTCACCCCCTGCCCAGCCTTGTCGTACCTCTTGGTCTGGGGATCTGTCCTGGTGGGTGAGGTTTGGATCCGAGTTTTCCTGATGGCTAAGGCAGGATAAGGGTTTCTTTGGGCTGAGGTCTGGCGTACCTTTGGTTTGATTTCTGCTTAGGAAGTTGTTGTTGTTGTTATTATTATTATTCCTTTCCTTTTCAGTACTGGGGATTGAACCCGGGGCCACTTTATCACTGAGCCACATCCCCAGACTCCTTTCTTTCTTTCTTTCTTCCTTTCTTTGAAGCAGGGTCTCCTAAGTGGCTTGGGCCTCCCTGAATTTCTGACGCTGGCTGGCCTTGAACTTGCGATCTTCCTGCCTTGGCCTCCCGAGGTGCTGAGGATGAGCGGCAGGAGGCTCTGCACCTGCTGGAAGGTGATGGTTTTTCCGATGCTCTTATAAATGGTTTTGTCGTGAACTTAGGCTTCAGTTTTTGGAGTCGTTTTGGGGTTCACAGTATCAGGGAGCAGGAAGCCCAGAGATGGCTCAGACGGCCCTTCCTGAGCCGGGATGCACCGCTTCCTGGGCCTCCCGCCTGATGGAGCGCTTCGGACCCGGGAACCCAGGGACCCGTGGTTGCCCTGCGAGGCTGGTCTTTTACATTAGGCTTCACCCCTGGGGTGTAGGCTGTGGGTTTTGGTAAACATGTCATGGCCTGTACCCAACATGGGGTGTCACCTCCTAAACACCCTCTGTGCTCACCTCCTCTCCTCCTCCCCAAAGCCCCCCGCGGCCTCGGATCTTTCTACTGTCTCTAGCTCTGCCTTTTCCGGAACCCCACAGCCTGGGGCCACGCGGCCTGCAGCGTTTCCTCGGCTTCTTTCACTTAGCAGAGTGCATTCAAGTTTCCTCCCGTTCCTTCCACGCGAGTTCACCCCCACCCCGTCCACGGCAGGACGTCTCAGCCGCTTCCAAGTTCTGGCAACTGTGAAGGAGGCTGCGGTCTACACGGGCGCACAGGTGTGTGGGTGGATGCCCAGGACCATGATGCAAGATCATATGGGAAAAGTATGTTTATTTTTTAATTTTAATTTTTGGTACCAAGGATTGAACTCAGGGGCACTGGACCACTGAGCCACACCCCCAACCCTATTTCGTATTTTATTTAGAGACAGGAGGGTCTCACTATGTTGCCGAGGGCTTCGCCCTTGCTGAGGCTGGCTTGGCACTCGCGATCCTCCTGCCTCAGCCTCCCAAGCTCCTGGGAACACAGGCGTCCACTCCCACATCCGGCCACCATAACTTCTTCAGCTGTTCAGGTCTAATTCTAATTGCTGTGGTGGGGACAGTGTGCGCCGAGTCCTTCCCACGGCTTCTCTAATCTTGAGGTCAGTCACCTCTTAGGTGGCTGCTTACGATCCTTCTTCCATGAAAAGCTCATGTAAGGGCTGGGATGTGGCTCAGCGGTAGGATGCTCGCCTGGCATCGCAGGGCGCTGGGTTCCATCCTCAGCACCACATACAAATAAAAGAAAGATGTTGTGTCCACCGAGAACTAAAATATAGATATTAAAAAAGAAAAGCTCATATCAGCTTTATGGCATGGCTTTTAATTGAATGCTACAAAATCGCCCCGTAGGATATCAAGTAGAGATGTCAAGTAAACAAAATCCAATAAAACCCCAGGCTCCCTGCTGTCCCCGTATTTGGTTTTGTTCCACTGCTCCTTTGTTCCACTGCTCCTTTGATCTGAGAAGCACAGTGGTGCTTCTCAGCAAGATTTCATTAGAAAACCTGGGTTCACTCACTTCCCATAGATTGGCTAAACTTAAAAATACCCGAGTCCTCAAGTATCACCCAAGATGGGACTGGAACTCATGCTGCTGGTGCCTGCTTGCTGGTTGCCACCAATCCCATGAAATCACGGGGTGCAAAGATGTCTCCAGGCTGGTGGGCAGATCTCCTGGAGCAGAGCCTGTACCTACACTATGACTAAGCCATCTGGATGCTCCTGGAGGTTTAGCCAACAGCAAGGCTTATCTGTGTTTGCCAGAGGAAACGAACATGAATGTTAATAGTAGCACTATTTTTTAGAGCCCCCAAACAGGCACCACCAAAATGCCCACTAAACAGTATATTCACTCAGAGGAACACTATACAGCAACGAAAATGACCCATCACCCAAAAGATGCACCTACGTGAAAGAGTTTCATTGACTGAAGATGGCAAATGAAAGATATCAGACACAAAATAGCATACCCTGGCCGGGTGCAGTGGAGCACACCTGTAATCCCAGAGGCTGAGGAGTTTGAGACAGGAGGATTGTGAGTTCGAAGCCAGCCTCAGCAACTCAGCAGAGTCCTAAGCAACTCAGTGAGACCCTGTCTCTAAATAAAATACAAAATAGGGCTGGGGAGGTGGCTCAGTGGTCCAGTGCCCCTGAGTTCAATCCCCAGTACCAAAAAAAAAAAAAAAAAAAAAAAGCATACCCTGTAGGATTCTGTTTACAGGAAGACTGAAACTAGGTGGAATTAATCCCTGACAGTTCAGGACGGTGGCCCCAGGGGGAGTCTTGACTGGGAGAGGCTGTGAGGGAGGCTGGTGGAGTGCGGGGATAGTCCTGGGAGGTGGCCACCAGGACGTGCACAGAAAAAAAATCCACCGAGTGACTCACAGTCTGTACCTTCCTGTGTTTTACACCTAAATAAAAAGGAAAAAAGTATATTGTGAGGTGCAAGGCCATCTCCTCACTCACCTACCCAGAGCCCTGCAGATCTAATCCCCTGTGCCCCGGCAGACGGGCTCCATGGATGGCACCTTTTAAAAAAGCTTCCTTACAGTCCTGGGGCTGACCCCTGGGGTGCTCTGCCACTGAGATACACTCCAGCCCTTTCTATTTTTTATTTTGAGATGGGTCTTGCTTAGTGGCTGAGGCTGGCCTTGGATTTGCGATCCTCCTGCCTCAGCCTCCAGAGCAGCTGGCACTAGGGACACGCTTCTTCCTATCTACTCAGCTGACACGGAGATCCAGCCCAGCCACCTGCCATGACTGGATGCGTTTCCTAAAACTTCGCACCCCGCAGGCGCTCTGGCAGGACTTTGCCACTCCTACATCCAGAGGACGGCCTTCTTTCCGGTCTGCCCCTTTCCCTGAGCCTGGGTGGGCTTGTGACTGTTTCGACCAATATTACAGAAGTGACACTGGCTGGCTTCCAAGGCCAGATCATAAAAGGCAAGGCTTCCTCTGACTCTTTGAAACCACCAGGTGGAAGCTGGCTGTCCCCATGCCCCCAGGCAAGTTCAGAGCCTCACAGTGGAAACCAGAGACTGAGGAGCCCCAGCTGTGCCTACGACACTCCCTGAGCAGGGCTGGGCTGTCCCCCAGCCTCCCACCCAGCGCAGATCCCTGAGCCACACAGAAGCGGAACCCCTGGCCCCTCCTTCCCCAGCGCCCTCTGGACTCCACCCAGGCTGCAACCCCTGGGTATTCCCAGTTCCCTGTAGCAGACATGTGCTCCCCTGTCAGGGTCAGGGATCTGTTCACTGCTCCAGACCCGGCTTCCCCACGCCTCTCCCAGGAAGCCCTCTACTCCACCACCAGACCAGGTTCAAATCCCAGGCCCCCACTTCCCAGTGGCTGCCTTTGGGCAAGTGACCTGACTCTGAGCCTCAGTTTCCTCATGTATAAAGTCTGGGAAGTGATAGTGGGCTCCTGCACGGGTCTGTGTTGAGATTTCACAGTATTAATCTACGGAAAGTACTCAGAACTGCAGGTGCACATGCCTGTAATGCCAGGGGCTCAGGAGGCTGAGGCAGGAGGATCGCAAATTCGAGGCCAGCCTCAGCAACTTAGCGAGGCCTTGTATCAAAATAAAAAATAAAAAGGGCTAAGGGTGTAATTCAGTGGTAGGCATCTGCTCAGCATGAGAGGAGCCCTGGGTTCTACCCTCAGTGCTCCAAAAACAAACAGAAAAGAACCAAGACATCTTGATGAAAGGACCCAGGAGAAAGCAGGGTGGAGACAGAGTAGCCCTCCCACAGGGGAGGGGGACCCAGGTGCAGAGATCCTGAGAGTGTGAGGCAGCCTCTGATGAGAAAGAGGAGGAAAAGCATTCCAGACAGGGGAGCGGGGACTGGTCAGAGTCCAGGCGGGCTGGCCAGGGGCCAGGAGGTGCAGGACGTTGGGGGCAGAGCTGCCACACATTGCTGCTGGTGGTCCCAGCAGGCAGGGTCCCCGGGATCACAGCAGCCTGTGCAGTCAGCCCCTCCCATCCCCGGGTTCCACATCCACGGACCTCAGGTTGAACACAGTCAGGAAAAAAAAAGTTCACATTAAAAACTACAAATGCTGCGTCTGTGGCTCCGGGTAGAGCACTGCCTAGCCTTCCAGAGGCCCTGGGTTCAATTCCCACCAGGGCGGGGGAAAAACTGCAATACAGCAATGAACACTCCCTGAGCAGAGCTGAACTGTCCTCCGCCTCCCGCTCAGGAGGCCGAGTAAAGTAATACAAATTTAAAAATGATGGAGAACAGCGATGGTTGATTTTATTAGGTTGATTTTATTAGGTATTAAGGTCATCCAGAGATGATTCGGGGCATCTAGAAGGCTGTGTGCCTGCCGATATCCTGCAGTGTTCTATAGGAGACTGGAACCTCAGAGGACTTGGGGACCGGAGCAGGAGGCTGTTCTGAGCGCGGAGCGATCGGGCACCCAACTGGGCTCCCGGGTGAGATAGCTCCTGAGGTCCCCAGGACCACCCCATCCTCCCCACGTCAGATGAGGAGACTCAGGCCCAGGTGTGAGAGCAGCACCCGCACCCCTGTCCCCGCGTCACACTGTGGCTCATGCCACTCAGGTCACTCCTGTATCACAAGTGGGGAAAGCGGGACCAAAGAAGCTGCATGTGCTCCCCCCGCCCCCCAGTCCAGTGACAATGAGGTCCTGGCGGTGGCCCATGAGGACTTGGCAGCTCTGCCCCCGCCCTGCCTGAGCCTCGGCCTGTCCCTTGTCCCTGGAGTAGTACAGGTGCCCGAGGGTGGCGTGAGGCGGCCCGGGTTCCCTCGCCGACCGGGGCCACCAGTCAGCAGCCGCGGGCGGCGCCGCCCACTCACCTGCGCCCCTCCCGGGGGCGGGGCTCTGAGTCACGGCCACGGCCACGGCGGACCTGCAAGTTACAGCAAGCGAGGACACGGCTGCCTTCGGGGGCAGAGGGTGACATTTCCGGGACTTCTTCGCCGGCCGCTCCTTCTGCCCGACCCCCGCCCGCTGTGCCGGTTCCTCAGCTGATGTCCTGTGCCCAGCCCCGGGCTGCTTTCTCTTCTGCTGCCAGAAACATAACGGGACACCGTGGTGGGCGGCCCTTTTCTCAGGGCAGCCTCTGGGTCCCTTCATTCGGGTCCCCAGGACACCAAACGGGGCTGGGCACGGACCCTGGGCAGAGAACTTGCTGGCAGGTGGGGGAGGAGCGCAACACACAGGGACATCCGCAGGGTCCCCAGGCACCAGCCCTGTGACCCCGCCCCACCCCAGGTCATCTGACGGATGGGATGAAAGGAGGACCGACCTGGGGGGTGGATCAGAAGGTGTGTCTACAGGGCAGGCCCACCGTGATAAGGTCTGGCCTTGTCACTCAGAATGGCCTCATTCTGAGCACTTTCCATGTCGTCATTCCTGTCACCAGACACCACCTTACAGGCTCCCTTCGTCTCCCCCAGGGTCACGACCTCACTGAAGTGGCAGGGCTGAGATTTGAACCCAGATTGAGTGACCTCTTGGCTGGGCGGGCAGCAGAGGAAGACAGGGCAGGGGGGGGGGGCAGTGACTCAGCGGCAGGTCCCCCTGGCCGGCCCTCTCCTGCTGACTCAGCCTGGATGATTCCCTGGGCTTTTCTCTGGAATTTGGGGCCCCAGGCAGGGTTCCCAGGCAGCCACCTCCTCCAGCACCCCCTCTGTGGAGATGGTGGCTAGTGGCACAGCCTCCGGGAGGGATGGCCAGGCCGAGAAGCCCAGCTTTAGCTTCCCCTGGGTCCTCCGAGCCCAGGGCAGGGAATGGGGAGGGGGAGAGGCTGGGTGAATTCAACTGAGGATGCACATTTAGCGTCCACCTTGCTCAGGCTGGGCCCCGTCCCTTCCCCACAGTGGAGAGAGCTTGAGGAACTGACCCGAGACCACAGCTTGGGCTGTCCTGAGGGTTGAACCCCGGCCTCCGGTCAGGGGTGTTTTGCAATCTGCCAGTCTCCTGCTAGACAGTGCTGTGTGTCAAGTTCTCTGCTGGGATCCACACCACCAGGTCCTGCTCGTGGTGACAAGGTGGCCACCCAAGGTGTCATCGGTCTGGGAGCTGGGGAGGGGAGACAGGTTCACCCAGGACCCACACTCGTGGACCAGGCGAATGAAGACCCAGATTCCTGGAATGTAATCTGAGGTTGCCCAAGAAGTGGAAGTTTCTGGGGTCAGGTGCACCCTTGAAGGAAAGGGTGGAAAAGGGGGTCCCTGTGTCTGTGGATGTCGTGAGAGGTTTGTGGACGACGGTAACATACCATATTACACCAGGCATATATGGTAATCCCAGCTATTCAGAAAGTCAAGGCCTTGGGCAACTGAGCAAGACCATGTCTCAGAATTAAAAAAAAAAGGGATGTAGGTCAGTGGTAGAGCCCCTCTGGTTTCAGTCCTGAGTGCCACAAACAAAGTAGAACAAAATGGTATTACTGCTAAGGAATGTGAAGGTCAATGTCCTGATGAGGACCTGCAGGTTTCTGCTCTGTCCCCTGCTGGATCCTGCTCCAACCACCACTCCTCCTCCTCCTCCTCCTCCTCCTCCTCCTCTGGGTTCTTGGAACATCCCAGCCCCGTCCTGCTAACCAGAAAGGCTCTGTTCCTGGGGTAGAAGTGGAGGTTCCATTGGTCCAAGACCTGAATAATCAAAGAAGCCCCCTCCCCATGCCAAGAGCAAGGGACAGTGACATAGCACAGATGGGGAAATTCAGAGGGGAGAGGGTAGGGCAGTCGGCAGGTCTGAGGTAGTTCGCATTTATTCTAGCTTGGTGGGAAATCTTTGGGAAGCTTTTGGTTTTTAAAGCCACCTCTCAGCTAGGAACATGGGTGCACCCCTGCAGTGCCAGCTACTCAGAGGCTGAGGCAGGAGGGTTACCTGAACCGGGAGCTCAAGACCAGCCTGGGCAACACAGTGAGGCCCTGTTGCCAACCCCTGCAAAAAACCAAAAATGACCTCTCTGTAGCTCAGAGCCTGGCTGGAGGAGATCTGGGGCGGGACCAGAGGTGGTGAGACAGGGGGACTTTGAGATGAGGGGACAGGCCTCACCAGGGCTGGGAAGAGGCCTGAGGTTCTTGTACCCATTTCACAGATGGAGGAAGTTCAGCTCAGATGCACCACGATTGCCCGTGTTGGGCTATTATGCCACCAAACAGACATGGAAACTCAGAGGGAAAGGGATTTGCCAAGGACATGTGGCAAAGACCAAATGTAGATCTCCAGGGCACTGTCTCTGCTCCTAGGCCATTTTCCCCTCTAGGTGTGGCTGGGATTACTCACCACTGGCCTTGTGCAGCTGGGGAAATGGAGGACCAGGGATGATACCACTCCTGGCCCGGAGCCTGGGCGAGAATCCAGGGCCCCTGTCGGGAGGTCTAGAGTCTGTGTCCTGCTGCAGCCCTGCTTTCCGGGCATGGCTAACGGGGGAGATGGACACAGCAGAACCCAAGAGAGGACAATAACGAAGTTGATGTTTAGCCACCCGTTGGCGGTCAGTGTTATGACCCCCAGGGACTCCAGACAGAATCAGGCTCTGCTGTCCCAGGGAGCGGTCGATGCCTGCCGCCTGCTGCCTGGTTCAGTGCCCACAGAGGGCAAGTGCGTGTGTGACCGTGTGTGTGTGTGTGTGTGTGTAACTGTGCAACTGTGCGTGGACGTGTGAGTGGTGCCCCAGCAACTTTGCAGCATTTCCAGGAAGGCCAGGCACCCACGGGCACCCAGCCACCTCATCTGCTTAGACCCCTGTCCTCTCACTTCTCTGCAGACATGTTGATCTCTGTGCCTAATCTCTGGACCCTGTTTAGGTTTCTCGATGAGAAAATAATTAACCACAGACTCATTTCCCCAGGCTTCCACCCGGTTCTCCTGGCCAAGATAAAAATACTCACAATGAACAGGGCTGCTGGTGGGAGGGGCCGTGTGTGGGAGGGGCCGTGTGTGGGAGGATGGCGAGGGAGAGGGAAGGCTGCCCTGGAGGGAGGCCTGGCCTGAGCAGGGACACAGCACTGGGGTGGAGAGAGGTCAGGGGCTGGGCTCTGACCTCATCCTCTGTTGCTTCACTGTGTGAATTTGGACAGGTTCCTTGCTCTTTCTGGGCTTCTGTTTCCTCTTGTGTTAACGGATGGATTTGCACTAGAATTCAGTCCTTCCCAAGCCTTTCTTCTGCTTGGAAACAGGGACATCAAAAATGAAAACAAGCAACAAGGGGAAGAAAATCTGGGGTCAGTCGAGGTTGGGAAAGGCCACTGGGATAGTGTTTTCTGATTTCTTAATGGCAGGACTTTTCAGAGCCTTTATTGATTGAAAACTTTTGTGTCCTTGGATGAGTAATGCATGCACCCAGGCAGCCAGGTCAGAAGTATGGAGGGGCCCTCCCTTTCAGTAGGCACATTGGAAGTTTCCAGTGCATACAAAGACGGTATCACACATACCAGTAAGTGAGAGACTCAGACCTTATCCTGCCAAGCCACCACCAGTTCCCAAAGGGGGAGGAGCTTAGAGGTAGCTATTTCCCAAACTTACTTGACTTTAACCACAGACACTCCCCCAAGCCTCTCTGGGATCAGCATCAGGGGGACCCCTTGGAGAAATGTGTGGACCTGGTGCCCAGGTGCCATGGGACTTCACACAGGTGTAGAGAGTATCTGACTCCCGTATTTGACAAGATGTCCATGACCTCTGCCCTCTGCCCACCCAGGGACTGTCCTGAGCTTGAGGGAAGGGGCCAGAGCTGGCGGTCTATTTGGGGACCCAGAGGTCTGGGAAGGGCAAACTTGCACAGGTCACTGGCAGGCAAGAGACTGGGCTGACGGAAATCAGTGCTCCCAGACAGTGCTCCCCAGACGAGGGTCCTCGTGGCCCACAGCTGATCAGGGCCATAGAAGTTCTAGAATCCGGGACGTTGTAGGGGACCTTCTGAGGTCGGGCCCCAAACTTGAAGCTCATTTCCCTGAGGTGCATGGAACTGTGACCAGGTGCGTGGCCTAGGCACAGGGTTGGTGTGATGTGTAGGTTGTGTGGGGACCATTGTGGTGGCGTGTGAGCTGAGTGTGAGGTAGAAGCTGAGTCCACTGCGTGTTGGTGTGACACTGAGCCGCTTGGTGTGTGGCTGTGCCCCACTAGATGAGCCCCACACTTTAAGCTCCCCTGAGCTCTGTGACATGTGCGCCGGGTGGTGTGGCACCGAGTGTGCGTCCAGCGCAGCGTTAGCACGGTCCAGCGCAGGTTGCGCCTGCGGCTGCAGCGAGCGGCCGGCGCGGTGTGGGCGTGGGCAGCGGGCGCGGTGGCCCTGGGAAGGTGTGTCGCGGCGCGCAGGAGGGTGTGAGCCTGAGTGTCGGTCCCCGCCCCGCGGGAGGCCGGGCAGGTGTGGGCGGGCCGCCGGGACCCCGCCGCGCCGGCCGGGAGAGCGGGCGGGAAACAGGAAGCGGGGGAGGCGGGCCGGACGGCAGGAGGGCGGACGTGCGGGTGGCCGGCGGCGGACGCTGGCGGCGGCGGGCGGCGATGTGGGGCGGCCCGGGCGGCCGCGGGAACGGGGGCGGAGCCGGGGGCGCCGAGGGCGCCGCCCCCCTGCGCCGGCGGAGCCGCCGCCCGAGCGCGGAGCCGGGAGCGCGAGGCCGCGGCGCGCGGGGTGAGTCCGGCGCGGGGCGGCTCGGGCGGCGCCCCGCGGTGGGATCCGGGCTCCCTGCCGACCCCCGCGCGCCTCTCGCCCGCAGACCCCGGGGACGCGGCCATGCCCGGCCCGGCCGAGGCGGGGGAGGCCGAGGAGGAGCCCGCGGCCGGCTCGGGGTCCGAGGCGGAGGAGGACGCTCTGTGGGAGCGGATCGAAGGCGTCCGGCACCGGCTGACGCGCGCCCTGAACCCGGCCAAGCTCACGCCGTATCTGCGCCAGTGCCGGGTCATCGACGAGCAGGACGAGGAAGAGGTGCTGAGCACCTACCGCTTCCCGTGCCGCGTCAACCGCACCGGTGAGCTGCGGGGTCGGCGCCCCGCGGTCGGGCCTCCCCGGGCGGGACGGGTCCCCAGTGCAGCGCATGGAGACCTGGGGCGCGGCGCCGGGGCTCTGCTCCCCTGGGCTGCACTTCGCATCCGTGGAGTGGGCTGCTTGGGGCGCCCACCTCCCATCTCCTCCTGAGCCACTCTTCCTGCCCGGTGGGTTGTGGGGCCCACTCCGTCAGGGGTCTGCCTACCTTGGGGTTCCTTCTCACTTCCTGAACCCACATTAGAGGAGAGGCTTGGATGTGTTGCTGGTGCCCGCTAGACCTGGGACCTCTGGTTACAGCTGGTGGCTTTGGCATCTCTCCTGTGCCTTTTGGCCTTCTTGCTTTCCCCTGCCCCCTCCTGTGTGCCACATGCTCCTTGGAGAGTTGTTTTTCCTCAAGGGCTCATTTCGGTTTTATGGGGGTCCTCCCTCGCAGGGTGTCTTTGAACTACAGCTGGCAAAGGCTCGGGAATTCTGGCTCTGGCTAAGGGCAGAAGTACTCTGCTTTGGGGGACAGAGGGATTTCTCTGGGCCATTGCTGACGGGCATCTGTCTGTGGGTGGGGGTGGGGCGGGGGTGTTGGCCGCTGCTCCACAGGTGCCATGGTGGAGGGGGTTTCTGGCTCTCCTGGCCTGGCAGACGGCTCTCCTCCCTGATCTGTTGGGACAGGCCCCTGAGAGTGTGTCATCAGCTCAGAAATCTGGGGAACGTGGGCCCTGAAGCATGGTGGGGAAGAAGCAGCCCGTGGGGGCCGCCCCCATCCTGACCCCTGGGTGCCCCCCACAGGGCGACTCATGGACATCTTGCGCTGCCGGGGCAAGAGGGGCTATGAGGCCTTCCTGGAAGCACTGGAGTTCTACTATCCGGAGCACTTCAGGCTGCTAACGGGCCGGGAACCCGCCCAGCGCTGCTCCATGATCCTTGGTGAGTGGATCTGCCCGAGCCTCTGCACCACAGGGAGGCTCCCCGATATTCCTCTTGGTCAGATAGGGAAACCGAGGCACAGGCTGACGTGGTTTTCCCAGGGGCCCGTGGCTGGCTGAGGATGGGGCTCCGTTTCTACTCCAGTTAGCCCCAGCTCAGAGCCCACCTGTGTAGCCTAACGTCACTCTGCCCAGTATTGTTTTCAGACTTGATTGGCTGGCCTACATGGGCTTACAGTTTTGTATGTAAAGAATTTAGAGGCTCCAGGTGATGTCAGTAAAAAGAGAAGCTAGATCTTTCCTCCTTCCTCCAGCTCTGTTCTGCAGGTGGCACTTTTGTGAGTTCCCCTGTCGTAGCGTTCACACACACACACCACACACACACACACACACACACACAAGCACACTGGGATGGCATCTGTGTTGTCCAGTATCTGGCTGTTTCTCAGAATGGCTTATTTCTGTGATTCTTCCATGTCTGTCACCCTTGTTTTAAGTATATGCTTGTTTTAAGTAATGTTCATTAGTGAACTTGTCACTTAATGCATGTGACCCATCCCATGTTGATGTACATCTAGTTCTTTTTCCCAGTTTTGTTGTGGGATGCTGAGAACACCTTGTGTGTGCATCTTTGTGCAATTCTCACTTTCTAAACTGGGGAGAGTTTCTGAAATAGACTTTCTCAAGGAGTATGTATATTTTAAATGTTACGTCAGGCAATGATGGATACCCTAGTAGTATTTACCTTATAGAGTTGTCATGTGTATATTTAGTGCAAAAAAAATGAAGTCACCAAATGTTAGTGGCAATGGATCTTTTCTCCCTGTGTTTGTTGGCCACTTTTATTTTGGGACATGCTTATCGATAGTTTTTGCCCATATTTTTATTCAGTTGTTTGCTTTTTTCTTATTGATTTGTAGGAACTCTTTATATACAACAATTGAGTCATTTGTTGTATATGTTATATTTTAATTTGATTTTCTTTTAACATGGTCATATGCTTTCATTTTTTCAGAGATTTAAAGATTTTTATATGAATTTGTCTGTTTTCTTTTGTAACGTTTGGATTTTTTTGTCTTGTTTAGGATATATTTTTTTTCCAAATACTTCTCCTAGTAGATGGACACAATGCCTTTATTTAATTAATAATTTATTTAGGTGCTGGGAATTGAACCCAGGGTCTTGTGCATGGAAGGCCAGCAGCACTCTACCCACTGAGCTAGAGCCCCAGCCCCTTGCGTCTTGTTTAGGAAGGCCTTCTCTATCCTCAAATTACAAAGATATATTCCAGGATTTCTCTCTATTCGTTTTATCGCTTGTTTTTTTCTGTGTAATCTGCTGTCCCCCACTGAGTGTCCTGTCTCCTGTCCTGGCAGATGAGGAAGGACCCGAGGGCCTGACCCAGTTCCTGATGACGGAGGTGCGGAGGCTGCGGGAAGCTCGGAAGACCCAGCTGCAGCGGGAGCAGCAGCTGCAGGCTCGGGGCCGGGCGCTGGAGGAGGAGCGGGCCGGCTTGGAGCAGCGGCTGCGGGAGCAGCAGCAGACCCAGGAGCGCTGCCAGCGGCTGCGGGAGGACTGGGAGGCGGGCAGCCTGGAGCTGCTGCGGCTCAAGGACGAGAACTACATGATCGCCATGCGCCTGGCCCAGCTCAGCGAGGAGAAGAACTCAGCCGTGCTGCGCAGCCGCGACCTGCAGCTGGCGGTAGGCGGTGGGGCGCGGGCAGGGGCAGGTGGGAGGGGTGACCTTTGCGGAACACACGGCACCCGGGAAGGCAGCCTGCGTCCCAGAGCCGCCCTGGGCCTGCTGTAACCCCGTGTTCTTGCTCCATGGTTCAAACTGTGGGTCCAGCTCCAATACGTTAGGGGCCTTGGTGGCATCTAGTGGGTTGAGGCCGGGGACGCCTTCAAACATCCTCGGTGCACAGGACAGCCTCCATGACCAGGAAGTACCTCGCCCCCGAGTGCACAGTGCCCGGGGGAGAGACCTCGGGTTGTGGGGACTCAGCCACTGTGAGCCGGGGGATTTCGGGTGCTAGGCCTGGTAGAGACAGCGCTGAGAATCTGCTGGCTGGAGCCACGCCTGTGGCTATGATCGAGCGCCGTCGACGAGCCACACAGTTACACGTGTCCTGTCATCTAATCCTCCCCAGAGCACCGTGCACCAGGTTCCTTGCTAAACAGACGCTCAGGCTCAGACTGTGCAGGGATCGATCCAGGTGGCCGGGCCAGGAGGCATGCGGCCTGCTTTTGAACCGGGGCCACCTGGCACTGGTGCTGGCTTCCTTCCCAGGATGCTGTTCTGCCTGCTCCCTGTCCAGTGAAACCTCACCTAATCCTCTCCAGCAGTGCGAGGTGGCCTCCTGCAGGCCCCGAAACCGAGCTCAATTTTGTGGCTTCTTATGGGGTCTTAGCAGGGAACAAAACAAGTGTCAGCCGCCACGGGGAGTTGTCCAAAGGACAAATGAGCTAATACCAGGGCCAGCAGCACACAGTAGGCTGTTTCCTGGAGTGCTGTGTGGGACTCCACAGTGTGATCTTTTTCTCTCCCCAGCACTGCTGCGGGTGGAGCCTCAGGCATGCTAGGCCAGCGTCTGCATCCGCAGCCCCTTTAGTTTTTATTTTGCGATGGGCTTTAGCTAAGTTGCTGAGGCTGGTCTTGAACCCTTGATCCTCCTGCCTCACCCTCCTGAGTGGCTGGGGTGACAGGCCCCTAGTGGTTGTGGCTGGGGGTGCTGATTCCTGTGGGTGAATGAAGGTTGGTGTGTGGGGGGCACTGGGTGGACGGGGGCACTTGCTGGATGGGTTGAGGTTTGGGAAGGGGAGTCCTGATCAGAGTGTTGAGGTTACATGTCCTACTTGAGGGTGTCGGTGGCCAGTTTGCTATTGGGAGATGAGGGTGAGGACTCTGCTGGGTGCTTGGCACGAGGGGGGGGCTTTCTGAAGGGTGGTGGGCAGGGCCACCATGTATGTCCCAGACCTGGCTCTGTCACTAATGAACAGTCTGGTCTGGGTGAGGTTTCCTGCCCCATGACTCAGTTTACCCATCCTCAGCGAGAGGTCACAGATGAGGATGACATTGCAATTATAAAGCACCCTGGGCTGGGTGCTGTGGCACACGCCCGTAATCCCAGCAGTTTGGGAGGCTGAGGCAGGAGGATTGTGAGTTCAAAGCCAGCCTCAGAAAAAGTGAGGCCCTTAGCAGCTCGTGAGACCCTGTCTCTAAATAAAATACAAGATAGGGCTGGGGATGGGGCTCAGTGGTTGGGTGCCCCTGGGTTCAATCCCCGGTACCCGCCCCCGCAAAACACAATAAAGCGCCCCGGGTCACCAGGCTTCGTTTTAAATGTCTTCAGGGCACAAACCCGCTCCCTTCACAGCAGCCCTGTGCTGCAGGGTGGGGGGCTCGGCTGTCGTCTCCATTTCTGGAGGGGGAAACTGAGGCATAGGGAAGTTGATCAGAGCCTTTTTCAAAGTTCCCAAGATTGAAAAAATTTTGACCTTGTCCTGTGCATCACTGAGGGGTTCTGGGTGGCAAGTGGGATCCCCTCTTTTCACCCAGAGGGGATCCTCTTTTTCCAGACTAGCAAAGAACCTGCTGCTCAGAGAGGCCAGCACTGGCCGGGGCGGGCGGGGGGAGGTGGCCTGGAAGAGGCGGCGCCTGGCCTGGCGTGGTCTGGGTGGATTTGTGGTTGGGTCCCCTGCCGTGGCGGGTGTGCAGGTGTGACTGGATTTTAACATGCTGGGCATGGCAGGTGGGTCCCTCCCCCGTGGGCAGAGGGTGGCGGTTGTGTTTAATGCTGTGTTTTATAAGGTGCGAATTTAATGAGCAGCATAAACTCGGGGGACCAGGGCTGTCATTTGGTGCTAAGTGAGTCTGTGCCCTGGGATTAATGCACCTGTGTTTCCTGTGTTGGGAGGAGCTGCAGGTGTCCGTGCTCTGAGCTCATCAGGGAAGCCGGCTGGCTGGCGAGGGTCAGCCAGGAGGCTGCGGAGTGAGGCTGTGCTTTGCCGTAGAGGGCGTGGCCAGGCCTGCCCTTGAGACTGTCCTCTGGGGGTCACAAAGCGTGTTTTGTGAGTGGAAGGAGACGCGGACTCAGGGATTTCTTTGTGATTCTTTGTGGAGGAGGCGCCCGAGGGAGCTCATGGGCTGCCTGGCCCCGGCCTCCCGAGCCACGGGTGTGGGCGCCATTCTGAGGGCTGGGGAAGAGCAGGTCACTCTCCAAGATGGGCCAGGCTCTCCCAAAAGACACCAGACGTTGGCACTCAGAACATAGCCCCAGAGGTCACTGTGACTGTCCCTAGCAATGACTTCAGTTTTTTGGCCTGCCACCTGCTCCTACTCTCATGGCATCTGGCCCCCTCAGGACCCACGCAGTGGCCGAGCGCGCTCGCTCTCCAGCAGGCTGGCCACGCGTGTCTGCCCTCAGCCAAGCGGCCATCGCCAGCTGCCCAGCCTCCCCTGGGCCACACAGCCATCTGGTGGCTGCCTGCTGGGGTTTAATGAAAACATCGAAGTCACCAGGTCACATCCGTGGGAGCTGTCACCGTCTGTCCACTCACTGTCTCCTTCGATTCTTGGAGTAACTTTGGGGGTGTGGGGGAGGGGGCCGGCTGACCCCATTTTACTGAGGAGGACGCTGAGGCACAGGGAGTTGGGCAGCTGGCTCCGCAGGTGGAGCCTAAAGGTGGTGAGCCCGCGGCCTCTGCTGCGGCTGTGGTGCGGGATCTTGTTGAGGGGGCATCTGGAGCTGGGGTCGGAGGGGACGTGCCAGCTCCTGGGGTGGTTGAGACCCTCAGACCCACCTCTGTCCCCCTCCCTCCTCCCGGTGCAGATGAGATGGAGGCACAGCCAGGGGCCATGCCTTGCCCAAGGCCACCTGCAGTTGAGGCAGAGCTGGGCCCAGACCCTGGTCCCCTAACCTCAGGTGGCCCTCCTGTGTCACCTCGATCCTGGGCTAAGTTATTGCACACAGGGTCTCAGGACCGGGGGCAGATGGGGGGGCTGTAGTGCAGCACACCCACCCACTACCCGGGAGGGCTGCTGCCCACCTTCCTCCGCCCCATTATCCCCTCACCTGAGCTGCCCAGCCCTTCCTCACAGGGGGGTCCCTGGAGGACTCCCGCGAGGGCCCCTGTAGGATCTGGGAGCAGCGCCCCCAACTCGCAGTGGCTCCCCGTGGCCCCTCCCTGGGATGACCCCTGTCCCGGGCCCTAGGTGGATCAGCTCAAGCTGAAGGTCAGCCGGCTGGAGGAAGAGTGTACGCTGCTGCGGAGGGCCAGGGGGCCGCCCCCCGGGGCCGAGGAGAAGGACAAGGACAAGGAGCAGGAGCAGGACGGCGTGGACCTGGTGTCGGAGCTGCGGGCCGAGAACCAGCGGCTGACGGCGTCCCTGCAGGAGCTGCAGGAAGGACTCCAGCAGGTGGGGCTGGCGCGGGTGGCCTGGGCAGCCCCGGGAGTGCCCCTGCTGCTCACCTGTCCTCGCCAGGCCTGGACAGCCAGGGGTTCAGAACCAGGCTCGGAGGTCTGGGTGCAGTCCTGGCCGACCACCTGACCTGGCCTCGGAGCCCAGGGTCCTCAAGGTGCTGCTCGTCCTGCAGGATCACTCTGGGGACTGTGGGGGACCCCGGAGGGCTCTGAGTCCCGTGACACTGCTCCTGCTGCTGTGTGCGGGCATTTCCTGGGGAGAGGGCCTGGGCTTCCTGGACTTTGTAGAGGAGTCAGAGACTCTGAAGGTTGAGCCCCCGAGGCCCTGCTTGGTGTCCCTGGGCAGGTCGGGGCAGCCGGGCCTCGTCCTGGCTCCGGTTCCACATAGGAAGTCGGGTGGGAGCCGGCGCATATCATGGGGCTGAGGTGCCTGGCTGGGTGGGTCTTGGGGCCGGATCTGGGGCCCAGGGTCAGCCCCTTGGAGACCCCTAGTCAGGGGGAGGGACAGGCCTTGGCTTGTGTGTCTCCCTAGTGGTACCAGGTGGGGGCCAGGGCCAGAGGGAGTGGCCAGGGTTGTTTCAGGAAGAGGCCCCGGGGGAGCCGGTCCAAGCTGCTGCACCCCCCTCTGTAGCCCCGATGTCCCTGGTGGGCCACGCAGGGCACCCTGGTTCAGCTCAGGGCCCCAGGCCAAGGTGGCAGAGCCGGGGCGGGGTCAGGCTGAGGCCCGTGAGGCTCGCTTGTCCCCACGCCCACCGTGGGCCGGGGCTGCATGCTGAGGGGCCCTGGACTCTGGTCCCCAGGAGGCCAGCCAGCCGGGGGCCCCAGGCTCCGAGCGCATCCTCCTGGACATCCTGGAGCATGACTGGCGGGAGGCGCAGGACAGCAGGCAGGAGCTGTGCCAGAAGCTGCACGCCATGCAGGGCGAGCTGCAGTGGGCGGAGGAGCTGCGCGACAAGGTACGCCCTCTGTGGACGGGTAGTTCCCGGGTAGTGCCCTCTGCGGGACTGTGGCACCCCCTGTGGGACAGGTAGTGCCCTCTGCAGGACGGGTAGCGCCCTCTGCCTGATGGGTAGCACCCTCCATGGGACAGGTAGCACCCTCCATGGGACAGGTAGCGCCCTCTGCGGGATGGGTAGCGCCCTCTGTGCCCACCTCGCTGCCCTCTGTCGATGCCTGGCTCCTGGGGTCCTGTCCAGCCGCAGCCTTCCCCAGGCGTCTCTGGGCAGGGGTGAGAGTGCTGCGTCCATTTGTCTCCGCCATTGACAGGAGACCCTGTGGCACTTGGGACTCTCAGTGAACACACCGAGGCCCTGCTCCCAGGAGGGAGTCCTGGCCAGGGAGGGAGCAGGGCCACAGTCATCCTGGGGAGTTCTTTCATGTGGCAGGTGGTGACGGGTGCTGGGGACAGGAGAGGGGTCCGGCGGCCACAGGTTGCAGTCTCCATGGAGGCCGAGCTGGCCTGGGGTGTCACCGTCATGGTCAGCTCCAGTTCTAGACGAGGCAGCTAAGGCCCAGTGAGGGGAGGTGGGCCGCCGTGGCCAGGGCTCCGGCCTCTCCTCCTGGACCCGTGGAGTGCCTGCTGGTCGGCGTCCCCTGCCCTGGCTGTGGCCTGAGCCGCCCCCCCCGCCCACCTCAGTACCTGCAGGAGGTGGAGGACCTGCGGCTCAAGCACCGCACGCTGCAGAAAGACTGCGACCTGTACAAGCACCGCATGGCCACCGTGCTGGCCCAGCTGGAGGAGATCGAGAAGGAGCGCGACCAGGTGAGGCCGTCTGCCCTGGCCCCACGGCTGGTTCTGTGCCGGGGAGGAGGGGGAGTGGACGGTGCTGGACTCGGAGGGGCCGTGAGGGTGTGCTGGCCCCGTAGGACGGTCAGGTAGGCCACGAGCCAGGGACCAGGCCCGTGCGCATGCCGGAGAGCAGAGCCCTGAGGCGGCAGCAGGTCTGGTGTCCTGGGGCCTAGGAGCCCCTCGGAGGCCTAATGCCTGGTTGCTCAGGACCCAGGGACCCAAGTCAGCGGCCTCCCTGAGGTCATGCGGCCGGGCAGCTGAGCTGGGCCCTCACACCCTCTGAGTCAGACGCGGTCCCCAGGCTGCTGCCAGGGCGCAGCTGGGGGTTCCTCCTCATGCCCAGGACCCGCTGCCTCACCTAAGCCCCGGGTTGGTTTAAAAGCTGGTCCTGTGTCCTATCCGCCTGAATCCCTTGTTCTTTTCCTGCCAAGGACAAGGCCAACGCAGAGGAGGTGCCTGCAAGTATTTGCTGATGAAGGAATTCTGAGAAGTTTTGGCCCCCGTCCCTGGGCCCCACGGCCCCGCCTCCTGTGGAGGCTGTCGGGTGGGCTGAGGCCCCAGGCACTGCTGCCTTCTGGAGGCTGGCTCCCCAGGCCAGGGGGAGGGTTGGGGGGAGGGTTGGGAAGGGTTTTATTTGTGGCCAAGTTTGAGTCCCACGAAGAGAAGGCTACGCGTTAGAATTGCCCCAGATCTGGGGCTTCGTCTTGGGGTGTCCTGGTCAGGGGTCTGGGGTGAGGCCCAGCAGTCATGTACATCATCAGGCTGCACCCAGCCCCGGGGCCTCTGTCCCCAACTCCTTCAGAGCCATAGAGTGGCAGGACCAGGCCATGTGCCCGCCTCTCAGGGACCCTCATCTCCATTGTAGAGGATGAAACGGGGTGGGTTTGGCTCATGGCTCCTGCGCTGATCTGGGAGCGAAGCCCTGGGCACACAGTAGGACTGCTGGAAACGTTTTGAGTTGGAGTCCAGCTTTGCCCCGGCTGCATGGTTAGCCCATCTGCAAAATGAGAGTATGATACTGTTCCCGATCCTGTTAGTGAGGATTAAATGAGCTGATACTTAGCACAGGGCCCAGCACTCAGGCCTGATAGCAGCCATTCCTGAAACCAACCCCTTTCTTGAGGTCGAGGGGCCTGGAGCGGAGCCAGGGCGGCCCCTCAGTGTCCGCACGCTCTCCCCAGGCCATCCAGAGCCGAGACAGGGTCCAGCTGCAGTATTCACAGAGCCTCATCGAGAAGGACCAGTACCGAAAGCAGGTGCGGGAGCTGGAGGCGGAGCGGGACGAGCTGCTGACCACGCTCACCAGCCTGGAGGGTGCCAAGGCGCTGCTGGAGGCCCAGCTGCAGCGGACCCAGGGCGGCCCCTGCCTCAAGGTGGGCAGCGGGCGTCCCAGGAGGAAGGCTGGGTGCTGGGGGAGCCCGGGGACCTGCCAGGGCCCCTCAGCTGGGGGGGGTGGGGGTGGTGAGCGGGATGGGGACGTGGATCTCTGAGTTTTGAGGTCGTTCCTGGGACACTAAGGATGTTTGAAGCCTGTCCCTGGGCAGGCCTGGGCAGGCTGGCTGGCTGAGGGCCTCGGGGTTTTAGGGATGCACCTGGGCTTCAGAGACCAGAGGCCCGTGTTAGTCTAAGACCAGCTGGTCTGGACCTTCATGGTACAGGACCCAGAGAGGGTGGGGACTTGCCCAAACTCACACAGCCATGTAGCCCCGGAGCCAGCTTCTACCCTTTGTAAATCAGACACTTGTCCCCTGGCTGCCACCGTGCCCCTCCTGTCAGGGTTGCCTATAGATGAGCTCAGTCGAGCCCTGGCTTCGTTCGATGCAGTGGGGCCTGGAGGAATAGAAGGAGGCACAGATCTTTGGTCCCTCCCTTGTTAAGACCCTGGGTGGCCTTTCTGCTCTTGGGTAAAGACGAGCTCCTACTATCAAGAGGCCCTGCAGGTTGGACCCCTCCTTCCCTCTAGTCTGGTTCTCTGGCTCTCAGTGTTTGAATTCCTGGAATGGGTCACAGTCCTGCCTCGGGGCCTTTGCACATGCTTTCTGCCTGCCCGGCCGGTCCTCCCCAGCTCTGCCTACTTAGCACTTACATCTCCCTGGTTCTCAGTTCAGCCTGACTTCTGGAGAGCGTTCCGATGCTCTAGACTGGGTAGGGGGCCCCTTCCTTCTGCTGTCTCACTGCTTGGGTGATTTTGGGGTGATTCTGTTTCTATCTGCTCGTTTGCAATTTGTCTCCCCCTCAAGGCTGCCTGAGGGCCAGTGTCTGCTCCCTGGGCCCCGGCTGTGTCCCTGCCTGGCCTGGGCTCCACTGGCTTCCCTCCTCCCCCTCCCTTCCAGGCCTGTGCCTCCTCCCACTCCCTGTGCTCCAACCTCAGCAGCACCTGGAGCCTCAGCGAGTTCCCGTCCCCCCTGGTGGGCCCCGAAGCCGCCGGGGAAGTGGCCGTCAGCGGGGGATCTGAGCCCCACACCTCGGTAAGATGCCCACCTACCCAAACACGGGGGGAGGGGGATGTCCCTGTAGTTGCCGACACAGTGGTGTCCAGGCGCCAGCTGCCCACTTCCCAGGGAGGACCCAGGCCCCGGGGGCCAGGAAGCTTCTCGGAGCTCCCCCAGAGCCACGTGTGGTGGCCGAGGCCGGGGCGGCTCCTGCTCCTGTGCCCGGGGCTCGTCTGTGGAGGGGCCCGGCCGGGTGCACTGGGGGCTGGGATGGGGCTGCGGTGGGGTGACCCCGGCCCTGTCCCCGCCTGGCAGGAGGAGGCCACCGACAGCGAGAAGGAGATCAATCGGCTGTCCATCCTGCCCTTCCCGCCCAGCGCCGGCTCCATCCTCCGGCGGCAGCGCGAGGAGGACCCTGAACCCCCTAAGAGGTGAGTGGCAGTGGCCGCCCAGGGAGGTGGGTGCCCTTTCCTGCACAGACGCCCCCGCAGCCCTAGAGCCAGAGCCCGGTCCAGGCGTCACCTCCCCTAAATGGCTGGAGCTCGGGGACGGAGTCACCGAGCTCGGGGTCAGGCTAGACCAGGCCTGGTGGGTGCTGGCCCCGCGGGCAGCGGGGCAGGAAGACAGCGGAGGGCAGCGTGGGCCGGCCCAGCTCCAGACGGGAAGGTCCCCCGAGGGGAAGCCCAAGCTCAGGGCCAGGGTGCGAGGGTGTTCCTGGGGGCCACGGGCCTCCGGGAGAAGGCTGTGCCCCGGGGTTGGGCATCAGCAGCAAGCAGGGGCCGGAAAACCTCTGTCACCTCTGCCGGTGGCCCAGACCAAGGGGACGAGGTTCCTGCCTTCTGGGGTCCCTGCACAGCTGTCCCCCTGCACAGCTGTCCCCCACAGGTGGCCCTTGATCTAGCCCTTTGCCAGGGGAGGCGGGATGGTGGGGGTGTGTGATCTGAGTGAATCGTAACTGTGGAGGAGGGTGGCCTAGTGGGGGGACACCCTGGGAGCCATGATGACGGGTAGAGAGGGCGGGAGGGAGTGGTCAGGGGAGGCTTCCAGGAGGAGGTGGCCTCTAGGGAGCTGGCCTTGAAGGACAGGTCAGGACGTGAACCTCCCGCCCTGTGACTCAGGGCAGCTGGGTGGCACTGGTGCTCTGCGCCTGGGCCCTTGACTGAGGTCCAGCCCGGATTTGCTTGGGGGTGGTGGGACTTTTGGTGGCTTGGGGGCAGGAGGGGGAGTGGGGAATAGTGCCCACGGTGTCACATCTCCTGTCCCCTCCCGCCCTCTCTGAGCAGGTCCTTCAGCAGCATGTCGGACATCACAGGTAACAGCCCTGGGGGACCTGGGGCACGGGGAGGGCCATCTCGGGAGGGGCCATGCTGCCCTGGCCTGGGTCCCCTTTCCGAGGCCGCACTGTGCCCTGGCCAGACAGGAGGCCTGCTTGGGAGGCCCCCAGGCTCCCGGTGCCCAGTCCCGGCCCCTGTTCCTGCTCCTGGGTGTGCAGTGAGGGGCTTCAGTCCTGCCTCCTCCCCACTGGCCCTGGCCCAGCTCTGAGCCCGCGGGCCGGCCGCTCCTGGGACCTCCGCCTGCAAGGTCCCCCTGAACCTGGGCCGCTCTGCTTCCCAGGCCCAGCCTGACCTTCACTCTCCTTTCCCAGGGAGTGTGACGCTCAAGCCCTGGTCCCCCGGCCTCTCTTCGTCCTCCTCCTCCGACAGCGTGTGGCCTTTGGGAAAGCCAGAAGCCCTCCTGGGCCGCGGCTGTGGCCTGGACCTCAACAGGTGGGCAGGGGCCCGGCTGGGCGTGCGCTGCGGGCGGGGGAGCAGGCTGCGCCCCTCTTCTGTGCTTCGTAGCACCCACAGAACCTGGGTTCGAGTCTCGTTCCCACTGTGCGCTGTCTGCGTGGCTTGAGCCACCCCTGTTCCTCCCCGGGCCCCGGTTTCCTTGCTGGTGAAGAGGCACAGTGTTCTGAAGTCTCCAGCTCTGCCAGGCACGTAGTAGGTGCTTAGTGAACAGTAGCTCTTCTCGTGAGCGGTCCTTGCCCAGCGGCCCACTTGCCCGTCTTCCCTGCTGAGTCTTCCTGCTGAACTTCTTGCTGCGGTGGCCCGGGGTTGCTCTGGGAGCCCTGTGGCTGGGCTGGCCGTGAGTCGAAACAGGAGTCACACTGGGCAAGGTGGCACGTGCTGGAATCCCAGTGGCTCTGGAGGCTGAGGCAGGAGGATCGAAAGTTTGAAGCCAGCCTCAGCAACTTGGTGAGGCTCCAATCCAAGCAACTTAGCGAGACCCCGTCTCTAAATAAAATACAAAGAATAGGGCTGGGTGTGGCTCCGTGGTTGAGCGCCCCTGCCTTCAATCCCTGGTACCCTGCCCCCCCGAAAAAAAGGAGTCACAAAATGTTGGTGCAGAGTCCAGTTTGGTGACCCCCCTCTTCTCACTAGCCGGTGGCTCTGAGGGGGGAGGGGGGCAGGGGGGCCCAGAATGCCACCTTTGAACCCAGCCTGGAAGAGCCAGCCTGCAGGGAGAGCAATGTGGAGGCAGCAGAGGCTCAGGGAGGGGCCTGGAGTGCCTGGTGACCAGGGAGGACGGGGTGGGGGTGGGGGATAGGGGTGGGGGGATGGGGAGGCTCTGAGTCAGGCAGGGGCACTGGACTTTGGCTTGCATGCTCAGGAGGGCCTGGGAAGGCAGGTGTTATGAAGGCAAGGCCAGCGGCGGCTGCTCACAGTCTTCTCTGTCCTGGGAACAGGCATTAGGACTGTCTCTGGATGTAGAGGAGGAAACTGAAGCTCAGAGAGGTTAAGGAACTTGCCCAAGGTCACACAGCTGAGAAGTACCAGGGCCAGGTCCACAGGGACCTGATTGGACTTGGGTTTTGGAAAGGGTTTGAATGCCAGAGCTGGGACATGTGCTGCTGGGCACAGAGGTTCAGGTCACACAGCAAACCAGGGACCAGGGCCTTCCTGCCTCCAGGCCCCCACCCCCACCCTCACCAGGGCCACATTGTTCTGCTGGTGCAGGACACTGCGTGGCTGGGGGAAGGGGCGGAGGTGCCTCCCTTCCTGCCTGCCTGGCCCTTCCTCCTTCCTCCTGCCCGGCCTGCAGCAGGGGTCCTGGCTGCTGTCCAGGGGGCGCCAGGATGCGAGAGGGAGCAGGAGGCCCGGCCTGCCTGGGCCCTGGGTCATGTGGCCCTCTTTATTGCCTACGCTATTCCTGGGGGGAGGGGGTTGGAGGAAGAGCCAGATGGAAGCGGGGGCAGGGTGGCTGAGGAAGGTGGACAGCACAGAGCCTGGGGGGCCTCACTCATGGAGCCTGGGCTGGGGGACATCTGTGTCCCAGGACAGTGTTGTGGCGAGGTGGGAAGAAGGGGCTTTGGGGCCAGCTTCAGGGCTCAGCTCTCAGCCGCTGGTTGCTGCTCTGGGCTCTGGGCAGGTCACTGAGTTTCCCAGAGTCACAGTAGTGCTGTCCCCTGGGGTCATGGTGGAGGTTCCTGCATTCTTTCTGCTGGGGACCGTGCTGGCTCAGGGTGGATGTCCACACCTGTCAGCTCTCAGACGTCCTTGCCCCCAGGTCACACTCTGGGCCCCTCCCTCCTCTGTGCTGGACAGAACGGGGCAGGGGATGGAGGGTGGGGGACTGGGGATGGCTGGATGGCCAGCAGGGAGAGAAACAGGAACACTCCAAGAGTGACCTGAGTCCAGGCAGAGCCCTGCCTCTCCCCTCCTCACGTGGTTCCAGAACCTTCTCCTCACACAGCAAGTTCTCGTAGGTCTCTGCCTCCCTCCGGCGCCTGCCAGCTGAGCCGCCCCGTGCAAGTCCGTTTCCCTCCTCTGATGCGGGGTGATGACAGGTGTCGGGGGACTAGATGGAGGGACCTGTGTGACATGCCTGAGTCTCTGCATTGTGGGTCCCTGAACTGGTACAGAGCAGCCCCAGAGATATTCCCACCATGCTCTGGGGCCAGGGGATACTCACCAAGGCCACTTGGCCTGTCGCTGCTCGAGCTGGTGACTCACCCCATTCCTGTGGGCCAGTGACCCGACCTCCTGACCTTTCTAGGGGAGGAGCTGGGGCCCTCACCCCGCGGCTGCAGAATCCCCCAGGCGGGGTTGGGGTGGTCGGTCTGGAGGCTGGAATCAGCAGCTCCTGCCCCACTCTCTGCCCGCTGTGGGAGGCTGGTGCTGGGGGATCTGAGGGGTCCCTGCTTCTGGCAGCTCCCAGGCCGACTCTGAGGACCCTTGAGAAGCTCAGAGAGCAGGTGTCATGCTCTCTGGAGCTCAGAGACGTCCCTTGGTCCTCTTGGACCTCAGGAGCTGGCACAGGGTCGTGGAGAGCTGGTCTTCGGGGAGCAGTGGTGGTGGGCAGGAAGAGCCGGGGGAGCGCGGGGCACGGGCTGCGCAGGGCCTGGGTGCAGCTGCTTGCCGGGCTGGTGTCGGGGGGCCGTGGTGATGGTGTGTGGGTTTGAAACGGGGGGAAGCCGAGGCCAGAGAGTGTGCTTGTTCTGAGTCATACCTGACGACCGTGAGATGCTGCCTTCTCTGCATCTCTTGCCGGGCACTGTCCTAAGAGCGTCCATGTTCTAACTCGGTGTGTTGGAAGAGGTGGGTGGACGCCCAGCATCCGCCGCCTGGCCCCAGCCTGGCCCCAGCTTTGGCCCCAGAGTTCCTGTGATTCCCTTCAGGGTGCTTTCCTCAAGCTTTTCTGACCACACCCGACACCACCTCAAACCAAAGGGTCCAGAGACAATAGTTGAGTCTTCCTGGGCCCCGAGCCACTCAGCAAGACCCTGTCTCTATTTTTTTTTTTTTTTTTTTTTTTTTTTTTTTTTTTTAGAGAGAGTGAGAGAGGAGAGAGAGAGAGAGAGAGAGAGAGAGAGAGAATTTTTAATATTTATTTTCTAGTTCTTGGCGGACACAACACCTTTGTTGGTATGTGGTGCTGAGGATCGAACCCGGGCCGCACGCATGCCAGACGAGCGAGCTACCGCTTGAGCCACATCCCCAGCCCAACCCTGTCTCTAAATAAAATATAAAAAACAGGGCTGGAGATGAGGCTCATGGCTGAGCACCCCAGGGTTCAATCCCTGGTACAAAACCAAACTGAACAAACAAGGCAGAGCTCAGCTGGCCGGGTCTGCAGCCCCCGATGCCCAGGCCTGCGTGGCCCTCTGTTCCCTGCCGTATCCTCGTGTTCATCTGAGCCGACTGCCCCAGGGCACAGGGGAGTCGTGGTCATTCGGTAACTGACCTCCAAGTAGTGGCTTCTTTGCCTAAGTCTGGGACCCAGGTGACCCTGGGGTAGGCAGCCAGACTGCTGCGCCAGCCACTGGCCAGGCCAGGTCTCGGGCCTCCCAGGTCTACCGTGTCACCCGCACAGCCTGTGGCTGCCTGCCCGACCTCAGGCCTGGCTCTCTGCTTTGAGGAGGCAGGGCTGAGACCCGCTCCTGGAACACAGCTTCCTGCTCCCCAGGGGTGCCGGCTGGGTTAAGGTCCCGGCAGCAGGGCCACCCTGGGCTGGCAGCAGGGGGCAGAGCAGCTGCAGGCATGTGGCAGTGGCCAGGGTTCTGCCTGGCCACTGTTTGTCACTGAGCCTTCTGAGCCTTCTGCTTGTCACTGAGCCTTGCTAAGAGCTTCCCAGTTCTGGGACAGGCAGGACCCTGGCACATGGGGATCTTGGCTGTGCTGTCGAGCAAGGCCAGTGCCCCCATCCCGCGCCTCCCCGGGCTGGCTCCGGCTTCTTTTCTGGGAGCCATGTCCCAGGATGCTTTATTAGTACTTAGGGCAGGGAGCGCAGCCTGGTGGCTGGCCACGGCAGCTCCGGTCTTGTCCTTGTTCAATCTGCCACGTGGTCTGTCCTCAGTCCTCCACGCTCTGCCTGGATCACCGTCTCCTCTCCCTCTGTCTTCGAAGCTTTCACCTCTGTTCCTCACCAAGGTGCAGCCCAGGTGCTTCTTCCCGGAATCCCCCGTCCCTGTGCTCCTAAGCGCCTGGAGCCATCCTCTGATCTGTGTTGTCCAGCCGCGCCCCTCCCCGGACAGTGAGCATGACCAGCACCGATGAGTCATCCGCTGCGTGCCAGACCCGGGGCTGGTGCTGGGGAGCCAGGCGGCCTGGCTCAGCGGCTGAAAGCCTTCTTTTGATGGTTGTCAGAAAAGAAAGTGCTAAACCGCAGCCTGGGCAGAGGCGTGCTGCAGGGGCCCTGGAGGACTGCTTTGACTGAGCTCTGAAGGACAGCAGAGGGGAAAGGGCATTCCAAGCAGGGGGCACTGCAAGTGCCAGGCCTGGGGCAGGACCATGGCCTGCTGCGGGGAGAAAGCAGTGCCATCTCCAAGGAATCTGAGCTGTACCAAAGCACTGCTGGACGGTAATTCCCATCCCTCTTCCCCCTTTTCAGGTCTCTGGCCATCCGAGTGTCTGGCTGGAGCCCCCCAGGAGGCCCGGAGGCCCAGGACAAGGGTCCGGATGGTCTGTCGTTTCTTGGAGACCGATGGTCTGGGGCGGTGGTCCGGAGGGTGCTGTCGGGGCCCGGGTCGGCCAGGACAGAACCCAGAGAGGTGAGGCCCCGTCCCTGGAGTTGGGGGCGGGGTCAGTGTGGTAACCAGGGCTGGATGCTGATTGGTGGAGCAGGATCACTGGGTGGAGCTCCAGGGTATTGGCTGAAGCTGAAGCAGGCTCGGTGACTGTCCTGCCTCAGCGGTGGCATGCACATGTGATCCCAGCCACTCAGGAGGCTGAGGCAGGAGGATCTCAGCTCCAAGGCCACCCTAGCAAGTTAGTGAGACTCGGTCTCAAAAACATAAAAATAAAAAAGGTTCGCACTGAGATGGAGATTGGGGATGTAGCTCCGTGGGAGAGGCTCGCCTGTCGTGTGCGAGGCTCTTGGTGGGATACCCGGTACCGCCAAAAATAAATAAATAAGTAAATAAGAATCTGACTGGGTGAGAGCTGGGAGGCGGGGCAGACTGAGGCACATTGACAGATTCCCGCCTTTAAAATCTCTTCCCAGCTGAAGGCAGAGGCCGCCGGCCTGGAGGGGGCCGGTCTGGACCCCGAAACCCAGCAGAGAACCTTGCCGTGGAATCAGGCGTCCACACTCCCCTTCCTGCGGGATTCCACGGGTGAGCCTGGCCTGGGGAGGGTGACCGCGTGGGGCCCAAGGAGAGCTCCTGCAGCCTGGTGCAGCTGGGGAAGGAAGGGCCGAGAGGGGGCGTCCCCCTGTCTCCTCCTCCTGGCCGTGCTGTGGCCTCTTTTTGCCAGCTCTGGGTCCTTTTCTGGCCTCTCCTTGGTCACATCGTAACTGTGAGGGAGCACTGTGTTAGGAGTCCAGAGGTCTGGGTCGGGGTCCTGGCTGGCCTGGGCAGCCCCTACGCCCTCTCTCACTGGAGGAGGGAAGGTGGGGTCCTGGCAGCTCGACCGTGGGAGGGCTGGGTCCCCCAGGCTGCTCCCTGACCTTACCGTCTCCCTCTTGTCCCCCGCTGCACCTGCCCCGTCCATCCAGCCTGCCAGTCCTTCCACGAAGCCCTTGACGCCTGGGTGAAGGGGCCGGGGGCCGAGCCTTTCTACATTCGGGCCAACCTGGCCCTGCCCGAGCGCGCAGATCCCCACGCCCTCTGTGTGAAAGCCCAGGAGATCCTGCGGCTGGTGGACCCGGCGCACAAGCGGCGGCGGGAGTGGTTCTGCACCCGGGTGGACCCCGTCACTCTGCGGGACCTGGACCGGGGCACTGTGCCCAATTATCAGAGGTGATGCAGAGTCGGGAGCCTGGGGATGGGGTCCACTAGCGGCCAGGACCAGGACGGGGCGGTCTTTCCTTCTGCAGTGTCTCACCACCCTCTGGGATGGGATGGGGGCTGGACAAGAGGAGTGAGGGGCTTGCTTGTCCCTACAAGTGCCTGACAGGTCTCCTTCCCACAGAGCCCAGCAGCTCCTAGAAGTTCAGGAAAAATGTCTGTCCTCCAGCCGGCACCGAAGTCCCCGCAGTAATGTAAGCAGGTCTGGGTGGGCAGGGCAAGGGCCCGGGGAGAGCAGGACAAGGCTGGGGTCCAAAGGGAGGGGGCAGGCTCGTGTTCTGGCAGCTCTGGGGGGAGAGAGCCAGGAGAAGGCCCCCTGCAGCCCTTCCTGTGACTTAGTTGATCTTCTACTATGTGCCCAGCCAACAGGAAAACAATGTCACCGTCCAGGATGGTTGAGAGATTAGATTGAGTGTGCCCGTGCCCGGGAGCATGCGGGGCACACAGCAGGCATCTGGCAGGTCCCTGGATAAGGGCTGGGCGGGGCCCCATCTTCACTGTGTCTGTGGGTAAAATGAGAGGAGCAGGGAGAAGCCAACGGAGAGTGGCCTGGTCTCAGCTCGGCTCTGGGAAGATGGTGACTTTGGACATCACCCGAACCTTGTCCTCCCTGTTGCTCCAGCCCCGGCCAGCCCCGAGGCAGCTTTCCTTATCTGTGAAGGGGGACATGGCTCTACCTGCCTCCTAGACAGCCCGTGGCCCCGGATTCCTGCACACCGGAGCCCGGGGCTGCCCTGTGGCAGCCGCTCGTTAGGTGGCCGTGTAATTAGTGTCATGGGTTTTGTTGATCCATGTCACCTTGCTGATTCATTGGAAGAGACCAAAGCTCGTCTCTTCTGTGACATGAGGTTCCTCCAGGTCTCTGGGCCTTGGTTTCCTCATCTGTAAAGTGGGGGTGTACCCAGGCACCTCTAGCAGGCTCTGCTGGTTTGCTTCTAAGTGTCCCGCCTGCTGGGGGGCTGTGCTGGGCTCTCCCAGGCTTTTCTGGAGAACCCGTGGGGCCTGCTCTGCCCGGGGTCCTCTCCACTCTCCTCTCTCCCTACGTTGGGGTGGAGGTGACTCTTTCTTTGTGTCCTCCCAGCTGAAGAAGCGAGCCCTTGGGCTGGTGAGACCCAAGCCCGTGGGGGGTCCTACAGGGGATTCCCCAGAGCAGCTGCTGCTGGAGCCCTGCTCAGGTGAGTGCCGCTGGGAAGGTGTGTCCCGTGTCACTCCCGGTGGCCAGGAGTGTGTGCATTTATGTGTCCTTTGGCCACCGTGGTCCTTGGTCTGGAAAGGCTGACTGTGAGTGGGCTTGGGAGACAGGGCTCCCCCTGGTGGTGAGTAGGCCAAGTTGCCTGTGGGTCATCTGTGGGCAGGTGCCGTGGGCGTGGCTGGGATGTGACTGGGGCTGCTCTTGTCCGCTGTAGTGTTGCTTCTCACACATGGTGGCAGGTGCCAGGAGGACTCTAGGGGGGTCCTGGAGGCAGCGTACTGAGGCCATTGGCCAGAGCAAGGAGAAGGAGCAAGGGAGCCCAGATGAGAGTAGCGTTCGAGGGGGGGACAGGGGTGGCTAGGGGACTTTTGGAAGAGACTGTTTCAGCTGAGGCCTTCAAGGGTGCAGAGGGACATCTGCTCTGTCAGGCGTGTGGGTTCCAGGGGACATGGTGGTCCTCTGCATGGGGTCCCTGTCTGGGGGGAGGCAGATGCTTCCAGCTGTTCACAATGCAGACACGGAGAGAAAGCATGGTGTGTGTGACACAAGAGAGCCGGGTGTGGTAGAAACATGGCAGGGACCCCCCCATCTAGGGACCAGGAGAGGTGTGGCCTGGGCTCTGGGGGCAGTGAGGGCTACCTGGGTGCAGGGGCAGGGCCTTGGGTGGCCACAGGGCCTGCAGAAGCCCTGGGATTGGAGGTGTCTGAAGGCAGTACCCAGGCAGGGCTGCAGTCTCTCCTGCAGGACTGTGTCACCTGTGCAGAGGATGTGACCTTTGCCCTGGGGATCTGGGAAGTCACTGGTGCCTGGCAACCAGGGAGTCACGTGAACAAGCCTCTCTGACTGCTGAGCGGAGAGTGACCTCTAGGGGGCAGCAGGGGTGAGACAGAGGATCCCTGGGGAGCCTGTTGTCATGGTCCCAGCAAGAGGGGCCAGCCTGCAGTGTCAGGTGTGTGCGTGTGTGTCTGGGGACCTGTGGGAGCAGCAGCAGGACTCAGGAAGGGAAGACAGAAGGTGGCTGAGGAGGTGAAGTTATTTTGAGTGTCAAGGGAAGCCAGAGCTGGGACCCTGCCCGGACTCTCATCTCTTGTGGGTCCCGTCCTGCCTCAGAGCCCGAGCGGAGCCTCAAACCTTACAGCCTGGTGCGGCCGCTGCTGGTGTCCGCCCTCCGGCCTGTGGTGCTGCTGCCCGAGTGCCTGGCGCCCCGGCTCATCCGCAATCTCCTAGACCTGCCCAGCTCCCGGCTGGACTTCCAAGTGTGCCCAGCAGGTGAGCCTGTGACCTGGGAGGGGAGGCTGGGGAACAGTAGGACAGCCAGTCTACCCCATCGTCATCCACGTGGAGGACAGCCAGGCCTGTGGCCCTGTAACACCCTGTCCCTGCCCCTCTGCAGAGAGCCTCTCTGGGGAGGAGCAGTGTGCACCCTCAGCGCCGGGGGCCCCTAAGTCCCGGCCTGCCACCCCCGGGCTGGGCACCAGGATCCGAGCCATCCAGGAGTCTGTTGGGAAGGTAGGTGCTGGGCTGCCATCCTGGGCTCACAAGCTAGTGTCGGAGCCACCTCCTGCGTCCTCAGTGTCCTCACCTGTGACGTGGGGGGGTCGGGGCCGTTGCCCTCACATGGGTCACCCTGAACGAGATGAGCTGGGACATCTCGCCTGCTCGTCCTTGTTCTTGAACTTTCTGCCACCCTGGGAGATGGCCAGGGCTCCAGGGTGGTGGGTGAGGTGGGGTTAACTCCAACCTGCAGGTGAGGTGGCCCAGGTCAAGTGGGGAGGGGACCTTCCTCCAGGTCACCAGCGAGCTCAGGTCTTCAGTCTCCCTTCTTGGAAGGGTCCCTCTGGGTGAGGCGGAGTTTGTGCACCGGGGAGGCTGTGCCGGGGTGGCGGGTGGAGCGGGGCCCTGGTGTCCCTGGGCTCTGGTAAACGTGGTCTCTCTCCCCCGGGAAGAAGCACTGCCTGTTGGAGCTGGGGGCGCGGGGCGTGCGGGAGCTGGTTCAGAGCGAGGTCTACCCCATCGTCATCCACGTGGAGGTGACCGAGAAGAATGTCCGGGAAGTCAGGTGCGGTGGGGGGGTGCCCTCTCCGAGGATGTCTCTCTGTCTGTCTCTCTGTCTGCCTCCCTTTGTCCATCTTCTCTGTCCGACTCTTCGGGTCCTGGTTCACGGAGGGAGAGCCTCTGACCACTGTCCTTCCTCCTCTCTCGACAGGGGCCTGCTGGGCCGGCCCGGCTGGCGGGACTCGGAGCTGCTGCGGCAGTGTCGTGGCTCCGAGCAGGTGCTCTGGGGGCTGCCCTGCTCCTGGGCGCAGGTGCCCGCGCACGCCTGGAGCCACGCCGAGGAGCTGGCCAAGGTGGTGCGTGGCCGGATCCTGCAGGAGCAGGCGCGCCTCGTGTGGGTGGAGCTCGGCAGTGGCCGCGGTGGTGGCAGCAGCAGCAGCGAGGCCTGAGGCCATCACTGCCCGGGCCTCCTCCCACCTTGTGGAGGCTGGCAGCGGCTGGACCCCGCGCCTGCGGTGGACTTGGCCCTCTCCATCCTGAGCCTTCCTGGATCCTGGACTCTGATGAGGGGCCTTGGCTTTGGGTTCTGACCTGAGATTGTCATCACCTATGCTGAGCCTGTGGGAGCCTGGGGGGTGGAGCTTCCACCGGCCCCGAACCTGCTGCTGTGGGCCTTCCCGTCTGTCCCTGTGTCCCTGTGTCCCCACTCACGGTCTCGTGTGTGTCTTGTGTGGTGAACACCTGTCTGGAGTCTGGTCCTGTCCCTGTGCATGGGTTTGCACAGCCAGGTTCTCACCGGGCAGATTCTGTCCCTCCCCCAGGAACACGGGGTATCCTGGTCCTCAGCCTGCTCAGCTTGCAGGATGGCCGAGCTGCCGCCACGTGACTCCAACCTGTCCAGCTCAGTCTTGACGTGGCCACACATGGACATGTGGCCCCCCCTCCCCCCGTTCCACTCACTGTACCCCTTGTGTCTCGTTGCGTGTGTCTCTGGTTCTCTCCTGTGTAAATGTCATGTCCCACCCTATGACACTTGGGCACTAAGGTGTGTTCTTGCACACCCAGGACCATGTTCTCACAGCCGCCCCCTGCCCCCGCCGGCCTCTCCGAGGGCTGGGGGAGGGGCGGCTGCTCTGCCACAGAATGTACAGCCCGTGCATCGCCACTGGGCCCTTGTCACTGAGAAGCTGCACATTAAGGAACATTAAACACTGTCATAGACTGGTGGCCTCCTGCCTGTACCCTGGCCTGGGCCCCTCTCCGCTCTTTGCCTCTGTCCTCACCTCCAGCACAGGCTGATTCCACCTTTCAGGTGCCCGCTCGCCAGTGGGGAGGGTCATATTTCCCTCCTGACTCATCCCAGAGCCGCTGGCCATCTGTGCTGGCATCACCTTACCTGCCCCCAGTGACGGGTTGAGGGCCCCGCAGTCGGGCCACCCCAGCACCCAGCCCTGCCCTGCCTTTCAGAGGAGTGTCCTCTGGAGCGGGGGCACCGAAGCCCACAGGGTGCAGACCTGGGGGTCCAGCTGCTGAGTCTGGGAGGGCAGGAGCAGGCCCTGGGTGTGTGGTCAGGTCCCTGGGGCAGCTGTGCCCAGTCACCTCCAGGGGGCAGCCCGGGCCGACTGGAGCACACTGTGGGCACCGTGGGCTGGGACCCCTATGGTTGAGAGGCACTTGTTGGGCTTCTGTGCCTTCGTGCAGGTGGCCATCTTGGGTCCCCACAGTGAACTTGGTCAGGCCCCTGGAGGATCTGGAGAGAGTGGGTGTACTGACCAGTTGGGGACAGAAAATGGGTTGAGAGTGACCACCCTGGGGGAAGGGGGCTGGGGGTGCGGCTGGGGCTGGCAGTGCCCAGGTCTAGAGGAGGGGAGAGGGCTCTTTGAAACTCCGGGGGGCGGCTCTGGGCCCCATGTTTGGCCGTTGGGGAAAATGTTCCTGGGCTTCAAAGGGATCTGGGCTGAAGAGGTGGGGGCAGGGCGTGGGCAGGGGAGCAGGGAGGCTGAGGGGACATGGGCGCCCGAGTGAGGGACCAAGCCCCTTCCTCAGTGGGAACAAGAGGAGAAAAGGGGAAGGAGGTGGTTGAGGGCCCCAAATGGGACCAGGGGGACAGGGGATTGCCAGGGAGGGAGGGAGGGGGGGAGGGAGGGAGGGGATGTTCTTTCCCAGGATGGAGCCGGGGCAGAGCAGTGTGTTTAGTTGCGATACCCAGCTCCTGACCTAGCTCCTGTACTCACCAGCCGGGGGGTCCCCCAGCAGCAGCCGCATCCTCTGCTGATGCCCTATGTGGGGGTGGCAGGCCGGGAGGGGGCTGTGTGTGGCTTGGCAGAACTGTGGCTTAAGAGCCTCAGCTTTTCCACCCTCCCTAAGAAAGTAGGTGCAGGTTGGGACGGCAGGGGACAGGGGGGCCTTGACTGGGAGCTTGAGGTCCCCAAGCCAGTCACCAGGATGGACTTATGGAGTTGGACCCTGAGGTGTCCAGTGCCAGTCCAGGCTGCCTGTCCCTCTCCTGTCCCTCCAGCCACCCACCCGTTGGGCAGTGGCCTCTGAATCTGCCTCTAGCCACACTCTTGGGGCGCTTTTGCTCGCGCTTGGCAATGCCTGCGCTGGCGTGTGCTCTGTGGATTTTGTTCTAAGGACGGGGAGCCAGTGCAGGGTTGGAGCAGAGGAAGGAGGTGTGAATGGCCTAGTGTCAAGGAAGACACACTTGTGGCTGGAGGAGGCCTGGTTGGCTGGGCTGGCTGGGTGAGGCAGCTGTAGAGCCTGCCAAGGGTGATCGGGAGGGCCACCGCTGGATAGGTGCCCTCAGGGGTCTCCTGCGGGGCCAGACGAGGACACGGGACCAGGCTTCCACCCAATTCTGGGCCTGACTGGCTGGATCATCTTATGTCACCCTGTGCCTCAGCTAGAAACTGGGACTGTCCCAATGCAGTTGTGAAGTCCAAAGGAACTGAGAAAACTTCTGTGGGAGTCCCAGGAATTGGGAGGGGCCATCATGGAAGGGTTCCTGGAGGAGGGACCCCCAGAGCTGAGCTTTAAGCGCAAACAGAATTTGGCCTGGAGGAGAGGAGAGGACGCGGGTAAGGACGTGGGATGGGGAGAGCATCCAGGAGACACTGAGCAAGAGCGAAGACGCCAGGACGTTGGAAAGTAACGGGCGCAGCTGGAGCCACGCCGGCGGGTCTCTGGGGAGTGGCGTGGCTGGAGGGCCCCTGGCTCCCACCGGGCATGGACGGTTGGCTCTTGCCGCCGCCCCCGCCCCCGCCCCCGCCCCAGCAGCTGGCAGGGCGAGGGCTGCCCCCGGGCGGCTGCCTCCCGCTCGGCCACCTCTGCGCCCGGCCTGGCTCCGCCCCTCGGCTGGGCGGGGCGGGGCCGGCGGCCGGGCCGGCGAGCGCCACCGAGCAGGTGGAGGGTGGCGGCCGGTGGGGCAGCCGCAGCTCAGGCTCCGGGGCGGGAGCTCCAGCTCCACGTCTCCGCTCCCTGTGCGCCCCGATGCCTGCCACACTCGTGCCCCTGTCAGGGCCACAGCCTGACCAGCCTCCGGTCCCGGACTGGCTGGGACTTGGGAGCTGAGCCGTCCGGCCGCTGTGCCCATGCAGTGCCGGCTGCTCCAGGGCTTGGCCGGAGCCCTCCTCACCCTCCTGTGCATGGGGCTTCTGTCCCTCCGGTACCAGTCACGCCCGCCCCCCCAGGGAGTGCAGCAGCCCCCCAGGCTGAGCCGGCCCAGCCCCGCACCCCGCGAGCTGCGGCTGCACGACATCTTCGTCGCCGTCAAGACCACCCGGGCCTTCCACCGCTCGCGCCTGGACCTGCTGCTCGACACGTGGGTCTCCAGGATCAGGCAACAGGTGATGAGTGGGCCAGTTGGCGCCATGGAGTCTGGGGCCTGAGGGACTCTGGAGGTCTTCCTGCTGGGCTGGGATCTCTGGCTCCCTCAAGCAGAAGCTGCTGTCGTCCAGCCGTCGGGCCCATCGCCCCATCCTTCCTCCCGGCCCCACGCTCTCACTGACACGGCGTCCAGTTCCTCAGATCCTCTGTTGGTGGCCAAGCTGCCCCAGGCCCCCGGTCCCTCCTGGGCTCCCTCTGTTCCCTGGCTGCCCCAGCGGGGGCCTCACTCCCGCCCAGCTTGGCCCAGCCTGGCCGCAGGGACCATAGAGGGTGCTGGGCCTCTGGGGTGGAGGCTTCTGAGAGCTCCTGACTCAGAGGTCCTCTCAAGGGTCCTGTGCCAACCTCGGCCTAGGAACTGCCCTGCCCAGGCTCTGGGGTGGAGGGTGGAGGGTGGAGGGAGGCCCTAGGTGGGCCTGTTCCGGGAGGCGCCCTTTCGGCCTTCCTCAGCCCCTGCAGCTGCCTGTGTGCACGCAGGCGTGTGCGCATGTGCACGTCTGGTGTCTTGCGCTGGTTTCCTGTGGTTGTCCTGGGAGGCTGTCGCTGAGGCAGGGGTGGGTGAGAGGTTGGGGTGTGTGCGTACACACTTGTGCTCACATGTGCGGAGCCCAAGAGTGTTCCACATGCCATGACAAGAGGTGTGTGGGTGACCTGGGCACGTGGCTCGTGCCCTTCAGGGGAGGCACCTCTGACCATCTGAATCCCTCCCAGCCTGTCCTGTCCCCGTGGTCAGTACTCTCCTTAAGCAAAGCCAGGGATCTGGGGCTGTTGGGGACTGTCTCTGGGGAGGCCGAGGGTGGATTCACACACACCACCCCCACTGTGGTGGCTGCTCTGCGGGAGGAAGTGACTGAGCCCTTGGAGGGGAGCCCAAGGAAAGGCACAGTCAGGTCTGAGAGGCCAGGGACCCCAGGGAGGGCACACCCCTGCCCCTGTTTCCTGGCACTGATGTCTTTACGCCAGGATTGACCCTTCTCAGCAGGGCCCCCAGCATCCCTGGGCCCCGCCAGATTCTCATCTTGGGGAGATCTGGTTCCGCCTGCGGAAGCCGCCAAGGCTGGCCCTCCCTGCAGACCTTCCTGTTTATGGCGCGGTGTCTGTGGACCGGGAGTGTGCCTCACGTGGCTTGAGGCCCTTTCCTGTCTTGTCCTATTCACCACGGTGGTGCCCCCAGATGAGGAAACTGAGGCTAGAGGAGGAAGTGCTGGCCAGTGTCACCCAGGGGTCTGAGGGGGCAGAGCCCAGCGGGACCCAGGTCTCACCTCTCCTGCACCTTCAGCCTGGGGGCTGTGCCTGGCAGTGCCAGCCTGGCTACAGTGGCCCCGTCCCAGGCCCTATCCCAGATGCTGATCAGGCAGCGGATCAGGGGGCACCTGCCGGCGGCTCAGCTCCTGAGGGCTGCACTGTGCCCCACGGCTCCGCTTCCCTCACACCCCCTGAGGCTGGGTGTCCATGCTCCCAGGTGGCAGGTGGGGAAGCTGATCCAAGCTAAGCAGAGTCCTGGGACGTGCTCACTCAGGGACCCCAGAGCGGGGAGCAGAAGTCACATTTAAGTTGAAAGAGGCCCACCCTGGACGTCGGTTCTCTCCCACCCTGGACGTCGGTTCTCTCCCACCCTGGGTTCCTCTCTCTCTCTGACCTTGGCCGAGGCCCTCCCCACCTGCGCAGCACAGGGGCATCCGGAAGGGGCCTGAGCTGGCCAACTCCAGCGCTAGGCGCCGGCTGGTTAGAGGTGGTGGGGTGGCAGGTGGACCCTTGTGGCTAGTGTGGGAGCCTTTGTCCTGCGGAGGGGCGGGCGGGGGAGGCGGGCCTTGTGTGTTTTGTGCTTGAGGGGAGCCTTTCTCTCCCCCACAGGCCCCTTGTCCCGTGTGTGTGTGTGGGGGGGGGTGGGTCGGGGAGGTGGCAGCAACCCTACATCTCCCTTCCTGCAGCAGATGGTCCCCCTGCGCCCCTCCCTGCCCCGTGGGCCGCTGGTCTTTTGTTTCTCCGCCTGTGAAGTCTTAACCATTGTCAGGTCCCCTGTTAAACAAATCACACGCAGCTTCTGGCTCAGAGGAAATTCTGCCCACTGTTCTCCTCTGCCAGCCTCCGAGTTCCCAGGGGCGGGGACCACCAGCTCCTGCGCCCGCTCCTGCTCCGGGAACGCCCACTCCCCCTGCTCATCCCACTGCCTGAGGCTCGCCCTGATTGCCTGTGTTTTCTACTTCTTCAGCGACCAGCCGTCCCTCACCCGCTTGGTCCGTCCTCTCCAGTGTGCTGCTTGGTGTGCCAGGGAGCAGGGCAAGAGTCCTGGCTTCTGTTACAGACCCCTTGGGGGCGGTGTGGCAATCAGACGTGGGTGGGGGCAGTCAGAGCAGGAGACCAGGGGAGATGCCCGCAGCAGGTCATGCCCATGAGCTGGACCAGGGCTGGGCTTGGAGAGACTGAAACAGCGATGATTCAAGGTGTGGAGGGGTGGACAGGCTGCATGTGGGGGCAGCACGGTGGCCCCCAGTCCTGGGTCCCAGCAGAGCAGCAGGGACTCGGTCTTTTTTGTTTTTGCGGGGGGTATGGGGCCCAGGGCCTGTGCGTGCTGCCCAGCCTCTGCCGCAGAGGCACACAGCAGCCTTTGTTTTTGGTACTGGGAATTGAACCCGGGGCACTTAACCACTGAGCCGGCATCCCCAGTCCTTTTATATTTTATTTAGAGACAGGGTCTCACTGAGTTGCTTAGGGCCTCGCTAAGTTGCTGAGGCTGGCTTTGAACTCGCGATCCTCCTGCCTCAGCCTCCTGAGCCGCTGGGATCACAGGCGCGTGCCACATCGTCCTGTCCCATGTTGTTTCGTTTTTAAGTTTTTTGTGGAAGTCATGGCTGCAGGGGATGTGAAAGCTGGGAGGAAGGGGGGGGGCAAAGGAGCTCCTTAGTGTCACCAGAGGGGTGTCGAGGCCTCCTGGGAGAGGTGATGCCCAAGTTGGGAGCTGGAGTGTGGGAAGAGGGAGCATCATGTGCAAAGGCTCAGAGTTGTGTGTGTGTGTATGCACACACACACACACACACACAGAGCATATTTGGGGAACCGAAACAAATTTGGGCAGAGAGATTCCTGCCTCATGGTGGAGCAGGAAGTACTGAGATCAGGCTGCATCAGGTGGCAAGGGTCAGGGGTCCCTTCACCTGTCATGCTTTGGAGGCTAAATTTTATCCCAGGGGCAGTAGGGAACCCATGGAAGGTGCTGGCAAGGGGTGGTGGGTATGAGTTTATCTGATTCTGGTCCTGAGAGGAAAACAGATCGGGGTGAATGGACCAGAGTCTTGCCACAATCCCTGAGAGACGATGGTGGCTGAGACATGGTCTGTGGACATGAGCCCTGGGAGAGGCCCTGTCCCCCCGTACCTTCTGCTGTTCCTCACCCTGGCCTCTAGCCTCACTGCCTCCGTCTCCCTTAAGTCTTCCTGTTGAACTATCACTCCTTCCTTTACACGGTCTTACTTTAGTCTCACAGCTGTTACTGCCCCCCATTTTACAATGGGTAAACTGAGGCCCAAGGTGGGGCTGCCCTGCTCTGAGGGGCTGGTTCCTAGAAAGGAGGAAGAGGTCTGTGGGTGACAAGGAAGGGCCTTCAGGGCCGGGGCCCTGCTCTTGGAGGGAGGACAGGGGTAGGCCTCAGGTGTGCATGGTGGGGCAGGGGGTACCTGGGGTGGATGAACAGGTGGGACATTTTCTCCTTGGTCCCCACAGGGCAGCCAGGGATCGGGAGGTCCTTGCAGGCCTTTGAGGTGCTCAGTAGAGAAAGGAGCTCTCGGGGCGGGCGGCTCTGCCCCTGTTGGGCTGGGCCTGGGGGTGAGGCATCCTGGCCCTGCATCTCTGTCTCACTCATGGCTGCTTCTGGAGGGTCCCCTCTGCCTCTCATTCCCAGTTTGCATTTGGTCTATTTAGGGGACAGATCACCAACCCTTCCTCATGAGGTTAAGAGAGGGCCAGCCGGGGGCAGGCATGGGTCCTGCTCCTGGTGGGTGCCCAGGGTGAGAGGGCAGGATCATGTCTTGGTGAAAACTTTTTGAGATGCTCAGGGGCCCCTGCACTGTGTGGGGTCTGTGGTGTGGGGACCCGGGGCGCCGGCGTGGGGTCCTTTCAGTCTGCTTCCCGACAGGGCTTAGGGTTGTGTGTATGTGACCTGGATGTAAGAGGGTGCCATTCTGCCAAGGGTATGGCTCTGTGAGGGGGACAGGGCTGTGCACCAGGAGATTGTGTCTATAGAAGCAAGTGTGTGTGTGTGTGTGTCCCCTAAAGAGACATATGGCCATGAGAGGGGCGTATGTCTGTCACTGCTGTGTGTATCCTCCTGGGTGGTGTCTGGGCTTGGCCATGGTGGCTGCTGGCTTGGCCTGGGTCTGCCCTGGGACACCGAGGCCTGACCCAAGTCCTGACCCCTTTTCCTCCCCAGACATTCATCTTCACTGACAGCCCGGACGAAGGCCTCCAGGAGAGACTGGGTAACAGCTGGCTGGGTGGGGCCCTTGGCTATTGCCAGAGAGAGCTGGGCAGCCATGCTCTGGCCCGGGGCTGCCCAGGAAATGGGCTGACCACCTTTGGCTTTGGGATTCCCTTTAGCCCAGGAGGGGAGAGGGCTTCCCTCTTGGAAACATGTGCAGGTGTGCGGAGGGGCTGCTGGACTAGGCCCTGGACACTTGATCCAATCCAGCCTACTGTCCTGGCCAGGTCAGCCTGCCCTGGGCCTGGTTTCCCCACTGTCAGCTGGGAGGGGGTGGCCCTGGGGCTCCCTTGGCCTGGCTTTGCTCTGCATTCAGTGTTTGGGGCTGTGGGAGGCGCTGGGCAGGGTCCCTGATGGCTCCTTCTCCTCTAGGGCCCCACCTTGTGGTCACCAACTGCTCCGCTGAGCACAGCCACCCTGCGCTGTCCTGCAAGATGGCTGCGGAGTTCGACGCCTTCTTGGCCAGCGGGCTCAGGTGGGTGCTCCTGGGTCTCTGGGGGAGGGGTGGCTTTAAGGGTTGGGTCAAAGCAGTGACGTGACCTGAGTCCAGTGGGAGAACCCTCGTCTCCCACGCAGCAGGCAGCCTGCAGACCAGCCGTGGCCCTGGGCCAGTGCCTCAGCCTCTGCCCCGGGCCTCGTGTCTTAAGCGGCCTGCCTTCCCCAGGAGCCTCCAGCACGTGCTTCTGGCATAAAATGGGCCTCAAGTGGTGGCCACCCCGCTGTGCAAGTGTTTGTTGACCTTGGGGGCGCAAGGGGAGCCTGGCTGGCTTCGGCCCGGGAGCCCCCATCCCTCCAAGTTTATTGTTCCCGTCGCTCCTCACAGGTGGTTCTGTCACGTGGATGATGACAACTACGTGAACCCATGGGCGCTGCTGCGGCTGCTGAGGGCCTTCCCTGCGGCCCTCGATGTCTACGTGGGCAGGCCCAGCCTGAACCGGCCCATCCACGCCTCGGAACCCCAACCGCGCAATCGCACGGTGTGTCCTGCCCTCCTCCTTCGCCCATTGGCTGTAGGCCCCAGGGGTGGGGCCGATTCGGGGCGGGGCCAGTTCGGGGGCGGGGCTGATCCAGGGGCACGGCCGACCTGGGGGCGGAGACGTGGTGGAGGCCACTGGTGGGGTCTGAGCATCAGGTCTGGCTTCGTCCCTGTGGGTTTGGGCCAGTGGCTTCTCCTCTTTGAGCCTCAGCCTCCTCCGCTGTGGAAGGAGATGGAGGTTGTGCAGGCAAGGCCTAGAGAAGGGCAGGTAGTAGGTCCCCAGTCAGCCAAGAGCGGAGGCTTGGTCTGGTCACACAGTGAGCTCCAGGTGTACTGAGGCTTCCTGACTCCATGGCGGGGCTCGTGGCCACCTGGTGTCACCATGCAGTCACGCAGGGTGTTAAAATGCTGGAATCCTGTGGGCCCCAGAACACGACCCCCCTTCAGCACCCTCCTCTCCAAACCTCCACTAACCAAACTTAGTGTGCACACTTGGCACCGTAGGGAGCCCAGACCAGCTTCGACCCTAGACCTAATGGACACTGATTAGGATTGCCAGATTTAGGGCAAAAAAAAAAAAAAAATCCTGGCTACCCAGTTAAATTTGACTTTCAGATAAATAATGAAGAATCTGTTAGAAGAAAAAAAATCACATGGCTCTCCCCTGAACCCAAGTCCCATCAGGTTATAGGTGTTGGGGTGCCCAGGCCCCAATGGTCCCCTTGGCTACAGGGACAAGGCAGGTAGGAAGTCCCTTCCCTAGAGGCAGCGCCTGAAGCGGGAGCTGGGCGCGCTGTGGGGCTCCCTCACCCTCCCCAGGTCACCATCTGCTTCGCTAGGGAAACCAGAGCCTTAATTATCAGCAGCTCCCCAGCCTCTGAGCCCTAATTAAATCCTCCTGGGCTTGAGGCCATGCATGTGAGAGAATCCAGGTAAGTCCAGGGGTCCCCCAGGCTCCCACACCGCTCCCACCCCACTCTCATCTGGCTTGAGCTGTTTGCTCAGGGGCTGAGAAGGTCACTGTGGAGCCCGACTCCAGGGGTTCACACATCAACCCTGCCACTGCCTGGCTTTGAGACCCTTATTGAAGTCACCTAACCTCTCTGGGCCTCAGTTTCCTCTTCTGAGAAGCAGGAGATAACAGCCCTTACTCACAGGGCAGTTATGAGCATAGAATAAAAAGGGGTCATCTGTCCAAGTCCTTGGAATGGCACCTGGAATGTAGTGGACACTGGCGAGTGTCAGCGGTCAGTCCTAGTCAGTGTTCACATCCCAGCCAAGTCCTCTCTCTGCAGATGCAGTGCCCAGCTGGGCACATCTAGGCCCACCCCCCAGGGCTCACATGTGCCCTCGTTGGCATGCACCCCCAGCAGGTCCCAGGACTGCCCTGGAGCGGGCAGAACTCCACAGTGTCCAGGACTGTGCGGATCTTGGGTCCTCCAGGGCAGGACTGCAAAGGGGGCGAGAGCTCTGGTTGGGGTCAGTCCCCACTCTGTGGCCTCAGGCAAGTGACTTCATTTCTCTGTGCTTGTTCACCCACCTGGGGCACGGGCCTTGGCACAGGGCATGGGACAGGCAGCATTCAGGGTCGGGCACTTACGAGGCTACTGCCATGTTGTGTCATTACACGGGAGTGGGGGCCACACGCTCGTTCACTTAGAAAACAAAAAATTAGAGTTTACGGGGCACCTCCTGTGTCAGGTCCTCAAGAGCCACTCATTCTGCCTTGCTGAGCCCGACCTTTCTCGCATTCTAGAAGAACGGCAGTTGGGGTCTTTAGAAGGATGCTTCTGAGCCAGGAGAACCGTCAGATTTCAGAACTGGAGCAGATGTGCTCACAGGAGGCCCAGAGAGGAGCAGTGCCTTTCTTGAGGTCGCACAGCTGAGCAGGGAGGAGGGAGACCTCAGGTTCAGGCTTCCTCATTGCTACCCAGGGCTCTTCTCACCGCTGCATCGCGGGAGATAACTCGCCCCAAATGACGTGCCTCCATTAAGCACCACCTACGGACCTGGGGGCAGGAATCCTTGGGGAACTTGTTGGACCAAGGGATGGGACAGCTGAAAGGGCCAAGTGCCTCTAGAGAAATCCATGGTGAATTTAGGGTCATCGCAGAGGAGGGAGGAAGAGGCCTTGGGCTGAGGTGATGGTGGTCATGTTGGGGCTCAGAGAATAGTGTAAGCCCCAAAGGGACACCTTGGTGCCGGTGATTGAGATGTCAAGGGGTTTGCTGGCGGCAGGGGCTCCCAGGACTGACTGTCCCCTCTACTCCATGAGAGACCTCATCTTCATTTTCTGCCAAAAACTCTTCTTGGCCCCAGGAATTGGGAGTGGGGAAGCCAGTGGAAGTGGCCTGGTGGAGGTGGCATCAGGACTGTACATCGCACAGAGCACTCAGGGAAGGACTCTGATTGGCTGGCCTAAGTCATGTGCCTATTGCAGAGCCAATCACTGGTCAAGGGGTGTGGCCTTGTGCACAATCGTTCCTGTGGCGCCTGCGTGCTTCCGTGACCTGGGGGAGCGGCCCCTCCCACCCTCCCCACCCTCCCCACCCTCTTGCCACAAGGTAGAGCCCTTTCTCAGAGGAGGGGGTCAGATTCCACTGTATTCCATTGTCCTTGGTGACCTTGACTTTGGGCCTGGTGTCCTTCCCTGTGAGATGGGCCTCGTAATGCGAGGCTGTAGCAAGATGTGAAGGTTACATGGAGAGATTCTGAGCCACGTGGGTTGGGGTGAGGCGTGGCCTCAATGTCTCTGACCCCAACTCACCTTGCACCTCTGCCCTCTCCTTCCCAGAGACTGGTGCAGTTCTGGTTCGCCACAGGGGGTGCCGGCTTCTGCATCAACCGCAAGCTGGCTTTGAGGATGGCCCCGTGGGCGAGGTAAGCCAAGACCCTGGGTGGCTGGAGGGCAGGAAAGGGTGGCTACTGGCATGCCCGAGGGGCAGGAAGGCTTGAGAGTGGGTGCAGGAGGAGCTACCTGTCATTCACTTTGTGTTACCGTGTGACCCAGTTCATGCTGAGCAAATTACCTGCCCCCCTGTCTGCAGGGGGTGCACAGTCCGGTGGCCTCTGTTGCACACAGGGACACCTCGAGAAGTCTGTTTGCGTGTCTGCAAGTGGACCTGCAAACACAGGGACTACTGGTGCCAAGGCTCAGGGTTTGGGCTGCATCTGGCCGAGCCAGGGAGTCACAAGGCCCCGTTTGCAGCCTCCTTCCGCTCTTCTGACCAGTCAATGCCAGAAGGGAGGTGAAGGCCAAGAGTAGGGGCTCTCAGAGGAGCAAGAAGGCCTTTTGGTTGAGGACAATTCCTAGAAGAGGTGGAATTGACCTGGGACAGCACTAGAGGACCCCAGAGGAGGGGAGCCAGGGGGCACTGGAAGCCCTCGGTGTGGATGGGGGATGCTGGCCTTCTAGAAGTGGCACATGTCTTCGTGGGCAGGATGGTGTTAACACTCGTGGCCTTGAACTTGGGTTGAGGGTTGGATCTGAGCTTGGCCCCTGTGTCACCTTGTTGGTGGTGTAGCCTGGTCTGCACTGAGGAGGATGAGGCCCTAGAGGGTTAGCGCCACTCAGGTCACCCAGGCTCAGGAGTACGAGCTGCTGAGACCTGGGTGCTTCCCCACTGTACAGCCCGCCTTGTCCCAGGCTGGGAACCGTGGGCCTGGGAGTGGCCTGTTGTCCTAGGGCAGGTCTGGCAGGCGTGCACCTGGAACTGCCAGGGGGTGTCCCACCTCTGTGGAACTTTCATGTGATTGATTGATTGACTGATTGAACTCAGGGGCATGCAACCACTGAGCCCCAGCCCCAGCCCTATTTTGTTTAGAGGCAGGGTCTCACTGAGTTGTTGGGCACCTCACCATCACTGAGGCTGGCTTTGAACTGGGAGATCCTCCTGCCTCAGCCTCCCGAGCTGCTGGGATTATTTAGGAAAAACTCCCCCTCCTCTGTCCTGAAGGCTTGGCTGTGGACCCAGCCTCGGAGGGAGTGTGGGCGGGGCTTCTGCACCCCTCCCCCCTTGGCTGGGTGTCCTGCTCCCAGTGACCGGCCTCCTGGCTCTCCTGACCAGCTCTCCTCCCAGCTGCCAGAGGCCTTCCTCTCTGTGTCTGGGGCAGGCAGGTGCTCAGGCTCAGCAGGGAACGCACAAGTTAGGGAGAGGAGGAAGGAGACATTTATGAAGGGCTTCACCACTGAGGCCCCCGACAGCCCTGGCCAGGACGGCGGTCGCCCCGTCTCACAGCAGAGGAGAAGGAGGCTGGGGTCCTGACTCCCTGGGTCGCGCAGGAGGCAGAGGCCGCTCCACCCCTGAGCGCTCCGCCCTGCTGCCGGCCCCGCGGAGAGCTTCCTGGGAAGGGGTCAAGGGCGGAGGCCTGGCCAGGGCTACAGTCCAGCTCTGCCCCCAGCGGCTCCCACTTCGTGGACACCTCTGCCCTCATCCGGCTGCCTGACGACTGCACCGTGGGCTACATCGTGGAGTGCAAGCTGGGGGGCCGCCTGCGGCCCAGCCCCCTCTTCCACTCGCACCTGGAGACCCTGCAGCTACTAGGGGCCGCCCAACTCCTGGAGCAGGTGAGTGGTCTTGGGGCAGGTGGCAATGAGTGGGGAGGAGGGTCCCCCAAAGGAACTTGGGGTGTTTGACATCAATCTGGGACTTGAGATTATGGGGCCTGGCTATCGATGGGGACCCTGAGGCCCAGGGTGGCAGAGGACCCCCTAAAGGTACTCAGTGACTTGCTCCTCAAGGGTTAGCATTGTGACACTGTGATTCTTTGATCTGGTCCCCAAATGCTGCAGGAAGGGCCTGCACAGGTGACCGGAAGCTGGCCTCTGGTCCCGGGACTCTGTCTGTCCACGCTGGCCTCATCCTGGCAGAAGGCAGCCCGGTTTCCACTCCATCCTGGGAGCAGGGCGCCTCCTTTCCCAGACCCTGGTGCAGATTTGATCCTGCTCTAATGGCCTGGGCCGTCACATGACCCTTCTCCTACCAGGGCCGGGAGCTGCTTGGCCAGGCCGGGAGCTGGGCTGTGGCTTCCTCCTTGGGAACCCCAGGTTCCTCTTATGAGGACCACACACCCGAAACTGGGAAAGCGGCAGATTTTGGACAGCCGGAAGCGGGGCACTCCCTGGTCAGGGTTTCCTGAGCACCTGCCGTGCCAGGGTCCACCGAGGGCTGGCCTCCTGCAGCTGTTTCCTCACCATATTCACATGGTCAGCACATCGTCCTGCAGTATCCACACACACTGGTCCAGGACCCCTTGATACTGATGTCCCAGGATGCTCAGTGCCCTATAGGAGGTGCTTCGTGTTTGCATATCGCCACGAGCAGCTTCCACGTGCTTTAAATCATCTCACCAGGTGCAGTGATGCACGCCTGTAGTCCTAGTGATGCAGGAGGCTGAGGCAGGAGGATCCCAAGTTTGAGGCCAGCCTCAACAACTTATCAAGGTCCTGTCTCAAAGAATAAAACCGGCTGGGGATGTGGCTCAGTGGTAAAACGTCCCTGCCTTCAATCCCCAGTATTGAAAAAGTAAAAATAAAAAATACATAAGCCGTCTCTGATTACGCCTGTCCCCTGAACGTGAGTGGGTGTTGCACCAAAGTGTCAGGGAACGTCAGAAGAATGCTCTCGTGCACATTCAGGTCGGAGGCGAAGGTTTTTGTGTATTTTTGATCCATGTTGGTGCAACGCCCGGTGGAGGGCAGACCGCAGCATCCTCCCCGCTGGGAGGATGGGGACTGAGCCCCACCCAGCTGGGCGCAGCTGAGCAACAGGCTCCTGGCCCAGCACGCGCTGCCCTGCCCACGGGGGGCTCTAGAAGGACCCGCTGCTCATGGTGGATCTGCAGGCGGACCTGTGCCTCTCAGGATGCCCTCTGGCCCTCTCTGCTGTTGCCAAAATGCTGCCCGCTTGTGGGATCCCTGGTGCGACACCCCCTCACACTACTCTGCTTCTCTCTGCCCAGGTCACCCTCAGCTATGGTGTCTTTGAGGGGAAGCTCAATGTCATTAAGCTACCTGGCCCCTTCTCCCCTGAAGAGGACCCCTCCAGGTGGGTCTGAGGGCTGCAACGGTAGGACGGGAGGTGGGGGTGCTGAGCCCAGGCCTCCAGAGGCGGGGGAGCTGAATGGAAGGAGTAGATTTCTGCCTCTGCTCTGCGGTGTGACTTTAGGCTAGTGTCTTGCCCTCTCTGGGCTTCAGTCTCTCACTTGTAACACTTGGAGACTGAATATTGTGGCTGTGTAGGACTCTCCCAGCTCTGGTCCCCAGAGTTCCTCAGGAGCCCCCGGAAGACTGTCCTGTTGGCCCTGAGTGAAGGACGCCGCGTGCTGCAACCCCAGACATGGCGGGGGTTGTGTTGTCTCCTTTGTTTCTTGGTCCTCTTAGACGGTTCTTCTGGGAGGGGAGGGTTGGGATGGTTAGAACCTTCCTGAAAGGCCTCAGGGGGTTGGGGCTGCTCCCCTCGGTCCCCTTTGTGTGGAGCAGTCCAGGGGACAGTCTGTGGAGGTGCCTGGTTCCCCGTCCACCGCGGCCCGGGGGTGTGTGGCCTGTGCTGCTGGCTCAGGGGGTGGGAGGGCTGGGGGGCAGGTGGCCTCTGAGCCCAGCCGCAGGACTGCCCCCTCCTGGCACCCCGTGCAGCCTGCGGCCCCCAGCCACGGGGAGCTCCTCCCCCGGGCAGTCCCGCTGTCCCCACTGCTCACCGGCCGCCAGCCAGCGCCACGTGGAGGCTGGGAGCCGGGGAGGAACCCGGGTCCTGCCTGCAGGGGTGTGCAGGTCTCGGAGGCAACGGGTAGCAAGGGGTGGTGTGGGCCCTGGGTCCCCTGAGGGGTAGAGACTTGTCCAAGGGAGTCCTGGACAATGAGGCGTCTGGGACACTGTCCTGTGGGGGACAGTAAGACAGCCTCTGTGCTGACGGGCGTGGGCTGTCCAGGGAGGGGGAGGGGAGGGGGCATGGGGTACCTGAACTGGTAGCAGCAGTCCCCAGGACAGGAGATGGCACAGTGTCCCGGGCAGAGGGGATAGCATGTGCAAAGGCCCAGGGGCAGTAGATAGACCTTGATGTGCTCGAGGAAGCCGAGGGAGCCATTGCAGTCCCATACAGAGGTGAGGAGAGGTGACACAGTGCCTGGTCTGCTCAAGGAGGTGACAAGCGACCTCCCAAGGCCTTTGTGGGCTCTGCCTGGACCTTAGATTTAGATTCCGGTCCCTTGCAGGGAAGCAGGGCCCCTGGCCCCCAGGTTTCCAGAGCCGCCCGGTTGGAGCAGAGGCTCTGAGCACGCCGAGGGTCCTGGGGGGCTGCGTTGACCCCGTTGTAGGTTCCAAGGAGACAGTTTGGCTTAACACAGGGAAAAACGTCAAAATTCTGGTCGTCGGTGGGGGCGGGAGCTGTGGCTGAGGCCAGGAGGCAGAGCACTGGCCCAGCACGCGGGGCCCTGGATTCAAACCCCGGCCCTGCCAGACATGGTGCTAGGTCTGCTCCAAGCTCAGGATTCTAGAATCCGCAGCTTCCTGCGGTTGGGGCCAGAGCCCTGAAGACCCAGGTCTGTGGGGCGGACGGGCTCAGTGGGGTCTTGTTCTGAAGTCTCTCTAAGCTGGGGGCTCAGCCAGGTTGGCCTTGTTCCCCAGGGGACATTGGGTGATGTCCAGTGGCTCGACTCGGGGACGTGCTGCGGGCGTCTAGTGGGTAGAGGTCGGGGTGCCGCTAGGCCTCCTCCAGGGCACAGGGCAGCCCCTGCCCCCCGGGTTTCCTGGCCCCAGATGTCTGTGGTGCCTGCTGTTCGTCATCTGCGGCACGGTGACCGTCCCCGTTCTGGTCTCTCTGCAGGTTCCGCTCCCTGCACTGCCTCCTGTACCCGGACACGCCCTGGTGCCCCCAGCTGGTGGTGCGGTGAGCCTGAGCTGCTGGGCAGAGGCCAGCGGAGGCTTCGGGCGGCTCCTGTGCCCACGCAGCGCTGACGAGGGCCCTGGAGGGCAGCTCCTGGCGCGGCCTCCGGGCGACCAAGGTGCAGGCCTGTGGGTAGCTGGAGGCACCCGGCTCGAGAGGAGGCTGGACAGCCTGGGGAGCAGGAGGACCAGGTGAGGGCCGGACAGGCCCAGGCTGGAGCCCGCGGCCTGGGGGAGCCGACTGAGCAGGCAGGCACCTGGGCCCGGCTGGGGATCGGGTGCCATCCCTTAGACAGTGCCTGGGCCCCTGGGGGAGGCTGGCTCCGGCCCTGGCTCTGTCCCCCTCATTCCCCTGGGGCTGAAGCACTGGGCCGTCTGCTCCTAAGACCCCTGGCCGGATCCTGTGTCCCTGAGGGGACCTGAAAGAGTCATGGCCAAACCCAGGGTCTGTGACGGATGATGACGCTGCGGAGTCTCTGAGCTCCTGGCCCCCACCCCTTGCTAATGGGCTCAGGTTTGGAGCCCCAGCAGGCCCAGGTGATGGCTCCGTGTGGTCCCAGCCAATCAAGACGACCCTTTGGCTCACTTTCCAGTCTCCGTTGCTGGGAGATGTTACCCTGTGACCCAGGTTTGGCCAGTAGAGAGGTTTCTGGGTGAGGTTTTTCAGCCCTGTACCTCATCTTCCTGTGTGAATGTGGGTATGATGGCTGGATCTGAGGAGCTACTTTGCCACCATGAAGGGAAGCCCAAGACCGTCACCGCAGCTGTCTCCTCCAGCGTTTGGTTCTGTACGAAATTAAACCCCTATTTAAGTCTCTCTTGGTCCAGTTTTCTGTTTGCAGCCAGAGTGTTCCTGACAGGGCGGGATCCTCAGTCTGTCACAGTGGTGACGGTGGTCACTTTGGTGCCCAGGAGGGGCTCCGTGTGTGTGCCGTCTGTGTGAGTGTGTGCACAGGCGTGAGTGCCCCTCTGTGCCTCTGTGTGAGGATGCACGTGTGCGTGTGGCTGTGCCCACTGACCCCTGAGGGCCACAGTGGGGCTCTGGGATGGGGAGGAGGGAGGAGAGACCGTGAGGGGTGGAGGCCCTGGCCCAGGCAGCGGGCCTGGGGCCCTTGGGTCATGTCCTTGGCTCTTGAGGGACAGAGTCCTTGTCCCGGCACATCTGGGTCAGAGGCCTCTGGAACCACCGAGCTCAGCCCCTTGTTTCCTTCCTAGGGAGGGTCCTGGGGCCCAGAGGGGGACTGCCACATGCCCGTGGTCCCCCAGCACGCGAGGGACCTGTGCCGGGTGTGCAGGATGGAGCTGAGTGAGGGCGGCCGCTGTCCTCCTCACCCGCGGGGAGGCTGCTGGCTGGCCTGGTTTTAGAAGCAGCAGCAGATTTTCGGGTAGTTCCCAGATCCTGAGGGTCGGTGGGGGGAGCAGGGCTCAGCCATCTGCTGCCTCCATTATCCCAGAATAGCTGGGGGCGGGGCTTGAGGAGTCAGCAGGACGGGGATTAGGATGGCGGGGGAGGAGGGGGGTGGAGGAGCGCGGAACCCCCTCTGGGAGCAGGAGGTTCTGTGTCTGCCCCCCCCAGCTGAGGCGCCCCTGTGGGCCCTGCAGGCCGGGGCAGGGTCGGGGGCGGGGGGCCCCTTTCCCCGCCTCACTGTGCTCCTAAGCCCCCTCACCTTTAGCCCGGGCTGGGCAGCCTGCCCGCCCCCCTTAGGGTGCACCTGGATGGGATAATTGGGGCCCTGGTGGCCACTGACCTTGGGCTGAAGGTGGGCTCCTATGACAAGGACGACAGAGTGGACAGGCACCAGAGGAACCTGGAGATGCTCCTCAGGGGCTGGGGGCCTCCAGCCAGCCCCCATCCCGTCATGGAGTAGGCAAGGCCCCAGCTGAGCCTGCTCCTCCCCCAGCCACACTGCCCCTCTGTGAACAGGGCGGGCACCACCCTGGGAGACTGGCCACGGGCATCTCAGCTCCGCCCTGCTGCAGAGCTGACCCTCATGGGGGCATGCTGCAGGGCCGCCACCCTGAGCACTTGATGCAAATCGGGCCATTTCATCTTTGCCTGTTTGAAGTAGGTGCACCGACCTTTGTGGCCATTTTGCAGATTAGGAAACTGAGGCACGGCAGGGGAAGGTTTGGGTCGGGCTCCTCATGGCTCCTCCAGCAGGTGGGGCCCTGTCTGCACAGCTCTCCCTCTCCCTGGAGCCTCGCTCTTGTCGGAAGCCACTGCCCCTCCGGGGGCCCAGGGCCACCCAGCACGCAGCGGCCGCCTCAGCCTGTGGTCATGCTGCCCACCCCTCCTGCTCCAGACTGCCCCTTGTGGTGCCTCAGGTGTCCACCCCCACCTGGCTCTGGGCTCCAGGGCCCCAGGGCTCCCGTGGTTCTGTTTGCTGCCGCTCAGGACCTGGCATAGTAGATGCTCAACAAACATTTGAAGGATGAATAGAAAACTGAGCGACTGGGCTTCTCCCATCTCTTCTGCTCCTCTTGCCAGGGTCTTGGGGTCCTATGGATGGGGTCCTGCAGAAGGGCGGGGGATGGGGAGGGGCTTTGAAATGGAGGAATCAGTCCAGCCTCACTGGGACCCACTGTACTAAGACACTCATCCTTAGCATCGCCCAGAGGAGAAACCCTGGGCGTGCGTGTCCAGTTAGGACCCAACTGGAAGGACCAGCACCTCCTGGGTCGGCTTCCCCTGGCCGTGGGCCCCAGCCAGGTCGGCCCTCTGCATCTGAGCACCAGGGTACAGGGCCTGCCAGGTTGTGCAGCATGTTGGGTGACACTGAGGTTCAACCCACGGGGTCAACCATGGGGACAGTTCTACCTGACCTCCAACCAGGGGGACGGCATACAAAAAGGAGGGTAACAGATTAAAGGAGACGCACGAGACTGCACCCAGATGCAGTGTGTGGGCCTGGTTTTGATCTTGATTGAAATCCATGGACCTTAAAATGACATTTTTGAGGAAAATAAGGAAATCGGAGCAGGGACTGTGCATTAGATGACATTAGGGGCTGTTAACATTATGAGGGGTGACAATGACATTGAGGTTATTTTGGAAAACGTTCTAAGAGGTGAAAGATGCATTTTGAAATACTCGTGGGTGACATGATATCACGTCTGGAATTTTCCTTCACGGGGGGCCTTGGTGGCTGTTGAGGCAGGAGGGGGCGGGAGGTCCCTGGGCAGCGCCCCCCCCCCCCCGTAAGTGCGTGGAAAAGCTCTGTCCTCCCCCCCACCCCCACTCTCTCCTCCCTGCCCCACATTCGGCCTGGAGAACATCTGTCTGCATCAGCACAGCTGTTCTGGCTCCCGTCCTGCTCCCCACGCACCCAGAGGGAGGAGAGGCGGCCCTGGGCTGGAATGGCCCTGCCTGATTTGCATTTGGCCGCGAGCCTGGTTCCCGGAGGCGCACCCTGATTGCTTGTTACAAACCTTTGTCCCAGCAGCTTTGTGACCTGGGACCCTCCTGCTCCCCCCCCCCCACTTCACTGCTGGCTTCCTGGGGCAACGTGGGGGCGGGTGGGGTGGAGTCTGCTCCTGAGCTGGGTGCAGACCTTGCCCTCAAAGGCAGCAGCGGGGACAGCCAGCAGGCGGGGGAGGGCTGCCGGGGGCTCTGGGTCTTGAGCAGGTGTGCCCACTGCTGACGGGGTGTGGAGACCCCGGGGACAGATGCGGACCTCAGTGTGGCTGAGATGACTCCTGTCGCCACACGTCTCATCTTCCGCCTGAGAGTCACAGGCGTGGGCGGGGCACCGTCCACACAGAGCAGGGGGCCCTGAGCCCCCCACAGCAGGACCCGGCCTGGTCTGCGCCTCGCGGTCTCTGGCCCAGCGCTGGGCCCAGAGCAGCCACCCCAGGAGGCCAGGCGGTTCCTGACGGGGCTTAGACACGGGCCAGTACCAGGGTGGAGGTGTAGAACGGCAGGTTTTTGGCAAAACCAGATTCCAGGGCTCCCCCTGGACCCGCAGAACCCAGCTCTCCCAAGATGCAGACTGTTTTCACCAGGCTCCCGAGAGTGAGCGGCTGGAGCCGGGAGTTCAGCACCACGGACAGAGCCCGGCCTCCCGAAGGCCTCTGGGCTCGGCGGGGGCGAGATCTCTGTGTGTCCGGGCCTGATGGGGTGCAGGTGACTCTGTGGTCCTGGCTCCCGCGTGGAGTCATCCTCATCCCTGTTTCAGGAGTGACTTTCAGGGAGGCCAAGGTCCTGTTGTAGGTGTTGCTGACTCTACACAGGGGCCATCTGGTGGACACCCCTTGATTTATGACTTATCAGGGACCCCCATACTGTGCAAGCAGCAAGGCATGAAGCCTGAGCCTGTGTGAGCAAATGAGCCCCCAGACATGGCCTGAACCCCGACTGTTGTCTTGGGGAGCCGCCTCGGAAAACTCTCAAGTCCGAATTCAAACAGAAGAGCGCTTTATTTACCTGGCCAGGGACTGTCACCCACCCCGAGAGACTGATGCTCGGTGGGAGAACAGCCTGGCCTGTGTCCCGGGAATTTAAGGGTGGAAACCACAACTCAGGGGCCTTTCTTGGCGTCACGCAAGCAGGGAGCTTACAACTCGGTGAGCCGTGTCTCGGTCCGAGCAGGTGCTCAACCACCGTGTCCCGAGTCTCAGGTGAGCCGGGCCTTGATCCACTTCAAAGTCACGCAGCCCCGTAGCTGTACTCAAACCCAGGACGGAGCTCACCACCACCACCACCACCATATCCTGAGTTGGGACATTCTGTGGGGCACAGAGTACAGACAAACAATTTTTTTTTTTAATAAGAAGACAATTTTCGTTTCTGATTCTCAGAAGTGGGTCCTGCAAGTCCCTCCTCACAGGAGCAGCGACAGGAAAATGAGGATGGGTTCCAGAACAGCCGAGGTGGAGTCCCTACGGCCACACTTCTCGTCCACTGAGCCACTCCGTTCCCGACGGCCCAGTGCGAGTGACTGACTTGATGCTGCAGGTACCTGGTTCACGGTCATTTCACAGTGGTATCCACGAGCCTGGCGATGACGTGCTCCAGCTCATGCAGCTGTTCCACTGTAGCCCCTAACCTACCCTCTCACTGGCTTTTGGCTCCTTTACACCTCAACACTGTGTTCAAGGGCTGTGCTCGCAGCCAGGGCGCTGTGGGGACGAGTGGCTCTAGCTGCTGCCCCAGGAGCCCCCCGTGTGTCAAGCACGGTCCACTGACTGCTAGGAAGGAGAGCGGCCTTGGAGATGCCCCTCAGCAAGGGTGTGGCCTGGGGAGGCCGCCAGGCCCCAGGCTCCAGCGGTTGGCGCAGAGGTGGAGGATCAGCGTGGCCCGTGCCGGGCTCAGAGCTCAGAGGCTGCCTCCTAATCTGAGAAATGAGAGCGCGCACCCCTCCCGCCATCGCTCCAGGGCCGCTGGGAGGAGAGCGTCCCCTCCTTCCAGGCCCAGGACCCAGCACGGGCGTCCACCGTAGACTCCCCATTTTCTAAGGTCCTCGCACCCCACGCTTAGCGCCAGACATGGCAAACGGGGTGGGTGGCGGCTGCCACCGGGCTCTTATCCTGAGGAGTCATGGCCTCTTTAGCTCTTCCTCCTGGGCCCCCAGCCGGACGTGTTTCCAGCGTCCCTTGCAGTGAGGGTGACCACTGGCTGGGTCCTGTGTGACGGGATGGGCCATCAGACCCTCTGGTGTTAGCAGAGGACCCTGGCTAGAGGGGGCGTGGCCTGGGCGGGTGGGACCGCTGCCGTGCGCACCGCGCAGGGATGGAACTTGCGCAGAGGGGCGCCCTTGGGTTGTGGGGTGCTCCTTACTCGGCTTCTGCTCCCCTGTGGCCACAAGCAGGACTTGCAGAGCTGGGGGGAGGAGCGGGAAGGACCTGAGCAGGCAGGAGACGGGGGAGGTCTCCGGGGGCTGCAGTATGGGTTTATTTCTAGATTCTTCCGCGCTTAACAACCCTACAGCCCCTGACCCGGAGTCCTCTGGCTCTGGCCTCATAATTTCTGCTCAAATCTCTTGAAGTCCCATCTCAGGTGACGACTCCCGCTCACTCCTTCCTCCTCATTCTGGATTTTACTTCAAGGACCTCTGAGCAGGAGCCCGACCTGGGGGAGAAGTGGTGGGCGAACCTCCAGGCTGGGTGCCCCGCCGCCTTCTCCTTCCTGCCCACAGCCCTGCCCTCTGGGTAGAGAGCCCCCTGTGGCTCCAACCCCGGGACCCCAGCTTCATTCAGAACCAGGGTGACAGCGACCTTGCACCCGTAGGGGTTTAGAGAGAGTGAAGCCACCCAGTCAAGCAATTGTCTGGCAAGAAGAGTTCATACAGCGTGAATCTGTGTCACGGAAACCAAACTGAGATGACTCCTACTTCACGGCGTGTCCACGGTACCCGTCGTCTATTGCCCACGCCTTTTTGCTCAAGGATCTGCAGTCTGGCAGGTCTCAGCAGAACACCTGTCCCGGCTCCACCTGGCCTCGGCAGGCGGGGCTCCAGGCTGGGGCTGGGTCACCTGGAGTCCCTCACCTGTCTGAGGCCTAGATGGGGAAGAGGCCATGTCCGGTGTCTCTCGCAGGGATCTGCAGGGCAACTGGACTCTTGGCTCAGGGTTCCCAGCCAAGACAGCTCGGCAGAAGCTGTGTCGCCTCTTGTGACTTCCCCTGGGAAGTCAGGCAGCATAACTTATTAACCAAGGTGGCCCAGCCTCAAAGGGAAGAGATTTAGACTTCCTCACTTTAAAAAAAATTCTTAAAATGTTGTTGAAATATGTATACCATAAATTTGCTTTTTTGATCATGTTGAAGTGTTTAATTCAGCAACATTCATTTATAAGGTGGTGTGACCATCACCAAAACCTCTTCTTAATGCCTAAGTGGAATGTTTTCAAGATTCATCCATGTTGTAAGCATATCTCAGAGTTCCTCTCCTTTTTATGACAGTATAATATTTAACTATTTGTCTATTGATGATCATTTGGGTAGTTGGCATCTTTTGGCACCTGTGAATAACGATGTGAACCTGGGTACAAATATCGATCCTTGCTTTCAATTCTTCAAGGTATATACCCAGCAGTGGAATTATTGGATCATATGATAATTCTGTGTTTTAAGTTTTTTAGGGAACTCTGATGGTATTTCCATAGCAGCTACACCATTTTATATTCTCACAAGAAAAGCACAAGGGTTCCAATTTCTCCACATCCCACCAACACTTATTCTCTACTGTGTGCGTGCTTAATATCCATTGTAATAGGTGTGAAATGGTACCTCATTGCAGTTTTGATCCGTGTTTCCCTGGTGACGAGTGATGTTGGCCCTGTTTTCACATGCTGTTGGCCATTTGCATATCTTCTTTGGAGAAATGTCAGTCCAAGTCCTTTGCCCAGGTTTTAATTGGGTTGTGTCGTCGTTGAATCCCTAATCTCCTTTAGCCAAGATAGTCCAAATACTACTTCTCTAGTTTTCTATCCACCAGTCTCTGATGATGGACATCCAGGCTGTTTTTCCAACAATGCTACAGTGAGTTTTCTTGTACTCGTGTTATTATGTCCACACTGAGCATGTTGGAAAATAAATTTCTCTTAGCAGAGGGATTGATGAATTAAGAGAAGGTACATTTATCATTTAGGTGGATGCCGTCCAGCTGCCCTTGAGAGTGGTGGTACCAATTTTTATTCCCCAGTAGTCATGTAAAAGAGCAAGACACAGCTTTAAAACTAACACATATGTTTTCAGCATCATGCCAAAGATTTCGTCTTCCTTTGGGACGCTAATCTGACATTTCCTAATACCAATTAAAACACTGGCCTAACATTTCACTCTGTTAAGGGATTTGCAACTTAATTGCATTTATTCATAAAGTAGAATTAATATTGAATAACTTGCCATCAACAGAACTAATTCTGACCCTGTGCTATGTCAAATCTATTTATGCTTTGTTTTTAAATCCTCTCCCCCCCCAAAAAAATCCTGTTGTTTGAACACTATTAAACTGACCTAAGAATCAGACTTGACAGCAATATGTCTGCCAGTCTTCGCCAAGAGGACAAAATTTATTTTTCTCAATGTTTTTTCCCAGAGGTATAATGATGAAAATTCATGAGTGGAAATTCTTTTTCTCTTATCCAGAGTATCTAACAAGATAATTGAACTGCTCGCACATCAAATGCAGCCTTAACTTGTCCACCCGCCGTAGTGTGGGGTTTAGAGAAACACAGACCAGCCCTCTGCAAAAAACCAGCCCAGCCATCCGGGCCGCCACTGAGAATTACTATGAGCGAATCAGGACCCAGTTAAGAGAGAGAAACAGGTTATAACTGCATTTTATTAATACATGTTCATAATTAGCCAGTCACCGTTTTCCAGATGGGGAGTCATTTTTCAGGGGAGAAAAGTCTCATCAACGAACTTATAAACTCAGGACAGCAAACCCTGCGTGCTCGGCACAGCAGCCGCTGTGATCGTAACTGATCATAAAGACGTGCCACATGGAGAATGATGTGCAGGGTGGACAAGTGAGACATTCTGAATCCAGATGTATCAAGACCATGGTAAACACACGCTCACTTTGTACTGTGTCGATCCAGAAGCTGGTTCACATAGACAGCAGGTCAGTTCCTTTTGAGTACAGGAAACCTTGGCGTTTGGCTGGTCCAAGCTCTTACCCAGCAGAGGAATCCCCGGGGTGGGGGTGGGGGTGGGGGCTGAGTTCAGTGTCACTATCTCCAAAGGCAGCGAAGCCCCGATGTTCTGTAAAGGGCAGTCACCTTTGAGGACTGTTGATGACACAGAAACTTCCTCCTCAGCACCCTCCCCCCGGAGATTCAAAGACACAGACTTGCCCAGGGGACTGTCCCGCCTACACAGCAGAACAGGGGACCCATTGCCAAAGATCGTTCAAAACCTGCCCTAACGTCTCTTCATCCATCCACGACTCTGTACTGAGTGCAGAGGCCCAGAGCGGAGGATGTCCGTGTTATTTACCTAACAGTTTCCACATCGACTCTTCTGTACCTAGGACATTTTAGATAGAAGGATGTGACGGGACAGAGACGCCACCTCTAATTCACACCAGAGTAGATCCACTCCCGGCTCACTGCTGTTGTGTAGACCTCTCTCGTGAATCCCGATTCCCAGCCCCTTTTAGGAAGCGGTGAATTCACTCACCCACTCGCTCATCCCCGACTTCATCTGGCTCCCAGTTCCTGGGCCCCCTCAATGGTCCATGCTCAATGATGGGCAGCCGTCCCTGCCTTCTTGACCCTGCCTGGCGTCCACCCAGGAACCTGCCCCCGGGTTATACTCCCTGGGGCTGGGACAGGAATGGAGCTGCAGCTTCTTCAGGTGCTGCTGAAGCGCCTCCTCAGGGCTCCATGCTGGGTCCTATAATCCCTCCAGCCAGCCAGGAGGCCTGAGATGTCAGGGGGAGCCCACTACCTGGACCCAGGATTGGAGCCCGTGGGCAGTGTGGGCGTCACCAGCAGAGGGCACTCCTGCCTCACCACTGGCTTCTCAACCCACCCCAGGGCCAGGTAGGACTGACCAGAAGGTTAAGGCGTCTGGGTGCCTCTGGGGGCACTCGATGGGCTTGGAGGGACCTCATGGGATAAAGGGGCACCAGCGTGGGCCCTTTGCACTGAGATTCCATGGAAATTCTTCCCAACCAGGGGAAGAAAATTCCACAGACGTCTCTTCACCCTGCTAAACAAACATGACCAGCTGGACAGCAGCCATCAGTTAAAGAATCCTGCCATTTGGTGAAGGTCAGGGTTGCCCCGTGTGCAACTGGCAGCCCGCTGTGAGCACCATCAGAGCTGGGTCGGCCTCCTGCTCAGCTCTGTTCTTTCCAGAGAGGCCAAGTGCGGAGAGCAGGATCCCAAGCCCACGGGGTCCTCTCCCAGGGCCTGGTTCCACCTCAAGCCGGGAAGACCAGGCCGGGACGGGGTCTTTGGCGGGTCCCTTTCATCAGTGCCCCAGGCCTTAGTGTCCCCTCTGGGGAATGGAACTTCAGTGATGTGCCTCTCTGTGGCATGGACGTGACTCAGACAAACATAAGGGGGTCTGCCTGCCCCCCAGCCCAGCTCTCTTCCTGCTTTGGCATCAGTGCCTCATGGCTGTGCTGGAGCTGTGATTAGTGTGTGGGGGGTCCCTGTGACCTCCCAAGGCTCCTCTCTAATTGCTCTAATCTGTGTTTTCACTCTCTCTCTGGCCAGCTCCTCCCAGGAGGCAGAGTGGCCTGCGGTGGGGAGTCCCTCCCTCTGCAGCTGTTGGAGCAGCCTCTGTAGAGGCCACAGGCTCCCACAGGCCAGGCTCAGGGGACAGCGATAGAGGACGCATGGGTTGGGGGACGCTCCTGGGGAAGGGAATGAGGTGACAGGAACCTCCCTGGGGTGGGTCCCTGTGGAGAAGAGGTGGGCTCCAGCAGAGCAGGGCTGCGGCTTCCTCCAGGACAGGATGACGTTCCTGGGGTTTGTCATGCCCGTGGGAGGTCAGATTGACGTGTGCCTGTGCCTGGCCTGTGGTTAGTGCACCACATGCCTGGGTGAGTGTGTGTGAGTGAGTGTGTGTGAGTGTGTGTGTGTGAGTGTGAGTGTGTGTGTGAGAGTGTGTGTGAGAGAGAGAGTGTGTGACTGTGTGTGTGAGTGTGCGTGTGTGTGTGAGAGTGTGTGTGTGTGAGTGTGCATGTGAGTGTGCATGTGAGTGTGCATGTGTGTGAGTGCGTGTGTGTGTGCGTGTGTGTGAGTGTGTGTGTGTGAGTGTGTGTGTGTGTGTGCGTGTGTGTGATTTTGTTGGGGTGTGTGTTGTGTTGCTCCTCTGTTGAGTTTGGCCTCTAGCCCTGCGGGGTGCCTTGCTGAGCCTTTGGGAAGCCCTGCTAGGGACCTTGGTGGCCTGTGAGTCTGGGGGCAGGGCTCGGCTCCTCTAGATGGAGGCTTAAGCCCCTACCACAGGGCGGGCGGGGATTACAGTGTGTGCCTGCTCCTGAGGCTGCAGAACCCTCCGCCACCCTGGGTCCGCCTCTGCCCTCCTTCCCACCCTCCTTCCCACCCTCCTTCCTCCCGGCTGACCTGGATCCGCCTCTCCTCCAGCTGCTGCTCCTAAATTGCTCCTTGTCCTGGGCCCTTGGCTCGAATGGTGGAATTTCTGCCATTGTCAGGGAGAGAGTTGGGGACGTGGGGAGCTTCCTGCCGCTGTCCTAGTGACAGGGACAAATGGGATTGTTGACCTTGCATTTGACAAATGAATCGCTGATAATCACCACTTATTTTTGCCTCCATAACCCTAAGCCAGGGGGAAGCTCTGGGCTGCTCCTTCTGCGCCAGGAGACCACAGGGGTCAATTGAATCAGGAGCAGCGGGTGGGAGCGGTGAGGGGGGTCCAGCACTGGGAGTTCCACCTTCCGGGGAGGTGCGATAAGGAAATGAAGTTCCACCAGGAACGTCGTTGGCGGTTGATACTTGATAGCTGCCTCTGTGTACCTGGCACCGACCAGGCTCCTGCAGTCCTCAATGTCACCCTCGGAGAGGGGGCGGGCATGTTGCAGAGTAGAAAAGAAGGCAGAGGCTGGCCTCTAGCCCTGTGGGAAAACAGTGAAGGGAGGAGGGAGGGCAGGCGTGACCGGGCCAGAGCAATCCAGGAAGGCTCCCTGGAGGAGGGGGACACAACTCCAGTGACCCTCAGGAGAGCAGCTGGCTGTGAGGGCTGTCCCAGGAGATAGGAGGGTGGAGTCCCACAGCCTGGGTTCAAATCCTCGTGCCCCTGCTTCCTGACAGGGTGGTGGGGACAGGTGATGGCTTCCCAGACTCCTCTGGGCTTCCCTCCTCCCCCTTTGCCTGGCCCTGCTCGCTGCCCGAAGCCCTGCGTCCTGAGCCAGCGGCTGAGCCCAGCCTGGACCAGCTCCAGGCCCAGGGAAGCCCCTCCCTCCAAAAGCACTAAGAAGCTCAAGAGCATTAAATCAGGAGCGGGGTCCCCTTCCAGGTGGAGGTCCCCGGCCACCACCTGGGTCACAACCCTACAGCTCGCCCTGGCCCAGCCTCGGTGACCACCTGCCCCGTGTTCTGGCTGCAAATCTCCCCACAGCTGCTGGCCCCCACCACCCCCTGCCCCTGCTGCGCGGCCACCGTGGGCAGGGGTGGCTTCCCGCGGCTCACCCTGTGGGCAGGTGGCCTGAGATGGGCTCCAGGTGCCTGGCTGCAGTTAGACCTCAGATCCACTGAGTTTTGGATTCTGGAGGCAGAGAACATTCCAGGAGAGGGGAGCGGCCCTGCGGGAGCCTGCCTGGGGGACCGGCCGCTTTGCTTCAGGGGGAGGCGGCTGGAGTCAGTCCCGGGGTGTCCCCTCTGTCCTGGGGAATTAAGACAGTGACTTAGACGGGAGCAGGTGGGCCCCGCGGCCAGTGGCCCATGGGCTAGGGGCCAACCTTGGGAGCTGCGTCACCCTTCTGGTCTGTGCGGGCGACAGGGCAGAGGGGGGCGGCTCTCCTTGCCCGGGGTGTTGGCTTTCAGGCACAGGGGACCTGGCACCTGGCACCTGCAGCCTGGAGCCGCGGGGCCCGGCCTCTGACCAAACCACACAATGAAGGGAGAGCGAGTTCCGAGATCCGGGGAGCCTGCGGTGAGCTGGCGGGCGGCGGGGACAGGCTGTGGCCTCTGCCCTGCGCGGCCGCCAAGGACCGGCCTTGATGACCCGATAACGGCGTGGTCGCAGCTGCAGGGGCTCCAGGCCCAACTCTATCGGGTCCAGTCGAGGCCGCGGCCCCCTCCGGTGGGGAGAAGGGCCATTCTCCGAGCACCGCGGAGGACGAGGGGCTTCGAGGGCCCGAGAAGGCGGGAGGCCCCAAAGGCGACCAAGGGTCAGACGTCGGGGCCACAGGGCCTGGGCGGGGGGCGTTCCTTCGGTTGGATGCGCCCTCGCCTGTCCCCGAACCCGAACTTGGGAACAGAGGCCTCAAGAGTCTGGAGCGAAGCCGCCGACAGCGACCTGTGCAGTTAATGGCCTGGATTTGCCCAACTGGGGGGCAGCGCATCCCCCGACCAACTCGAAGTGCCCGGTGCCCCCTGGCAAGGTCTGCGGCCCCCGGAGAAGGCCTGTGTGTACTGGGAAAATCTGCTCTCAAAGAGAGCTTGGCTGAAAAAGAAAACTTCGCCAAATCTGGACATAAGGGGTGTGAAGAGCTTGCCCCGTTTGATGGTTAGAAAACTTCACGTCTTGGAAATGCCCTTTTAAATTATTTTTTAATTTATTTATTGGTACTGGGGATTGAACCCAAGGGCACTTAACCACTGAGCCTCACTAAGTTGTTGAGGCTGGCTTTGAACTTGCGATCCTCCTGCCTCAGCCTCCCCAGCCACTGGGATTCCAGGCCTGCACCGTGGTGCCTGGCCTCCCATGTGTTTTAAACAATCAGAAATGACTTCTGGAAGCGACTTTGAAATGGAGCCACCTCTGGAAGTGACACCAGGAGCGACACCCGTTCCCTTGAGCAGAAGCTGGGACAAGGAAGAGAAGCCGGTCCTGGGCCGCGTGGTCCACACTGTTGTTTGTGTGTGGATTTCACTCCTCATTCCTGTCCGCGGGCTGTGTTTTGCTTTTGTGTGCAGAGTGTCTATAAAGGACAAACGAGTCCTCATCTACGTCCGCAGTCTTTCTAGATGTTACAGAGGTGGCCACGGTGTGACCAAGTACTGTTCCTAAGCATAAATCATGTCCGTTTTGTATGAAAATTCCTGGGAAAGAAGGTCTTCTAAAGATGTCAGCATCATAGCCCCCGGGTCAGAGACGGGCCAGAATGCTCATATTTTGAAGACATTTCCAAATGAGAACACTGCTACCTGTGGGCAGTTGACTCCAGACCACGGTGTAAGTGGCAGAGGAATCCAAGCCCTTACCTGAAACATCTCGTCGGGTGAATGTTCAGAAGGGCCCTGCCTATGTTAAACGCAGAGGTGGTAAAAATATCGCTTGGTAGATACATTTTTGCTCAACTTCATATCAAATACTGTCTTTGGGGAGTGGAACTGTTAACCCACTGCTCTGAGCAGGGCTGTGGAGGTGGTTAGACGTTTATTGTTTATTTAGTTACTTTAACTAGGTGCTGAGGATCACACCCAAGGCCTCACGCGTGCTAGGAGAGCGCCGTACCGCTGAGCCCCACCCCTGCAGTGTGCATATCATGGACAAAGGAGACCCAGTTTTGCATCTTGGAGTCTCTAGATGATAAAGAGATTGCCAGTGTATGACAAAGTAAAATTAGCACATTTTCTGCATTGTGTTAAATCCATGGGAAAGCTTGTCCTCTGTAAATAATTTCTGGCTGTGAATTTGTTTAACCATCTGTAAGCATCACATACGGCTGCACTTGTCCACTGCCTGAATTAGAGAGAAGGAAGTGGGGAGGGAGAAATTCAAGGCCAAAACGGTCATGTTAGAAGATCCCTCGGGTTTTAACCACCGCGACGTGCACGGTTGTATTTACCAGGTTCTCGTGTGGGAGAGCTTCTGTGTATTTAGAAGGGCTTGGCATGTTTGAAAGTAGAAGTCGTAGAAGAAAACTTTTTGTAAAGAGCTTTAAGAAATGCACGGGAAATACTGTGTTTGGAATCGTACCTGTTCAGCAGGCTCACGGAGGTGGGAGGAAGAAGTGGCAAAAGGCGTCTTGTAGAATGTGCTGGAAACTGTAGCTTGCCCACGGCCGTTTGTTCCCTGTGTTTCACTGAACGTTGTCCTGCTGTATATATCGTGTACTTACTGGACACAGGAGTCTTAATTTCACATCCAGTCTCTAGATATTAAAGAGTGTGCTGGTGTATCCACGAAAAAAAATTCCATGTCCGTTAGTTTTATGGCTCTAATATCTTTCCCCAGGAAGCTCCTGAGCACCGTGACCCCAGATGCCAGGAGCCGAGGGGTCTGCCTCCCCCACAGGCTCCCCCAGGCCCCCAGGCAGCTGGGGCTTTAGACTCGAGGAAAATGGAGGCTACAATTTTATCCACTGACATTTTGCAAATTTGAAACGGGCCTGAGCTGTGAGCTTGGCTCAGCCCCTGAAGGGCTCCTGTCCAAAAGAGGCCGCAGGGCCTGGGCTTCCCTGGCCAGGGACACCGGGCCTGGCTGCCCCTCTCGCCTGCACCTCACCCCCTCCTTCCCCCACTGTCCTCAGGGGGGGCGTCAGGACCCACGGCCCCTCCCCTGCGGCCAGGCCTCTCTGGTGAACCCAGCCTGGACGAGGCGCGCCCCTGCTCCCCTGTGATTGGTGACGTTGCTCGTGGTGACAAGGGTCCTTCTCTTCGGCTCGCCAGGTTGGATGCCAGGAGTTCCGGGAGGCTCAGCTGGGGAGTTCTCCTGGTGGCCGCCGGTGTCTCCTGGGGCTGCCACCACCTGACGGCTCCGCTGGGCTCGGTCGGACGTCCAAGAAGGCTCTTGGAGCAGAGATTTGGACCCAGGCCACCCAGTGCCCGTTCCAGGTACCAGCCCCCGGGTGGTCCTGGTGTGGGCGTCTCAGCTGTCCTCCTGAGCCTCGCGGGGCGGCTCCTGGACAGCTGCTGCATTTCCAGGACAAGACCCAGGGGACAGGGCTTATTTTAGCTGCTTATTCTTTACAGTTTGTCATGTTCTCTGGCTTCTCCTTGATCTCCGTGGCAGGGCCTGCTGTCCAGGTGGGCAGTTGCCATCCCCCTGGCGCTTATGTCAAGGTCCCCAGCAGCAGTGACCTGCATGGAGCACCACTGGCACCTGGTCCCAGGACTGGTCCGGGTCAGTTGGAGGCTGGCTCAGCATCTGGGACCTGGGCCTTGAATGCTGGGCTCCCGGGCACCATGGGTGTCTCCACAGGGGGCAGGTGGGTGCCCATCTGTGAAACGGGTGTGAGGGACAGGGGTTCCAGTGACGTCCACCTCCAGGTCTTCCGTGGGTGGAGTCGTGAGGAACCGCGTCTCACTACTGGGAAACTAGTGGCTCATGCCACGTGGAGCCTCGGGTCTCTTCCATGGAACGAATCATGGGTAGGTGTCCAGGATCGGGGAGGGGCTCCACGGTGGTGATCAGGGACCTGTCGATGGACGTCTGGGTGGCTTTCTGTTGCAGGAAGCCTCCTGGTCACTGCGTGGACAGACGCTTCCCTTTCTCCCGGTGAATTCCTAGGAGCAGAATGGGTGGGTCAGGCACAGGTGTCTCCGGGCCTTCCTACTGTGACCCGCTGTCTGAAGCTGGGCGGTCGATGGATAATGGAAACTCACTGTTCACAACGCCGGGGGCCGAGAAATGCAAAATCAAGGTGCTAGCAGATTCGGCGTCTGGCAAGGGCCGGTGCCTTCATGCTGTGTCCTCACGTGGCTGTAGGAGCAAAAGGCTAACCAGCTCCCTGAGCCTCTTCACGAGGGCACTAACTCCGTCCAGGAGGCCCCACCCCTGTGGCTTAAAACCGTCCCTAAGCACCCCCCTTAGTCCTGTCACACAGTCCTCACGTGGCCGGAGGAGCAAAAGGCTAACCAGCTCCCTGAGCCTCTTCACGAGGGCACTAACTCCGTCCAGGAGGCCCCACCCCTGTGGCTTAAAACCGTCCCTAAGCACCCCCCTTAGTCCTGTCACACAGTCTCACACAGGCAACCGAGTTTCCGTGCAGATTCTGTAGGGGACACAACATTCCATCCAGAGCAGTAAGAGACGGCCAGAGGGTTCTCACAGTGGCTGAGCCTCGACCCTGGGACCAGCTGTGACGGGAGGTGATTCTGTCACCTAGACTTACTATGTTCAATCTCAAGTGGTGCCCCTCCTGCTGGGTGTGAAGGGTAACTGGAGGGTCTCCATTTTCTGACCCTTGAGGGTTGCTAACGTCTTTTCAAGTGCGAGTTGCTGTTTGGATGCATCTTCTCTTTGGTGAGGTGCCCCTGTATCTTCTGCCTGTTTAAGACTGGGGGTCATTCACTGTAGGAGTGCTTTATGTGAGGTGATGCTGGTCCTTCCGGACAGGCATTACGATCTCCTGACCCGGGAGAGGCTCTCGGTTCTCATGACACGCTGTTTACCGCTTTTTCTTTTTATGCCGATGCTTTTGCCTCTTGGTCAAGGAAACTCCTGCCGGTGAGGCCTTCTGAACCGCTGGGTCCACCTCCTGTCCCCCTCTGGCTGCCTCCGCCTCCTCCTCTCCTGTCCTCTGCTCCTCCCCCAGAGCTCCCAGAAGAGGGGGTGGGACATCTGTGGCCAAGTGAGACCCTAAAGCCTAGATTACCCTCCCCTCCAGGGCAGATCAGTGTCCCCACCCCCTTCCTTTCCCTGGGAGGATTTGGGTTTATATGGGGCTGCAAGATTAAAGCCCAGGAGATTAAGAGATCACCTCTGCCCAGGAAGGCAGCTCCGCCTTTCGCTCCTGGTGGGGGTTGGGATGGGAGTAGAAGGAGGGCCGGTGGGTGAGGTGGAGTTGCCTCCACCTCAGGACCCCCCTTCTGTTGGGCCACCCTCTCCCCGTGTGGCCTTGGGCCCTGGCTCACCTCCCTCACTCAGAGAGTTTGGGGGGTCAGCGGAGTCGAGCTGCTCAGTGGGCACTCGCACGGGCTGTGGGTTCTCAGAGCGTGGCCCCCACACCCGCGGTCGCGGCGTTAGCTGGCAACTTGTAAGAAAGGCCAGCTCGGTGGACTCGGGCAGGTCAGGTCGTGAGTTCAAAGCCGGCCTCCCTCCGCAACACGGTAGACCCTGACTCCTAAAAAGAAGAGCAAGCTGGGGGCCGTGGCGCACACCGGTCATCCCAGCACCCAGGAGGCTGAGGCAGGAGGACTCCAAGTTCACCACCAGCCTCTGCAACTCAGTGAGACTCTGACTCAAATTAAAAAAGGCTCGGGGCGTCGCTCAGCTGCTTTAAGAAGTGGGTGGTCCCCAAAGGCGGTTCCCCAGGAGCCCTGAAGGCCCTTCCTGGTCTCCTTTGGGCTCTGATGGGGAGGACCTCTCCCTGCTCCCTCTCCCGCCTCCCAGGAGCCTTTCAGCTGACGCTCAGGGAGTGGGTGCCAAGAGCTGGTCCCCACGGCACGGTCCCCAGGCCCAGAGAACAGGGACGCAGTGCTGGGTGTCAGGAGATTGGTGATGCCTCGGTTCATCTCTGACTCAGGATTCAGTGGTCCCCAATCAGGCAGCAGAGGCCGTGGGCAGCTGGGGCAGAAAGGGAAGAGGGGACCGTCTCCCTGCCAGCTCCCTCCTGCCACTGGTGATGGGAGTCCCCTCCCCTTGACGCTGGAGCATGAGGAAGGAGCAGCCGGGCCGAGGTGAGGCGCTGGTTTAAGGGTGGTGCTGAGCCACCCTGGGAGCTGGGAGGCCGGACCAGCCTCACTGCCGCCTGCGGCCCTCTCTGCCAGGTCACCAAGGGCCCTGTTCTCTGGAGGGGACCCTGCCTCAGCGATGCCCCTCCGTTTCCACTCTGCATCTGAGGGGGGCAGGGGCTGGCAGAGGGGGGAGCCCCTGGCCGTGACCCCAGGCCGACTCCTCCTCTGGGTCTCAGTTTCTTCATCTGTAAGCCACCGGCCCGGCCCAGCCAGTGTCACAGGGCCTTGTGGCTGTGAGCCGAGAGGGGTCAAGGGCGAGCGAGGCTGGACGGGGATCTCATCCCCTACTGCTGGGCTCCTGAGGCCCATGGGCCTGGGGCGGGGACACTGCTGCTTCTGACTCTGTGTGTGATTTGCACACACAGGTGTGTCTGCCCGGGCATGTGCACAGTGTGAAGCCACTGCTACCGTGCCTGGTTGGTATGTGCGGGCGGGTTTGTACAGGCGTGTGCCACGGCCTGATGGCCCTGGGCTGCGGCCCTCCTTCTCCTCCCCGGCCTGCAGCTGGGTGGGGGTGGGGCGTGGCTGGCGCTCAGGCCCGGGCCCCATCCAGCTGGTTATTTATTGATTAATTCTGCTGCCAGCTGATGGATGCCAAGCCTGTGCCCGGCACAGGCCCTGGGCTGATTTACATAATTAAAAACCATCAGTAACAGAGCCAGCCTCGCCCGCCAACGGCTTCCTCTAGCGTGACCACAGGCCGGGCCTCTCCCTCCCCTTCCTGTCCCCCCAAGCCTTCCTCCCTCTCGCCGTCCCCCAGCCCTGCTCCGTGTCACTGCCTCAGCCCAGCCCTGGAGAGACTGGAGTGACCTGGAATCTCTGGTCACCGGCTGAGATTCTATTAGCCGGCGGTTCCGAGGCTCTTTGATGGAGAGTCCCAGCTCCTACGACTCAGCTGTGATCCTCCAGAACGTGATTTTTCAAGAGTCTATTACTCTGTGTGACAAAGGAGAGGAGTGTTTGTTCTCTGCAGCCCTCACGGCTCCGAGAAAGCGCGGAGGCCGCGGGGTGGGCTGGGCCTCTCTTTAGAGGAGTCTGTCCCTGCAGAGGGGGGGCCGGAGCTGCAGGAGTCTGTGCAGAGGGAAGGGGGACCAGGGACCAAGCCCAAGGGCTGAGGATTCTCTGGCGGTGGCCCCACTTCCAAGACGCCGTGGGAAGGGAACATGGCATCTCGTGGAGAGAGTGATGTCCCTCCCGAGGGCCCTCAGGACAGACTCCTGGGTTAGAGAGGCAGTTTGGGGCGACGAGCGTGGGTTTCTCCACTTCTGGGCTGTGTGATCCTGGGGACGTTACTCAGCCTCTCTGAGCTGCAGGGTCCTCACCTGGGAAGTGGGGGTTGTGGTGAGGTCCAGTGTTCACCCCTGGAGACTGCTAGGACACAGCCGTCCCAAGGGAGCCCTAGTGGGTGGGGGCTGATGTTGTGGGGCCGTGAGGTTTGGGGGAGGCCACTGGTGTTGGGGGTTGAGGCCCGCGTGCTCATGGCCCAGGACACCAGAAGGACAACGACCAGGTTTGCCAACAGGAAAGGGTCTATTCACAAGGCGGCCAAAGAGGAGGAGGGGGGGTGCAGAGCCCCCGCCGAGGGCAGGGTTTGGGAGTCTTTACAGGGTAAAGACACCGGGTGGTCGGAGGCCTGGGGAGGGCAGAAAGTGCAGCGTGGGCAGGCTCAGCTCTGGGGTGGAGTTCCCGACCTTTGCACATCCAGAGGTCACTCACGACCCTGGCACAGGCCCCAGGGAAGGGCGGGTGGCTTCAGGGTTCTGAGCTACCTCTGCTCCGTCTCCACGTAGAGGGGCCTCCGCAGCCCGGCAGGGGTGCACTGCTTAGCCAGGTGACCCCTAAAGTGGCAATAAAAGCCAGCGCCAGAGGACAAGGGAAGTGGAGGCCCGTTCAGATTCAGCAGAAGGTAGCCCCCCCTCCCCGGCAGGCTGGCCAGGCGCGGTGACCCTGGGGACACGGGATAAGCTCAGGGAAGGCCAAGGCTTCCCTTCCCAGCAGGCCCAGCTCCCAGCCCAGCCCGTCGGGCGGGGGACCTGGCCTCTCTCTGGTGGGCCTCCAGGGGACCTGTGGCCTCTCTCTGGTGGGCCTCCAGGGGACCTGGCCTCTCTCTGGTCTCCCCCATTCATCTGTCCCCACCCGGCCTCTTCCTCCCCATTTCCGTTGTCACAGCCCCACTGCTTGGCTGAACCCCTCCCCTCCCCAGCCACCCCACCTCCAGCGGCCTCCCCCGGAGGTTTTGAGGGGAACATGGCCCCATCCTGGTCCCCATCCACCATCACGGCCTGGAAGTCCCCTCACAGACCCTGTCCCCCAGCCTCAGGGTGAGGGCCACATGTCCTGGTCCTAGCACAAAGGACCTTCGAGTCGCAGTCGGCAACCTGAGAACCTGGGGCTGGAGACGCCCAGAGCACCGGGCTTTGGCTGGACGTCTGGACCCTCTGCAGGGTGACCCCTAAAGTGGCAATAAAAGCCAGCACCTGAGGACAGGGAAGTGGAGGGTCTGTTCAGATCCCGCTTAGTCAGATCGGAGAAGGTTTGCGAAGCTGAACAAGTCGAAGTGAATCAGCAAGAAAGGTCCCGTGGAGCAGCGCAGAGCGCAGTGCAGCCGAACGGAACTTCCTCAGGAAGTCAAGCTCCGCCGGGTGTGGCCCACGCCTGGGACCCAGGGACTCGGGAGGCCGGGGCACGAGGATCCCCACCCAGTTCAAGGCCAGCCTCAGCAACTGAGCAGGACCTGACTCAAGATGAAATTTAGTTCTTTTTTTTTTTTTTTTTTTTCCAAAATGAAATTTGAAAAGGGCTGGGGATGTAGCTCAGGGGTAGAGTGCCCCAGGTTCAATCCCCAGTACTGCCCCCCCCCAAAAAAAAAAACATTAAATGCAGACTTCCCACATGAGCGGCAGTCTCACCCCTGGGAACATCCTGGAAGGGACCCAGAGGAGGGACTTAGACAGGTGCACCCCATGTTCCCAGTACCAAAAGGTGACGCAGCCCAAGTGGCCAACAGAGGAACAGATAAGGAACAGGTGACTTCTACGTACAGGGGACTACTATTCAGCCTAAAAAAGGAATGAAATTCAGACGCTTGGCTACAACACGGATGGACCTTGGAAAGGTGCGAAGTGGAAGAAACCAGAAGTAAAGGGTGAACATTGTCCCGCTCCGTCTACACAAGGTCCCTGGGACAGTTGACCAAGTGGCCAGGCCTGGGGGAGGGACGGGGGGAGGGGAGCTCTCACTCCAGGGGTTCAGAACTCACATCGGGGTGAAGCAGAGTTCCGGGGACGGGCCGTGGTGCTGGCTGCACAGTGATGAGGGGACTTAACGCCTTGGAGCGCACACCTCAACAGGACCGAAGCGGTACCTCTTAAAACTGTCTTTAGTTGTTGACGGACCTTTATTTCATTCATTTATCTGAACGCAGAGCTGAGGCTCGAGCCCAGGCCTCACCTGCTGGGCAGATGCTCGGCCTCTGAGCCCAGCCCCGGCCCAGAACGGCACATTCTCAGGTCGTTTAGACTTGACCACAGTTTTCAGAAGTAGCCTCGGATCACCCAAAGGGAAGTCCCTCTCCACCCCTCTGTCCCCACTCACTCGCAGGATGGAGTGCGCCCGGTCCCCTGGCAGGCCGCCGCCTTCCTTTACCCTTGATCTCGCTGAATGCGGCCGCCCATCGCCAGGCGGCAGGGTGTCGGAGGGCGCTGGCCAGGGCCAGGTGGCCTTCAGCAGCGCTGCGCTCTGGGGATTGGACACGGCCCCAGAGGTGACAGAGGAGCCATTATTCACCGAAGTTTCCCTTTAGGGCCCATCAGAAGAGGAGCCACCACCCACAAGTACTCTCTCGGGGGCTGGGGAGTCCTGGGGACAGTGGCCTGACCCTGGCTTTGGCTGCATTTCACGCTGGAGAGGGTTCCTGCTTGTTGGGCAGCAGCTTGGCCGGGGTTTAATAGGCTGATGCTGCTGAGCAGAGGAGAAGGTCAATCCCTGGGGCAGAGGAGCCCTCCGGGTTGAGGAGCCCCAGAGCTGGTTTACAGCCGGCATCTCTGTATCACAGGTGGAGATTGTATCTCAGCTCCGCGGTGACAGTGTCAGATGCTGAGAGTGACGCGGCGTGGTGACGCACCTGTAACCAGCTCTCAGGAGGCCGAGGCAGGAGGAGCGCAGGCTCGAGGCTGGCCTCAGTAACTTAGCGAGACCTTGTCTCAAACTTACAAATAAAAAGGGCTGGAGGTGCGGCTGGCGGCAGAGCGCCCCTGGATTCGGTGCCCAGTCCTGGGGGTGGGGGAGTCACCAGAAGGGCTTTTGGGTCACAGAGGACGAGTTTGGAGCTTTCTCCTTTTTTCAGAAAGCTCAATGTGCACCTCCAGCCAACAGTGAGGATTTGGGGTTGGAAGAGCAGATCTTCATCCTTCCTGTCCCTTCTGAGGGCTGGCTGGAAAGGCGTCCACCCAGGGACCCTGGTTCGGCTGTGATTTTCTCCATTTTTCTCAGTAGGAAGCTCGGGAGGCGCCCTGACCCGCCGGCCGCACTGAGTGGGTGAGTGCAGAGTGCGGCATCCTGGAGCAGGGGCCTCCAACGAGGTGGCACTGCCTGGCCCCGCAGCCATGTGACAGGCACGCTGTGTCTGGATCTCTGTGTCCCTGTCCAGTCTGTCGTGACTCACAAGGCAGCCATCAGAGTATCCCAAAATGTCCTCCGTACAGTGTCAGGGACAGCGATGAGCAAGACCCAAATAAAATATGCAGCCTATTCCCTCACGTCTGGATCAGGTCACAAGTGACAGAAAACCCAGCTACAATTGCTTTCGTGCATTCTCAGAGCTGGGTCTCTGCCGGAAGGCAGTGATGTAAATAAGGCTGATGTTAACCTCTCTGCTGCGAAACAATCTGAGCCTACAGGAGCAGTGCTGTCTGCAGATGGCTGCTGAAGCCCCTGCCATTGCATCTGCCTTTCAGCTAAGGCAAGAAAACGAAGGGGAGGTACCTCCTTTCTTTTTGAAGGCATTAACAGGAAACTGTAGGACTCGTTTCTGCTCTCATTCCATTGGTCAGAATCCAGTCATGTGACCCCATCTATGTGCTGGCCAGCTGGGGAACTTGTCTAAATAGCTGTGTCTTTTATTCCTGCAGAAGGAGGGGCGGGGGACACTGGGGACGCAGAGTCTTCCTCAGCTCAGTGACTAGTGGCCAGGCACTGTTTCAGGTGGTGAGGTAGAACCATGGACAGGTCAGCGAACCCCTGGCCTCTGGGAGGAAGCCTGGGGCCCTGGGAGCCCAGGAGGTTCCCAGGTGGAGGGAGTGGCCAGTGGCTGGGCACAGCTGGCCCGAAGCCCAGCAAGGGGATGCCTGGCGTGGTGCCGGGAAATGCAAAAGAAGCAGGAGGAGGGGACTGTTGAGGGGCATCCTCCGGGAGTGGAGGGGACAGGCCCAGGGCAGTGGAGCCGGGCCTTGGTGAGAGGAAGGGACAGAGTGGCCTCAGAAGGAGGAGTGTGAATGTCGGGGACACCTGGCAAAGGAACGGAGGTCACTGTGGCTTGAGGGCAGGTGGGGGGAGAGATGGAGGAGGCTTGGGGACACAGGGGCGTCTCCTTCTATGACAGGAGGCCTGAGGCCGGCAAGGTGGCTGGATCCATGTTCCGCCCCAGTCCAGGTCGGAAGGAGCTGGGAAAGTCTGGCCCCGCCCGTGTGGGGCGCCTGGCTTCTGACCCGTGAGAAGAAAAGACTTTCCGCGAACCCGCCTGCTGCTGTCTCCTGGTCACTGGGTCACACGGCTTCCCTCGCTGCAAGGGAGCCTGGGACATCGGGAACAGGGTCTCGAGGTTGGCTTGGAGCAGGGCACGGAGCCTCTCCCCGGCAGCAGGGTTCAGTTGAGGCACAGAAGTGGGGTGTCCCCAGCTCTTGCTCGGCAGTGGCTTCTGTGCCCGTGAAGTGAAGTGTGTGTCGGTGGGTGCCCGCGGGGGTCACCCATCCTCCGTGTTGCTGGCGGTTAACTTCAGGGTCCCCTCCGCCTGCAGTGTGACTTGGGAAAAGATAAAATAACTTTGCAACGAGCTTCACCTGTTTGCCGCGTGCGGCTTGTCCCTCCCTGTGTGGCTGGTTTGCCAGTGTCTGGGCAGTGGCACAGCTGTGCCTGGCTTCTCTATGTGACAAGCCACTTGGAAAAACACCTCCACGTCTCGGGTCTCTTTTCTGCCATTCGCGATGGGAGTCATCGATTGGGCACTGGAGAGTTTTATTTTGAGCTTGTTCTAGAAAACTCCAGTGGTTTCCCACAGGGACGCCTCGATGTGTTTTGGGGGGAAAATGTGGAAACTTCACTGGGTCCTTTCCCAGCCAGCACCAGGCGGCTGACAGAGGAGCCCACACAGGTCACAGGTGACGCAGCTCTGGTGTTGGGCGTTTATGGTTGTGCTTTCTGTTTTTTACAAAATCATACATTTCTGAGGCAACGCGTTCCACAGGCATACCAAATCCCATTTCACCAGGATTACGACTGAGTGTATTTTGGATCATACAATTTTTGTTGAAATTTTGACTCTTCCGTTGATATTTCAACAATCCCATTCTGCATTATATGTTTACTTTTCTTATTTGGAGCTATCGTCCTACAACTGCAATCACACATTGAGATCTTGCTATGTGCCAAATGGTGGCAGTTTTGATTATCATTTATTTTTTGTGGTGCTGCGGATTGAACCCAGGGCCATGCACACACTGGGTAAGTTCTACTCTGAGCTAACTCGAACCCACACAGAGGCAGTTTTTAAAACATGTCCCATTTAAAAAAAAAAAAAAAAAAAAAACACTTCTGTTGTGGGATGCGGTCTGTGTCCCTTCCTCTCCAATCTGGGCTGGCCCAGGCTTGGTGGCCCTGGGAAGCTCCAGCAGCAGATCACAAGTTGGAGTCAGCCTCAATGATTGAGGGAGATCCTGTCTCAGAATAAAATGAAGAATGGGCTGCGGGCGGAGTTCAGTGTCCAAGGCTCTTGGGTTCAATCCCCAGGACCTCCAAAAAGAAAAAAAGAATCTGGATGGCACTTAGTGACTTGCTGTCACCAACAGGAAGCAGCGGAAGTGGTACATCCTGGTCTCCAGGTGCCTATGGCTTCTGTCTGGCTCTCGTGGGACTTGTCTGCCTGGTCAAAGCCCAACTCCCCTGTTCCTGCCATGCCAGAGGGAGGCCCTCAGGCACCGGCTCCAGGGCACCTGCCAGTTGACAGTGGGCACCAACCCAGTGCCAGCTCTGTGGCTGAGCCTTCTTGGACGTCCCGCCTCGTCCAGGCTGCGTTCACCAGAGAGGCCTGGCCGCAGGCGCCTGTCTCGGGCCGAGCAGGGGAGGGGCTGTGGGTCCTGACGCCCCCCCTGAGGACAGTGGGGGAAGGAGGGGGTGAGGTGCAGGCGAGAGGGGCAGCCAGGCCCGGTGTCCCTGGCCAGGGAAGCCCAGCCCTGCGGCCTCTTTTGGACAGGAGCCCTTCAGGGGCTGAGCCAAGCTCACAGCTCAGCCCCGTTTCAAATTTGCAAAATGTCAGTGGATAAAATCGTAGCCTCCATCCCCCCAAGTGTAAGCCCACCGGCTGCCTGGGGGCCCCGGGGACTGTGGGAGCCTGTAGGGGACGCGGACCCCTGGTTCCTGGCATCCTGGGTCACGGTGCTCAGGAGCTTCCTGGGAAAAGATATTATTTCAGCCACAAAAACAAAGAACCTGAAGTCTAACTGTAGGTGGCACCTTGGAGCCCATCTCAGGCCACCTGCCAGCCAGGGTGAGCCAAGGGAAGCCACGTGGGAGCCACCACTCCTGCCCACGGTGGCCAGCAGCAGGGGCAGGGGGTGATGGGGGCCAAGCAGTGTAGAGGACATTAGCAGCCAGAACACGGGGCAGGTGGTCACCGAGGCTGGGCCAGGGTGAGCTGTGAGGGTTGTGACCCAGGTGGTGGCTGGGGACCTCCACCTGGAAGGGGACCCCACTCCTGATTTAATGCTCTTGAGCTTCTTAGTGCTTTTGGAGGGAGGGGCTTCACTGGGCCTGGAGCTGGTCCAGGCTGGGCTCAGCAGCTGGCTCAGGACGCAGGGCTTCGGGCAGCGAGCAGGGCCAGGCAAAGGGGGAGGAGGGAAGCCCAGAGGAGTCTGGGAAGCCATCACCTGTCCCCACCACCCTGTCAGGAAGCAGGGGCACGAGGATTTGAACCCAGGCTGTGGGACTCCACCCTCCTATCTCCTGGGACAGCCCTCACAGCCAGCTGCTCTCCTGAGGGTCACTGGAATTGTGTCCCCCTCCTCCAGGGAGCCTTCCTGGATTGCTCTGGCCCGGTCCGCCTGCTCTCCCTCCTCCCTTTCCAGTCCAAGGGCCAGGCCCCAGCTTTCCTGCTCATCTGTCCCCCTGGTTACCGGGGTGGGGCTCCTGGCCCAGGCCCCACCCCCAATCTACCCTCATTACCCTGGTTGCAGTGATTGGGCCAGAGGGTGAGCATGTGACTCAGGCAGGCCCAATCAGAGTCCCCGCTGGCGCAGTTGGGTGGGGAGGCGGGACAGCTCGCCCCACTGTGATCCTGAGCCTGTGCCGGGAACCCTGGGCCGGGGGTGCTCCGGTTCCATTGCCATCGGGAGGGATGCTGGTGGCCCCTTCCCCTCCCCAGCCTTCCCCAGGCACCTTTGTGGGATTCAGCCAGGTCAACCAGGGCTGCCCTTGGGTTTCTGTCACACTCAGTGAGTCCCAAGTGATAACCTCCTCCATGGTGTTTGAGGATGGGCTTCCCATGACATCACCTGGCACCCCGGGAATGGTGAGGGACAGTGTGATCCTCTCCAAGGAGTGCAGGGCTGTTCTGAGCTCCAGCCCACTTGTCTGTGACACTGACCCTGGTCTTGTTCCCCTCCTGGCTGTAAGGGTCCGGCGAACGTCGGAGGAAGAGACCACCAAGAGACTGGCTCATGCAATCCGCAGAAAGGGGGTTATTGATCCAGCGCTGGGGCTCTGTGCTCACTCAAGAAGGGAGAGCAGCCCAGAGCCCAGAGCAGGGGTTGAGCAGTGCTTAAGTACACTTTTTGGGGAGGGCGGGGGCTTTGCATACATCACAGTCTCCTTTAACAAATCACCATACACCTCGGGAAAATCAAACAACAATTCTTAGACTTGGTTAGCACATTCATTGGCGGGAACAGGTGGGGCTGGAGTGATAGGTCATTCCCCAGGAGGGGGTGACATTCAAACCGATTGGTTCGGGCCCTGAATGCCTACATGCCAAGCTGCACAGGGTCCTAGGCTATTAATCAACTAAATGGTCAGTGGGGCATTGCCTTAACTGCCTCAGGAATTTCAGGTTCTGTGTGCAGTTCAGAAACTCTACAATACCTCGTCCTTTACATTTCAACTCAGGCTTTGCAGCTTAGAAACTTTACCCTTTCACTGGCCTTCCCTCGGCCAGTGGCGGAGTCTGATTTGAGTCCCCATCTCCAGGCTTCCTCCTCCGGGTGTTGGGGGCTGAGTTCCCAGCAGGGACAGGGCTGGGCTCTGGGGAAGGCGTGGGGAACTTGGCCATTGGCAGAAAATTGGCAACTCTGGCGCCTCCAGGTGTCGCTGGGGAGTCGGCACCCCTGGGGTCTGCTTGGGCTGGTCTGAGGGTGCCCTGAGGCCCGTGGTCCTGCATGAGTGAGGGCAGGCAGGAAGCAGACGATGTGGGGAGTCGGGGAGGCTTCAGGGAAGCTGGGGTTGAAGCTCAGTACAACCCAAGGGGCCAGGGTGTGAGGGTGGGGGTTGCTCTTTCATCTCAGGTCTGCGCTGTGGGCCAGAAAGGGACAGATGCCCCCAGGGCATCCAGAGGGTGAAGGAAGGACACTGCAGCCACTGTACCTGAGGGAGAGGTAAGGGGACACCTGCACCCTGCCGCAGGACTCACCTGGCCCTGGGTGGGGCGAGACCTGGTTGGGGGCAGAGATGACAGGAGGTCCTGATGGACCAGATTTGTGGTAGCCCAGTTGGCCTCCAGGGACATTGGGGTTTGAGGCCTGAGTAACTTGGTAACAGCCATCAACCCTCCTTCACCATGAGCTGGGGTCCCCTACCTAGAGCGACCTTCAGACAGGCAGATTCTAGACAGAGAGAACCCTTCTGGCAAGTGACAGGCCATAGTGGCTTCACAATGAGACTCACGGGCTGGGGCTGGGGCTCAGCGGTAGCACACTTGCCTGGCATGTGTGAGGCACTGGGTTCGATTCTCACCACATAAAAATAAATAAAACAAAAGTCTATCAACAACTTAAAAAAAATCAAAAAAAGAGAAGGAGACTCACCTAAAACACCGAGAGCCCCGTGGTCATGGCGTGGCTGCGTCAGCAGGAAAGCCTGGGTGAACCCTTGCTCTTTCCTTGCTGTGTGATCTTGGTCAAATTGCTTAGCAACTCTGAGCCTCATCAATAAAATGGGAACAAAGGATCAGTGCCTCGTAGGATGGTTGTCATTGTTCCCTGAGACTAATTCATGTGGAGCACTTGGCGTTGAGCCTGAAAGAGAGTAAATGCCCCATTTTGAGCTATTATTGTGATGCTAGGTAGACTGGGGCCAGATTGCAGACAACTCCAGATGCCAGGCGGAGGGGCGGCGCTTCACCCTGTGGACTCAGAGGCTGGAAAGAAGATGAAGAAACCAGCCAGTCAGTGCCTTTCCAGTCTGCAGCCTCCGGAGCCTCGGAGCCCGCAGCAGGTCAGTGGTGACAAGCCTGGTCGCTGACCTCCAGCTCCCAGGGGCCTCCGGCTGACCCAGTTCCAGCCCAGGGCGCAGAAGCCGGCAAGCCCCATCCTGGCGTCCCCAGGCAGAGCCAGAGAGATGGTTTAATAACCGGCTGCCAGGCTCACCTCGAGGCAGGGCCGCCGAGCCTCCGGGACTCACGCCACCTCTGCTGTGGCAGCAGGATCCCAGGATGGAGGAATTTTGGAACTCTGCACAAGGGTGCCCGGGCCCAAATGGCAGATGCCCAAATGGCAGACGCCCAACGGTGCAGGGCTCGGAGGCCCTGTCTGCTGGGCAGCTGGTCAGGTCGCTGCGGAGAGCCCTGCCCCCTCCACCTGATCCAGCGCCTCCTGGGGAGTCTCGGGGGACCGCTGGCTCCGAGGGCCGGGGAGGTGATCCGCCGCGGGGCTGTCCATGCCCTGCAGACCCCACCTCTGTTGGACCTGCTGAGGTGGGGTGGGGACACCCACCGTCTGACCCTGTTTGTGGCCTGGTGGGGGCGGGGCACCCAGGGCACAGACCTGGGTCAGACACAGGATTGCTCAGGTCTTAGTGGAGGTACCAGATGGATCAGCAGGGGGCAGGAGTCCCCCTGATGTCCTGGGGCACGTTCCTGGGCTGCTTTACCCTGACCGGCAGGGTGGTGGCCTAGCAAACCTGACCGCCCAGTAACCTCAGCCCTGGGCCAGGTAGGCAGGTAGCCGCCAGCACCTCAGTGGGACCTTCTGGGTCCCCTTCCACTGTGGGACCTTTGGGTCCGAGGGCATCCACCTGGATACTACCCCCAGAGTGTGGCGCAGGCCCTCACAGGGACACTGGGCCCCATGGCTGGGCACCCTTTTCTCCTGTCCAGCCTCATGAGCAACTCTGCGTGCACCTTTGTCCCCATTAGTCTGGCACTTCCCTGGCCTCGTGGGCTACGGAGAACACAGACGCCGGAACCCCAGGATCCTGCTCCGGCCCCACCCTACTGCTGCCCTCCCCTGGCCCATCTGCACGCCGGACTAGGTGACCAGACGACCCGTCTCAAACCTCCTGGCCTCCAGACGGCCCTGGCTCCTGGGGTCCACATCCCCTGTGGGGCCTTCCCACCGTGAGCAGGGGGACCCGCGTGACAACAGGAAACTGCAGACGTGACAATGGGTGACTTCTAAAAGACACGGTGGCCCCTGTCTTGGGCAGCAGCTGCCAGTCCTGAGGCCACCCAGGCAGTCCTGTAGAGCCATCCAATGTGACCAGGAACTGAGGCCCCCAACCAAGAGCCAGCCCCGCTTGCCGCCCCCTTCGGGCAGCCGTGCTGGGCACACCCTCAGCCAGCACCAGTCCTGGGGTGGCGTCGGGGGGCCCGGCCAGACTTCTCCATGGCAAACTCACAAGCCCCCTCGAGTCTGAGCCACCCCGGCCCCACAATCCCAGGCCACAGAGACTGAGATAGTAAGCTTCTCTTTTATGTATTATTTATTTTTTGCTGATTCAAGCCACCGAGGTTTGAGGTGGTGGTCTAACGTGGTCACCCGCACACTGTTCTGAAGGGTCTGAGAGGAGAACAGTGTCCCCAGGCCAGGGAACAGCACCATCAGAAGCCCAGGTTGGAGATGAGGATGGGCAGGGGACGGGGGGTGGGAGTGAGGGGAGGGGCATCCGTCTTGCTCACTGCCCTGCCAAATGCCCACCGGTCCCTGTAGGAAGGGGCCTTCTCCAGCATCTCTTCCCAAGCAGGCCCCTGGGGGGCTCCCCTTCCCATCCCCCTCATAGCCACTCTCATCCGTCTGGCTTACAGCCCTGCCACAGCGTGTGGAAGACAAAATGCCCCCAGATGGAGCGGTCCCCCGTGGGCAGGGCGGTCCCCCCCCTGGGCAGGGCGGTCCCCGTGGGCAGGGCGGCGGGGTCCTTTCTCCTCCCTGGCTCCTCCTCCAGGGCCCTCAGGGCCAGCTGAAAGCTTGAGGTTTGGGTCTGGATCCTAAACAGGAGTGGGATCCCTTCCGTGCACTTGGGTGCGTGTGGACGTGCGCGCGCGCATTTCTTTCTCCAAAAGAATCACTTAACCTATTTTTCTTAGCATCAATTCAAAATGCCGTGGGGACCCAGCGCAAAACCACTCCACCTGAGTAGGAAGGGCGCATCTTGTCTCATCCGCCGCGCGGCTCGGCTCTGTTCCTCTCCTCCTGGCCCTCCTGGTCCTCCTGCCCTCTAGGCCCCAAGGAAGGAAAGATCCGCCTGAAAAATATCCCCTAGGCCAGTGGGGTTCCTTGGTTGTGACCCCGTCTGGCCAGGGCACTTCTTGGTGGGCTGCTGGGGGCGGCTCCTCTGCCCCCCAGGGAGGTCTCAGAGCTGGGGGTGAGGGTGGGGGCCTGAGGTGTAGCCCAGAGGTCCAGGAAGGACGCCCGTGTCACCTGGCATTGAAATCCCTGGGGGTGGGGCTCACGTCATTCCACCCCCAGTCCCGTTGACCCAGGTGGGGACAGAGACGGTCATCGTGACTCCCATCTCACCAGGACCGTCCATGGCAGTGGGGAGGGAGGGAACCGGGGGTTGATGGGAGGGGGATAGACGCTGGGTGCCCAGAACAGAACCCCCGGTGTCCACTTATGCAGCTCATCCATGAGAACAATATCGGAGCCTCCGCACAGTGCCCGTCCCTGAGCAAGCCGTGGACCCGTGGCAGTGTCTGACAGAGGGTGGGGTGAAGGGAGAGTCGGGGAGGGACACGGAGAGTAAATGACACGATACGGTGCTGCTGTCAGTAACTCCTCCTGACTGTGGCGGGAGCCCGAGGAGGGAGAAGGAGGTTGGCCAGCTCTGTGAGGGGTGGTCAGGGGAGGCTTCCCGGAGAAGGAGGCCTTCGAGTTCTACCTGGAGATGGACTTGAAGTAGACATGTGGGGAGAGGATCTGAGAGGAGAAAAGTGTCCCCAGGCCGAGGGAACAGCACCATCAAAAGCCCAGGTGTGGAGATGAGGATGATGATTTTTGCTGAACTGGGGATCGACCCCTGGGCCCTTGCACAGGCCGGGCAAGCGCCCCACCCCTGAGAGACGTCCCCACCCCTTTGAGTTTTCTTTGAGACAGGGCCTTGCTGAGTTGCTCAGGCTGGCCTTGAACTTGCCATCTCCTCCCTCAGCCTCCAGAGTAGCTGGGATTAGAAGTATGTGCCACCGCACCCAGCAGGCATGAAGATGATGGGATGACAGACTCATGGAATGTTCTGGAAAGGGCAGGTGTTGGTGTTGCTGGACACAGAGCAGGTGTAGGGTGGTACTGGAGATGCTAGAGGGGTGAGTCAGGGAGGGCCTGACTGTGGAGTGCCTTATTTGGGCTTTGTTCTCTAGCAGAGGGGATTTACTGTGTGTCTGAATCGGAACCCAAGGCAGGCATCACCAATCGATCTTGACACTCTGCAGAAAATGAGCACCTAGGGAACTGGTGCCAATCAAAAGTGAAGTCTGTTTGCACGCTGCGTGGGCTCCGGGGCACAACTGCAGGGTTTCAGAGTCTAAGTGAGGAGGAGGAGGCCTGACTGAAACCACTTCTGTGGAGATGGACAGTGGCTGCCCACATTTGTCTCAATTCCGTCTGCCCCAAGGCCTGGCCAGGGACACAGTGTGTGTGTGTGTGTGTGTGTGTGTGTGTGTGTGTGTGTTAGGTCTATCTGAATTCTATTAATTTTTTTTTTTTTTGGTCTGGGTATGCAGCAAAGGACCTTTGCAGTGCAGGTGATTGAATGCAGGGGGCTCTACCATTAAGCTATACCTCCAGCCATTATTATTATTATTATTATTATTATTATTTTAAATTTTGAGACAAGGTCTTGCTAAGTTGCTGAGGCTGGCCTAGAACTTGTGATCCTCCTGCCTCAACCTCCCAAGTAGCTGGGATTACAGGTGGATGCAGCTGTGCCTGGCTTACCTGGGCTCTATTTCAGCAAGGAGGTGGTGGCTTTTCTGGCTCTGCACTATTCAACACAGTAGCTACAAGCAACACATAACTGTTTAAGTTTAAATCAATAAAAATAACAATTAAAAATTCAGTTCCACAGTCCTATCAGCCACAATTTTAACCACTCAGTAGCCACATGGGGTTAGTGGCTACTGTATCAGACAGTGCAGCTATTTATACTTCCACTGTGGTGAAATGTTCTGTTGTACTGCACTGATATAAAGAAAGGCCAAGTATCCAGGTGGTGTGGTCCACCATGACCCTCAGCCCAGGTCATTCCATCTTCTATGATGGCAGCAACTGAGCTCAGTCTGAAACCCGTGCAAGTGTACGTCTGCCCAGGAAGGGAAAAAGTCTTCCAAGGGCAACTGTTTTAGAACTCAACCCCTTTCTGAGCCAATACAGCTGGACATGGGGTTCCCAAGAAGGAGGGAGTGCCCATGCAGACAAGCCCTGGGATTGCTGATTTGCTACTCTCATTTCACCAAGTGGGAAACAGCAGCTCAGAGAGGTGGTGACTTGCACTCAGCAGATGACTGGGAAGTCACGCAGATGGAACCAGAAGATGCCTTTTGCCGCTCGATGCCTGACAGTCTTTGGGGGCACTGCTCAGTCTCCTGGGCAGGAGCTGAAGAGGTAGACCTTTGCCAGAGCCCAACCTCAGGGAACCCCAGAGACTGGAGCGGCAGGCAGAGTTCTCTGCAGTTGCGCGCCAGATCCACCAGAGGGCGCGGGGGCCGTCGTGTCTCCGCCTGGAGGGGGCGGGGCACTGGGGAGGGCTCTTGTGGCACAGACGCAGAGCTGGGACCCTGCTTGATGTGGGGGACGCAGTGTGTGCCATACCTCCCCTGCCCTCTAAGAGGGCTCAGATTAGAGAGTGGAGACAGCAGAAGGGTCTGGGTATGCAGCGGAGGACCTTGAAGGGTAGGTAGGAGTGTGCCACGCAGTCTGGGTGCAGGTGTGAAGGGCAGCGGTGGAACGTCCAGCAGCCGGTCCCTGGACGGGTGGCCACATCCCAGCGCCTGTCTGCCCTCCCAGCCCCCAGGCGGCTTTCCTGGTTTCTATTGCAGCCCAGAGAAGCTTCCTGCTGCCCCGTGCCCCGGTCCCACTCCCCATCCCAAGCCCACACATGCCGGTGCCACCTGCAAAGGAGTGCGCGCTGCTAGGAGGTGGCTTTCCTGCCCCAGATGACAAGAAGGAGCCATTTCTGAGCAGCTGTTCGTTCCCCTCTAGTGGTGCCCAATTCCATGGAGTTCCTTGCCCAGCCCCAGGTCGCTTCCACCTCTGCCTTGTCCCCGCAGTCGCCACAGCCAGGGACACCCCTCCCTACCTTCTTCAGCTTGCCAACTCTTATTCATTCGTCAAGATCCAACCCAAGCGGCCGTATTCCGGGTCTGGAGGAGATTCCCCCGCTGGAGCGCCTGCAGTCGGGGCTGAGCCGTAGCGCAACCCTTGAGGACAGGTACCGGCGCGGGCGGCCCAATCAACGTGATTGAGATGCACAGGGCCCGCCGGCGGCCGGACTCAGCTGTCTGAGTTTGCGGGTCACCGCGGCAGGGAGGAGGCGCCTGACATGAGCAAAGGCTCCCACCAGGTGCTAGGTGTTCAAGCGCCTGGGCATAGGCCCCGATCGGCGCCAGAGCGTCTCCCTGCGTGTCCCACCTCCTCCTAGCAGCGTGCACCCCTTTGCAGGTGGTGGGACTGGGGCATGGAGCAGCATGCAGCTTCTCCGGGCTGCAACAGAAACCAGAATCCTCCTGGGGATACTCCCGAGGGATAGGAACAGCAGTGGATGGCCGCTGAGAGCCTGGGCACGAGCCAGGGAGACCTGGAGACTAAGACTCAGCAAGCTCGCTGTGTAACCTTGGGGAGACTCAGTTGTCCCGCCTGTAAAATGGCACGCAGCAGCCACACGTCACTGATCACCAGCGGTGGAGCGCGGGGTCAACGATTAGGGCGCGGAGGGGCGAGGGGTGGGGCGGAGGGGTGTCCAGGGGTGGAGGCGGGTCCCAGGATGGGGGCGTCCTTGGGCGGGAGCGAAGCGGGCGGTCGCTGGGGGGCGCTGCGCATCCGGGGCGGCTCGCCCGGCTGCAAGTTTGCCTCCAGCTGTTGAATGCGCGGTGGCGACGGGACCCGGACCCCGCCGGGTGAGCAGCGCAGGGGGCCCGCTCAGCGGTTGCCCAAGCTCAGCGGGGCCGCGTGGCCGCCGGCTCCCAGGGCGCCGCAGCTGCAGCAGCGGAGCCGGCGAGGCCCCCGCCCGGCGGGTGTGTGTCCGTGAGTGTGCGTGTGTCCGCGGGGCCTCGCGGCCGAGGGGCGGAGGGGCTTGCTGCGGGAAGGCCTGCGGAGGGAGCCGGGCGCGGCGGGCGAGGGCGCACGGACAGACGGCGCCGCGGCCCCTGACGCACGCTCGCGCGGCCCCTCCCGGGCGCCCGGCCCCGCCGAGGCAGAGGCGCGGCGGCGGGCAGGCGGGGGCGGCGGTGTCTGCGCGCACACGCTCGCTCACAGACACACACAGACACACGCACGGGCCACGCCACAGACACACGACACGCATAGAGCCACGGCCGGGCTCGCCGAGCCCGCCAGGCGCCGCGCACACTCGCACCCGCGCTCACATCCACACTCGCACCCGCGCGCAGGCCCGCAGCCGCCGCTGCCCGGAGGCGGCGGTCGCCCGGATCTCGGCTGGGGCTGGGGGTAAGTGAATTCCTCCAGATTTGAGCGCTGGTGGCCGGCGGGGACTGTGGGAGCCCGGGCAAGAGCCGGAGGCGACCCCCCTCCGCCAGCGGAGGTGGGGCTTGGAGGAGGACCAGAAGGGGGAGGATGAGACCAGGAGAGCCACCCCCAGTTCTTCCTGGTTTGGGGATCCCCTTGAGACCCCCAGGGGACCACCTTGCATGGGGATAGTGGGGGTGGGGGTGGGCGGAGGCAAGGTGGGAGGACACCAAGGACGAGCGGCGAGGTGAGCATTTGGGGTGGTGGTGCAGAGGCTTGATGGTGGATGGTTGTGCTCGCCAGTGCCACACCGCACCTCTCTGCCCCTCTCTTTCGCAATCGGAGTCCCTCCCCCCGTTTCAGGGGGTTCTGCCGGTCAAGGAATTCATCTTCCAACTGGTAAGGGGGGATTGACGGATACGGGATGGCCGTCCCAGGGGGAGGGGGCCAGGGTGGGGCTTTCTCCCCCTGCCCCGGCAGCAGGGAGGTGGGTTTGGTAGGAAGACAGAACTGGGGGGTGGGGACCCTGGCAAAGGCTTTGCCCCTTCCTGCGCTGGGCTGGTGTGGGGCAAGCAGGGAGGTATTGCAGGGAGCAGCAGAAAATCGGCAGAGCCTGCAGCTCTGGCAGAGCCTGGGCCACTGCTGGCTGTGTGTGTCTGTGTGTGTGTGTCCGCGTTTGTGTGTGTGTGTGTGTGCGCGCCCGCGTGTGTGTTTGCATGTGGGCTCCAGCAACTGTCTTGGGAAGGGGGAGGGGTGGGCGTGTTGGCTGGGGCAGTGCATGCAGGTGGGGAGGGACGCATGTGCCCTGTGTGGACATGGGTAGACCCGGATCTCAGTGCACACGCGCGCACACACACATGCGCACGTTTGGTGGCCCAGCGGGGTTTCCTGGGACTGTTTGGAGGGAGAGAGCTGTTGCGTGGGGTTGTGCATGTGCGTGTGTGTGGGTGCATATGGGCACTTGGGGAGCTTGTGTTTGGGACAGAGGCCACCAGGCTGTGGTGTGTCAGGCATGCCTGAGGATGGAGATGAGCCGGGATGGTGGTGTACCCTGGCTCAGCTCAGGGGACTGTGGTACTCAGGGCACTTTCTGCAGCTGGGGGCTCCCTCCATGCCCCCTCCCCCAGCTCCTCCCTCACCAGCAGCTGCTTCTGGAGGGCACTGCTGGCTGGGTCCCTTGCTGGGAGACACAGGTGTTGGGCTGGAGTGTGTGTGTGCGCGCGCGTGTGTCCAGGCTGCGGCTGTCACTGTCAGCAGGCTGTCGGAGGCGAGAAGCTGGGGGAAGGGGCAGTTGCTGGCCGCGCCCGCCCGCCCGCCCGCCCAGGGGAGGGTGGTGGAAGCTGCAGCCCAGACGGCAGGTGTGAGTTATTGAGGGACATTTGAATCTGAGCGGCAGCATCGTGGGGGCTGGGAGCGCTGGCAGGAGTGTGTGTGGGTGTGTGTGCGCGTGCCTGGCTCCCACCCCGCTCCTCTAGCCTGTGGACACCTGTGGGATGTAACATGTCTAGGTCATGGGCAGGGCGTGTGGACGCTCAGGTGGGTAAACGTACCTCGAGAGGGAATGAGCACATGGACACTGTCCTGAGCAAGCTGTGGGCTACAGCTGCATACGGGTGGACGTGGGGACCTCTGGGCCATGAGCCCCTGGGCAGGAGAAAGAGAAGTGACTGAAGGGGGACATCAGGGAGAAGTATGGTGACATCAGTGAGAACCTTGGGGTGTGACATCAACTCTGGGCTGCTGGTGACGTCACTGGGACAGCGGCATGAGGGGCCACCCCCACTGTCCAGAGTATGCGAGTGTGATGTCATTGTGTGTGGCACTGAGTGGGGTCATGCCCCTGTGTGTTCGAGGGATAAGAGGAGGGGGATGGAGCCACAGGGTGGGCGGTCCCTCCCCAGAGGCCCCATTTCCCAGTGGCCTGAGCAGGTGTGGGAGTCCCCTCCTGTGCCCCTGAGAAGTGCATCTCCTCTGCCCCCACACGGTGGCTCTTCTGTCTGGCCCCTCTTCCCCTTCCTGTCCCAGCCTCTTTGGGGCACCTGTGTCCTAGTGAGTGTGCCTGTGAATGTAAATGCATGTGACAACTGCCGACCGCCACAGCCAGGGACACCTCGGCTTCTAATCTCATTTTGCCACTTTGGGTGCTCTGTGCCTCAGGCCCTCGGCCACCCTTCTGAGCAGGGCTCTCTCTTCCGCAGCCTCCGAGGGCTGGAGAGGGAGGGGGTCATGGGCGACGGTGGCCTCCAGGGGGTGCTGGTGCTGGCCCTCGGGGAGGGGGCTGCACTCCCATGAGCTCTGTCCCCGTGTCCCTGGCCCCGGGCAGCGGCTCCTCCTTCAGATGAAGCCTAACTCTGCAAAGACTTCCTTCCTTCCTTGGGTCCTTGTGGCAGTCTGTGAGGCGGCCGGGCTGGCCACTGTGATGGGCACATTTGACAGATGGGCAAACTGAGGCCTGTCCATTCACTCTTCCATGGGAGTTCCCCTCAAGGGTGGCTCCTGGGACACGTTGGATCAGCAGATGCCTCCTGACGGGAAGGACTCTCCTTTCTGCAGGAAGAGGCGCTCCGTGGGGTGGGGGGGAGCCCGGGCGAGGCGTGGCCGAGAGGTCACCGGCCGCCCTCCACCCTGGATTCCCACGGAAACCGCCATCCAGCCGTCAGCGCCCTGCAGTGGGGGGGGGTCTGCGGTCACGGCAGCTCCGTGTCTACTCCCTGTGGTGGCTTCTTCGTGGGGTCAGGAAGTCTGCCTTGGAAGCAGACTGGGGTTGGGGCCGCCTGTGCCACCTGCTGGCTGTGTGTCCCCCAGGGCCTGTCTGTGGAGGGCAGAGGCTGCTTTGCCTTTGAGGCTTAGTGAGCAAACATGAATCTGGCTTCCAGGGCAGCCCAAGGCAGTACCGTCCCTGTCACTGCCCCCTGCTCCGGCTGCAGTGCTCTGGGTCCAGTCTTTCCTCCCGCCCCGCCCCCACCCCATGTGCCACTGAACCGCGTGGCATGTGTGGCCGAGCCTGGGTCGAAGGGCCTCCTCAGGAAGGGCGTGAGCAGCCCAGAGGGTCAGCTCCAGCCCGTCTCCTGCCACCCCAGCGCGGCCTCTGATTAGATCAGCCTCCTGGCTCGCAGCTGGCCCCAGGCCTGCCACTGCTCTGAGGACGGTGTCCAGGGGTTGGAGTAAGAGAGCCCCTCTCTGGCCACCCGGCCCTGGGCACAGGCTCCAGGGAAGGCCGAAAAGGCACTGGAGAGCCTCCCAGGCAGCCTTCTGTCTGGGTCAGAGGAAGCGGTCTGGGCCCCATGCTGCTCATAGCAACAACAGTGATTACGGTGGTGACCATGACAATGGTACCAAGAGCCAGGCCTGGTGTGAAGCCCTTTACAAACAGCACTTGGCATTTGTTTCATCTCAGAAAAGTTTTCTGCAGTAGGGGCTATTTCAGAGACAAGAAACAGAGAGGTTACAGAGCAGCCCGTGGCCACACAGCCGTGCAGCCAGCACCATTTACCGCTGAACTTCTTCGCCAGGTGGGCCTGGCCCTGTCATCTCGCCGAGGGCCTCTCTGGGCCTCACGTGGTCATCTATACGTGGGGACTGTGACCATGCTGCAGGGAAGCAGCGGGTGGGGAAGCCATTTTCGTGCTGCAGGGACAGAGCAGCAGGAAGGAGCCTTGGGGAGGGCTCCTGGGTCCAGGTCCTCCTGTGCAGCCTGTGCTGAGCCCAGCCCCTGACTGGCTCCTCCTGTGCTCCTCCTGGCGGGGACCTGTGTGTTCCTGAGGGCAGCCTCTGCCCCTGGGCTCCCGGGGCAGGGGGAGGGTGCTCCCGGCCTGACGCAGCCCTAGCGGGGCCCTGGACTAACCTGCCACCTCCCCTATCTTGCCTGTGAGAGGAAGCAACCCTGCCCCTGGTCCTCATCTGTGTGTGTCCCTGGCAAGTCAGTCACCTCCCTAAGGTCCTGTTTCTTTGAGAGTCAGGACGGTCCTGCCAAATTCCTCACCTGGGTGTAGCCTGCTGTCTGGCACCTAGTAGGGTTGGGTTCTTTCCCTCCTCCTTCCTGTCTGACTCACATTGGTTCCTGGGGCCCTGGCGTGGGTCTTGGCTGTGGCTGTGTGTCCCTGGCTGGGCTGTGTGTCTGTCTCCTTCCTCCCCTTCTGAAATGCACTGGAACTGAGTCCCGGTCCTCAGCTGTGGCGAGGCCGGGCGCTGCCTACCTGCTGCTGGGGTGTGCAGCGGGGCTGTGGGGGGGCGTCGGTGTGTCCGTGTGTGTGCTTGCATGTACCTGCCCAGTGGTCACTGCCCCTGGGGGTCGGGGACCTGGGGAGCAAATCCCCAGGTCCCCCTGACCAGCCTGCTCCGAGCTCTGCCCCAAGTTTCAGGCCTGACTCGGTTTCCCCCTTGGCCTCTCTGTGCGGCTCTCCCTGGGTCTTGTCCAGACGGAGGCTGCAGGTCACCAGCCTCCGGCCCTTCCCAGCCTGTCCTGTCACCTGCGGGACTTCACAGATCTGCTAGCTCTCTCACTGCCTGTCAGCTCCGTATGCCTCAAAAAATACTTGTTGAACCAATTCCTTTCATCTGCATGCGACTGAGGATGGATGGATGCGTTTCCATTCGGACCATGTACACACAGACACACTCTCCTGCGGGTGTGTTACCCCAGGAGAACTGCTGGGCCCCAGGGCGCAGGCAGGGGCCCCCGGGGCTGAGTCCCTGCCTGGAGGAGCCTGGCTTTGAAGGAGACATGGAACGTGTGTGACGTCTGGCAGGTGCACACAGTAGGGCTTGCTTGACAGATGTCCTCACTGGACTGTGACCTGAGCAAGAAGGGGCTGGTGCCGCCAGCTGGGGGCCGGGTGCTGAGCCAGCCTCGAGGCAGGGCGGGGGGGGCTGGATGTCTTCTGCTCTGGGCACCTGCCATGGGCCAGGAGTGGATGGGCACCTTCTGTTTGCTGGTTTAATTTTGGCTGGAAGTCCTGCTCGCCTGAGGGCCACGAGCAGGGGCCACGAGCAGGGGCCCTGAGGCAGAGAAGCCTGGAGTGGATTTTGAGAAGGTGAATTTGGGCGCGTAGTTCTAGGGTCACCACACAGGGCCGGATTTGCTGGGCTAAGATCGCGTTTCCCTTTTGGTCAGGAGCGTCAAGAGCTGCCTGTGTTTAAAATGCAGATTCCTGGGCTCGGCCTGTTCTGCCTTGGATTCAGTAGCATTGGTTTGAGGTTTGCGGACCCCATTTTTTATTCTTTTCTGGAGATTAATTCACCCACGATTGCTGGTCGGATGCACAGAGGTGTCTGTTGCGGTTCCCTGGGGGTCTCTAGGACTCCTCCCGGACTCCAGGGAGGCGGCAGAGCCATCCTCTTTCCAGAGGAGGCGCCTGTGCTCAGAGCAGAGCCCTGCTTTGAGTGACACAGCAGCAAGACAGAGGCCGATACTGATTAATGATCTCCCTGTTCATTGACTGCTGTCGCAAACCAGTCAGGGAGCCCCACATCGGAGGCTCGGCTGCCCTTCGGCACCTTTCCTGTTGCACAGATGAGGAGGCAAAGGCAGAGTCTGTGCTCGGGGGTTCCAGGCCGCACAGCGGGTAAAGCTTGGCACAGAGGGTTGGGATGAATGGGGCTGGCGGGGGCCTGCCCAGCACCTTGGACCGAGCGACTGCCCTCCCTCCTGTGCTTCCTTTGGTGGAGCCGGGCTGCGGCTGTGCGCGGGAGCGGGAGGCCGCCCGGGTGGAGGAGGGGAGAGCCAGGAGGGCGTCCTGGAGGCGGTGGCGCGGCGCCACGCGGGGTGGTCGCTCTGCAGAAGCAGGTGCGGGGCCGGCGGGCCGCCGCTGGGCCGCCTCGAGCGCGCGCCGGGGTGGGCGGGAACTGCGGCGGCGGGAGCGCGCTTCGGGAGCCCCCGCGGGGCCGACCACCCCCGCCGCATTGGGCGCCGTGCGTCCGCCGCTTCCGCCTCCTTCCCGGTGCTTGGAATTTGCAGCCGCCGCCGCTGACGCTCGCAGCCAATTTCACGGCCCCTGGGCTCGGCGCGGTGCGCGGCAGCGGGAGCCGCCGGCGGGGCGGGCGCGGGGCGGCGCGGGGCGGGGGACCTGAGCGTGCGCTCCCGGGGTGGCGGCCGGGTGGGGACAGCAGGGGGCCGCCGGCCGAGCAGCCCGGGAGCGCCGTGGCGGGTGAGCTGAGCGGGCTGGGCATGTTGGCATCCATGCCTGGCCCCGGTGTCTGGGAGCGGCTCCCCGAGTGTGGGTGGGCTGGGGGACGCGGGTGGGGGGCGTGTGGGTCTCGGTCGGTGCGCTGCGCTGCGCTGGGGGCGTGTGTGTTTGGGTGCCTCTGGCAGAACCTGGGGCTGGGCAGTGCACGAGGTGGGGGGCGGCTGTGTCCATGTGTCAGCAGTGTCCCAGCTGTGTTGACATGGCTGTGGGAGGGACAGCCCCCTGGCTGGACCCTGGGTGTGTCGGCTCTGAGTGTGCCTGGTGGGTTTTGGTGTGTGTCTCGTGTGGCCAGGGTGCTGTCCTGTGCTTGCTGGCTGGGGGCTGGGGTCAGAGGTGTGCCCTGGGCTGGGGCTGGGGGCTGGGGACCAGGGGTGCACCCTTGGCTGGTGCTGGTGCTGGGGTCAGGGGTGTGCCCTTGGCTGGGGCTGAGGCTGGGGGTCAGGGGTGTGCCCTGGGCTGGGGCTGGGGGTCAGGGGTGCTCCCTGGGCTGGGGCTGGGGCTGGGGGTCAGGGGTGCACCCTTGGCTGGGGCTGGGGCTGGGGTCAGGTGTGCGCCCTGGGCTGGTGCTGGGGCTGGGGTCAGGGGTGTGCCCTTGGCTGGGGCTGGGGGCCAGGGGTGCGCCCTTGCCTGGGGCTGGGGGTCAGGGGGGCACCCTGGGCTGGTGCTGGGGTCAGGGGTGCACCCTGGGCTGGTGCTGGGGCTGGGGTCAGGGGTGCACCCTGGGCTGGAGCTGGGGCTGGGGTCAGGGGTGCACCCTGGGCTGGTGCTGGGGCTGGGGTCAGGTGTGCGCCCTGGGCTGGGGCTGGGGCTGGGGTCAGGTGTGCGCCCTGGTCTGGGCCTGGGCTGGGGTCAGCGGTGCGCCCTGGTCTGGGCCTGGGCTGGGGGCCAGGGGTGCGCCCTGGGCTGGGGCTGGGGCACGTTTCTGGAGCAGCCCGTCCTTGTTTCTGCCTCTGGGAGGGGGCGGGAGGAGGCAGCCGGGGCCAGGAGTGTTTATGTTCTGCAGGGTGTCGCTGGCTGCCAGCCTTGGTGGGTCTCCATATGTTTGTGAATGGCAGGGCTGGGGGGGCCGAGGTGTGAGCCCCTGCCTGGAGGGGAGCTGCAGTTCCATCTGGGCTGGTGGCGGATGTGGGGCCAGACAGGGAGGGCCCCCTGCGGATGCACGTGCGCTGGCAGATGGGTGAAGTTCTGCCGGCCCCTGTCTGGGAGTGTGGCGAGGGGAGATGGGTGTGCCCAACTCTTGGAGCAGGCAGGGGGAAGTGGGCTGAGATGTCACACCTGGCAGGGCACAGGCTGGGCACTTGGGCAGAGGTGAGTGCCAACCCGGTAGGGTGCTGAATGAGAGGGGTGGGGGTCTTTGTTTCTCCCATCTGATGAGGGGGTGCGGTGCCAGTATCTGGGTGACCAGCAGGAGGGCGATGTGCTGGGCACTGAGGTGGGTGTGCACTGGAGGGTGCCCAAGTGTGAGGGTGAGGCGTGCTGTGGGCGGTGTGTGGCCGTGGCTGTGAGTGGGGTGTGGCCCTGGGAGGACGATTTGGAGGCACCTCCAGGCCAGAGGCCCAGGAGGGAGTCGGGGGCCTAGTCAAGGAGCGGAGGGGGGACATGTTGTTTCCTAAAAGTTCACCGTCTGTCGCTTGCCCCTCTTGTGGGGGACTGGGAAAAAGTCCCATGGCCCTGGCCTGTCCCCTCCCTCTGAACCCCACAGCCTAAGACGGGCGCCCTCAGCCCCATCTGTCCTGAGGCCCTTGACTCTGGACGCCTCTGGCCGGCCATGAGCTGGCCACCTCTTCTGTGCCCACCTCTCCTCCCTTTTCTCCTGTCTCTCCTCTCTCCCTGTCTCTCTGCCTGTCTCCCGGTCTCTCCCCATCTCTCTCCCCTCTCTGCCTCCATCTCTCCCCTCCCTCCGTCCCCTCCCTCGGCCTCCCGCTCACACTGATATCATTTGTGGTATATTTGGTTGCCATGGGAAACCTAAGAAAGAAGTGAGTGTACCCTTCAACACTTCGGTGTTCCTCCTCCCTCCCTGGTCCCCTCCCTCTCCTCCTCTCCTCCTCTCCTCCCTCCCTCCCTCTCTCCCCCTCGCCTCCTGGCAGCAGAGGACTTGGGTGAGGAGCTGCGGCTGCTGTGGGCCAGGACCTGAGACCCCATTGCCACCTCTGCTGCCGCTGCTGTCTGGGGACCTCCCTGAGACCAGGTCAGGGACAGAGGTTCCTTTGCCTGCAGATGCCTGGTAAGGACAGGGTCCTCTGCCCGAGTGGCTGGATGTGAGCACCGCTCACGTGACCTGGCCTGGCAAACCCGCACAGTGGCCGGCCTCAGGCTGCTGCTGAGTCCCTTCCTGCCTGGCCGCCCCTGCCCCAGCCACAGGCACCCGGCTGCCTCTCCCGGCTCCCCCACCCCGAGGCCTCTGTGGCCGCTGCCAGAGCGCAGGCCGATGGGGGCTGGGACAGGCCCGCGGGAGGGTGGGGAGGAAGCCTGCGGGTCAGAGCCCCGTCCTGCTCCTTCCCCTGCAGAGAGGGACAGCGGCCTGGCCTGCACCCCCACAGGGCAGGGAGTGTCTGTGCACCTGCTGGGGGCCTCCAGAGGGAGGCCTGAGGGAACGCAGCCTCCCCTGCCCCTGGTGGAGGCCTTTCCCTTGCAGGGGAGGCCAACGGAGGGGCCAAGAGGGGACTGAGGGGGGGCAGCCTGCAGTGTCCAGGTGGGGCCTGATCCTTGTCACTGAGGTTGGAGGCGGCAGGGAGCCCGGCCTGACGGGAGGGAGGAGGCCTGACGGGAGGAGGCCTCAGGCAGGCGGCAGGCGGCAGGCGCTGTTCTGCCCTGGGGAGGAGAGGCCCAGAGGCTGTCACTGTCACCTCACTGTGTTGGTGGTGGCCACGTGGAGGGAACTGTTGTCCAGGCGGGCGGTGCTGGCGGTTGCTGAGGCGAGGGAGCTCCTCGGTGGCTTTGTGGTGTCCATGGAGAGGGGAGGAGACGGGCTGCCGGCTCCGTGTTGGTGGTTGCTAAGCAGAGGGAGATGCGTCTCCAGGATGCGGTGGTCCCCACGTGGAGGGCCGTGGCTGCCGCGGGTGCAGGTCCCTCGGGAAGGGTGGTGACGGTGCAGGCAGGGCTGGGTCAGGGGACCCGGTGTGGCCGTCACAGGTTCAGGGGGGCTTTCTTGTAGGGAGGGGGCCCAGGGAGGGTCGAGGTGCCACCTCACTGCCACCCTGACCCCCCGCCTTTTCTCTAAGCGCGTCCCTGGGCTTGTTCAGGTCCCCGTCACGATGCTTTCCTGCCCCGCGTTTGCTGAGACCCCTGCTGGCCCAGCTGGCTGCCTGCTTTTGAGACCTCCGGTGGGGGCAGTGACAGATCTGGGGTCACACAGACGTGTCCAGGGCTGGGGACTTAACTCTAGACAGCCTGGCCCCCAGCACCTGCGCCGAGTGTCCAGCCCACAGGCTAAGCTCCTTCTGCGGGGTGGCTGGCCTCTGCCACCCAGCACCATTCAGTCCTCTCTGTCCCCAGTCCCCACAGATTCTCCCAAAGCCACGTGTCATTGAGAGAATCACAGGACGCACCTCCGAGGACACTGAGTCTTGATCCTGGTGGTGGCGGTCTCACTCTGTGGCCCTGCGCCTCGTTTTCCCTCTGCCTCGTGGGGAGGGGGCTCAGGCCTGGCAGGTGATGTTCTGGGGTTTGGTCGGGATGCGCTGGTGTGGCCCCTGGTGCACTGTGGCGCCCCAGTCGTCCCCCATCACCGCCATCTTTTAGGAAAACGGTTTTCCGAGGGGCACGGGAGCCCCTGCGGAGACCTGCTTCCCTGAGCCCCACCCTGGGCCTCCTGAGCCGGAGGAGTCCCGGGTCCTGTGGAGGCTGAGTGCCTCCTGAGGGTCACAGGGCGCCTTGTGGCCCAGCAGCAGGGCACCTAGGACACAGGTCCCCTGACCCTGGCGTCTCTGCGGCTGCCCTGGGGACCTGGGGGCACTTTGGTCAGTGGGACCCCGGGCCTGGGCACAGCCACTGGCCTGGGGCGGGGGGGGCCTGCAAATCACCAGTCGGGGGTCGGGTCACCTCCTTGGCACCACAGGGCACAGGCCGGGCGAGGCGGGAGGGGGCACCCTGGAGGGGCCTGGGGAGTGGCAGGTGGCTGTCTTTTGAGGGACAGGGGTTTCCGTCAGGTCCAGGCCCTGCGGGGGCGGGTGCCTCTGATGGGTTTCTGGGCCTCAGTTTCTCCACCTGCACAGGGGGGTGGCGAGAACCCGCCTCGGCCTTGCCGCTGTTGGGGGGAGGGTGCCCGCGGCCTGGCTCTTGCCCTTCTGGGTGCCTTGGTCTCTTTTTTGGTGCTGGGTGGCACCCAGGGGTGCTTTACCACCGAGCGGCACCCCCCAGCCCTTTTGGGTTCTGATTTTGAGCTGGGGTCTCGCTGAGCCGCCCGGGGCCACCCTGGAACTCGTGACCCCCTGCCTCGGCTCTGGGGGAGCCCGGCCAGCTTCCTGTCTGCTTGGTTGGCCCTGGGAAGAGGAGTGTCCTAGGTGACCTGGGAGGGCGGTCGTGGGCCGGCCAGACCCAGGCCTGGCTCCTCGCTGGGCGAGGCTCCTCAGGGTCCCCACGTCCTGCGATGGGCCCCGGCCCCGTGGTGAGTGACACAACCAAGGCCGTCGGGGCCTGGGGTCTGGGACAACCAGACGGGTCCACGTCCCAGAGTCGTCCCTGAGGACCGGCTGCGAGATCTCGGTGTCTCCTCACCTGCAAAATGGGAACCATGACAATGGAACGAGGGTCACCGAGGACGGGGCCCGGGGCTCTCTTGATGCACAGCTCCTCACCTCCCAGGAGAGCAGGCGAGGAGCAGAGGGGCAGTGGCAGGTGGTGCCAAGTGGCCACTGTGTGCTGGGCCCATCTCCACGTGCTTCTGTGGGGGAGGGAGAGGGCGTGTCTTGTCGGTGTGGCTGTTCCTTCTGCAGGAGCTGCTGGTCCCTCTGTTCATTGCAGTCCCCCTGGCTGTTTAATTGTCGCCTCCTCAGGGAAGCCCTCCCTGATTGCCTGTCCCTACTCTGGGCCTCCTGGCTCTTTCCTTATGGCTCCACCACAGTTGTGCACTTCTGTCCTGTGGCTGGCTGTCTGCTTCCCGCCCCTGTAGAGTGTCAGCTCCCTGAGGGCAGCCTTTTCTGTCCTGTTCCCTGCTCTCTCCCAAGTGGGGCCTGGCATATAGTAGAAGTTCAATAAAATACGTGGTGAGTGCATGGGCGGTCACCCTGCCAGCTGCCCAGGAGACTGGGCTTCCATCCCCACGTTGCATACCAGGACAGCGAGACTGGGCGGTTTTGGTCAGTGGCTGTGGGTGGTCACTGGAAGTAGGTGACGGAGCTCTCATTTGACCCAGGTCAGGCTGACGCCAGGCTGGTCATTTTTGTTGGGCACGGAACCCAGGGCCATGTGCCTGCTAGGTAAGCGTGCTGCGCCCAGCCCTGTCTAAGAGTTTACTTTTTTTTGGGGGGGGGTCCGGGGGATTAAACTCAGGGGCTTGGGGAACCAAGGGATGTGAACCACTGGGCCACGTCCCCGGCCTAAAATTCTGCTTTGAGACAGGATCTCAGTAAGTTGCTGAGGGTCTCTAAGTTGCTGAGGCTGGCTTCAAATGTGCAGTTCTCCTGCCTCAGCCTCTGGGGTCTCGGGGGTGACAGGCTGGAGGGTCTGGCCTTGTCACAGATGGTTCCTGATGGGCTGTAGGAGGAGATTCTGGTGGAAGAGCTGCATCACCTAAAGGACTCAGCTCGCTGCCCCCTGGCTGCGTGACCTCAGGCAGGTGTCCTCTCCCCCCAGTACCTCAGTTTACTTCTCTTGGGGGGCATCTCTCAATGGGCTTCTGGAGGCAGTGACTTTGAACTTGATTGACAGATGTCTGTCAGGTCCCCTCAGCTGAACCACCGCAGTCCTGGGAGGCCTCACTGCTGCCCTGGAGGGACTTGAGATTTTCATTTCTGAACAGGGGACATTTTAAGTGCTTGGGACAGGCCCTAGTCTGCCCTGCCAGTCCGGGGTCTCTGACATCCCATTCTGCCAACTCCATCTCTTACCTTCTCGGTGGAAAGAGAGAGAAGACCAAAGAGAGAAGACAGAGGAGAAAGTGGTTTAATTGAGCACCTATTGTGTGCTGGGGACTTTCCTGCCTGCATCTCCTCCTGTGGCCACGGTAGCCCCAGCAGCAGGGGAGATGCCAGGCCACTTGATTCTCGAGAATCTGGGGTAATTCTCGGCAGGGCACAGAGGAGGGAGGGAGAGGGCATGGCGTCTCGGTGTGGGCCTGCTCTGGGTCACCTGGGCCGGGGGCTGCTGGTCCCAGTGCTGCCAAGACTGAGCTTAGAGTGCCCAGTCCCCATTTCAGGGGCTGGACCTCCGGGGCCTGTGGAGCGGACCGACCGCTGCCCCGGCCTGCTGCCCACCCCTGCTCGCAGCCATGCCAGCCCAGGGAATAGACGGGCCTGTGTGCTCCTCCCTGGGTCTTGCTCAAGACCCCGTTTGTTTGGGGAGGAGAAAGGGGGGTCTGTGGTGCCCAACAGAGGTGGGATTCATGGCCTGGGCCTGGTGAGGGGGGTCGCCTGCCTGGTACTGGCCAGGCCTGGAGGGGAGCCAGCAGGAGGGAGGGAGAGGAGGCGCTGGGTGTGCCTCGGGGGGAGGTGGGCGCCCCACCCTCCTGACTCCCAAGTGCCCTGTGTGAGGGGGTGGGTTTCCACTCCTGAGATGGGGGGTGTGGGTGTTGGGGTCCCTCTGCTCTCTGAGTGTGGGCGGGGAGGCCCATTCACCCACTGGAGGCTCCCCGAGGCCGAGGCTTGGGAAGAGGTGGTCCCCAAGGTGCAGCGAGGCTGATGGGGCGGGCAGCAGGAAGGCCAGGTCTGCCCTGGGAAGCGCGGCTCGTTCCCGCCCAGGGCCGGGTGCCGTGTCTCAGTTTGCTGAGCTGTGAAATGGGGAGCCTGTGGGCTCCTGGAGGGGAAGGAGTGAGGCTGGGGTAGGAGGGGAGGGTCTGCACACAGTGAGCCCATGGGCTGTGGGAGGGCGTGGGGAGTTCTAGAAGCTTCCGTACCCACCCCCGCCCCGTGTCCACCCCAGCTCGTAGCTCCGCTAAGCCAAGAGGTGGGGGGCTATGCTGAGCTGCAAGGGCTCCTTCCTGCCTCCAGCCTGCTGTGTGACCCGAGCTAGTTTTCCACCCACTCTGGACCTCAGGCTGAGACTCAGCCCCTGTGGTTGAAGGTCGTGTCTGAGGCCAGTAGGGGACGCAGACCTTCCCCCACTGCCAGGCTCCTGCCCCGAGGATGGTGATGGGAGCTCCCCGGGACCCCGCGCCTGTCTCTGGGTCTCCTGACTGAGCCTCGCCTGCTCTCTGCCTGGGTGACATGGGAGTCAGGTCAGAGCCGGGTGGCAGCAGTGACGGTGTGGGTCATCTGGACACTGGGACTGTTCAGGGCCTGCCTCCAGGTGCTGCCTGCAGGTGCTGCCTCGGGCCACTCCCCTGCGGGCACAGTGGGCTCCAGACACTGGCCCTGGCCTGGCTGGCTCCCTGCTGGGCAGTCTGTGCCTTCAGAGCTGTTGAGACAAGCTGTGGCCTTAGGGGTCTGGGTCAAGGGACGTGGGGTGCCTGACTGTGCCTACCTGCGAGCCGTTGGGCTTCAGGGAGGACTCCGGGTCCTGCCCCAGCTCCCCTGCGCTCTGGGGCTCTGGGCGGAGGGAAGCTGTCAGGGCGGCCGCCTCTGCCCCAAGCCCGTGCTGGGCACCTGCGCTTTCCTGTGCCTGCCCTGCTCTCTCCTCTCTGATTCAGTGCTGCCATCGGTGACAGGGGACGGGACGGCTTTGGGGATGCGTTCCTGGCTCCACCGAGATGGCAGCTGACCTGGACACCAGGCCCTGGACTCAGGAAGGAGCCCTGGGGCTGACGTTGGTCTGTCTGGGCCTGACAGGGCCCAACCCAAGGCAGGGGGTCTGGAGGGAAGAGGGGTTGGCGGCGGGATAGGGAACCAGGACCCAGAGTGCAGGGTGACCATCAGGGCCAGCTCTGTCCCTTCCACCCCCATAACCACAGACTGCGGCCCCGAGAGCAGGACACTGGCCCCAGGCACGGTGCAGCGGGCAGCCAGGCTGAGGTGGGCCTGGGGCCCGAGTGGGCCTTCTCAGCTGGCCGCCTGTCCCGCTGTCTTGGCCTGTGCCGTGCTTGCCGCAGGCTTCGAGGTCTCTGGGCCACTGGAAGGAGCTGGGTGGACCAGCGGCCTGGTGGGCACCGGCTGGTTTTGCTGCGTTTGTCCTGTTTTGGGGGACCCTGGGGAGGAGCAAGGTGTGACACCTCCCTGGGACTGACCGAGCAGGGTGCGCTGCTGCCCCCTGGCCCCCTCCCCTGGGGCCCCACTGGCCTGTGCTCCTGGCACCTGCCGCTGTCCGCTTTTCCCACGGGGATTTGCCTTGCCGCCGGCCTGTGCCTGGGCAGGGCCCCCGGTGGGCACCCAGGGCGCCTCCCCTGGGACACAGTGCAGCGGTCCTGAGCCACCTTGTGCGGCTTTTCTTTATGGTCATTCGTTAGTGTCCCCGACTAACTGGGGGCTGCCCTGGGGCAGCGGGGGCTGGTCTTGGGGATCTGCCCCCTGGGTCGGCGTGGACGCTGGCTTCTCCTCGAGCTGGGGTCTGAGTGAGCTGGGCATCCAAACTGTGGGCACCTGGGGACGAGGGCAGGATGTGGGGTCCAGGGCCGGAGCTCCCTGGGACTCGCCCAGCGGTGCTACCTGCTGGGAGGCCCAGTGTCCCTGGCCATCCCCCGCCTGCCATGGCCCCGGTCACTAGGCACTGGCCCCTCAGCACTAAGGGGGCTGCTCTGGGCCCTGCTGCCCAGGTGCTGGGTGCCCACAGATGTGCTGGTGCCTTCTGGGGCAGGGTGGGCACCAGCCCCCAAAGAGGGCGGGAGGGGATCTGGAGGAACTGGAGGCCTGGCCCTGGGGGCTCTCAGCCCGCCCCCCCTCCGTTTCTCCTGGGCCAGGCCTGGGACTCTCTTGTCCCCTTGGCCGAGCTGGGAATATGTTGGTCAGCGGTGGGGGAGAGCGCTCCACAGGAGTCCTGGGTCTCAGCTTCTCATTCTGCCTGGGACCCGACTCTTGGGCCACCCACTGCATCCAAGGAATCGCTTGTTCCTCGTAACGACACTTAGGGACCACGGCTTCCAGGGCTGTTCTGAGAACATCACAGGAATCGGCATCCTCACGCCACCCGCGAGGCAGGTGCTACCGGGCCCCCATGCGGATGGGGAGGTGGAGGCCTAGAGGTGCAGCAGGTGCCGTCTGGTTACCCAGAGACGAGGTGGCGAGATCAGGATTTGAACCTGGGCCGCCCGCTCCTGCAGCCGCCCTCCTGACTTCGTGCCCTGGCAATCTGTGGTGGCTGTGCTCGGGCAGCCTGGCCCCTGGTCAGAGCCTCGAGGATGTCCGTGAAGAAGGTCCTGCCTGCAGGATCAGGATCAGGTGACCCGGGCCCTGCTTGTCATTTCCTGGGCAGCCCCCGACCGGCCGAGCTGTGCGTTCCCCGTCCGTAAAACAGGGCAACGGTGCTTCTGTGCCAGGCTCTTATGAGAGTGTGTGAGGCACCTGGGGCCCCGGGCACACAGTAGGTGCTCAGCAGGGCGGGCAGCTGCGATGGCTTTGTGACAGGGTGAGAGGGAGCCAGTTCAAGGTGCGCCCAGGGCAGCAGGTCTGAGTGTGAGCGGGCTGCGGCCAGGAGAGGCCCCAGGGGACACACACACCTGTCCACTGGGTGCACCCACTGTGCAGCCAGGCCCAGGCTGGGGACACGGGTCATCTGTGTGAGTCGGTGTGCGTCTGCGGGTCACAGCCGTCCCCTGGGCTCCCCGTGTGTTCTGATGCACAGGCCGCAGTGAGCCCAGACCGTCTGGGGACCTTTTCTAAAATACGCGGTGACCAGCCGTGCCGCAGGGCCCACCCCGGCCCAGGTCCCCCGGGATGGGTCAGTGCCACAGTATGTTTCGCCAGCCCCGGCTGCTCTTCCACGGGGACAGCCCCACCAGGACAGGGACCTTGTGTGTCGTGTTCACGGCTTGCCAAGCCGGCAGAGGGCCTGGAGTGCGCGTAGTAGGTGCTCTATGAGCATTTGCGGAAGAGTAGGTTACCTGATAAATAAGGCACTTCTAGAAAGATCTCTAAGAACCCCTCCTCCAGCTCTTATGGTGAAGCTCAGATTCCAGACTTTTCCAGAGCCTGGGTGGGCGCGAACCAGGCCTCCCGGCTCCCTCCCAGGTCCTCTTGTCTAGTGTGCTCGCACACACACTGGTGCACACGCACCAACACACACACACCAATGCACACACATGCCAACATGCACACACACCAGTGCATGCCCACCAACATGCACACACACCAGTGCACACACACATACACCGACACGCACACACATACTAATGCACACACATCCCAACATGTACACACACACCAGTGCACACACACCAACACGCACATACACCGACATGCACACACATACTAATGCACACACATCCCAACATGTACACACACACCAGTGCACACACACACCAGTGCACACACACCAACACGCACATACACTGACACGCACACACATACTAATGCACACACATCCCAACATGTACACACACCAGTGCAAACACACCAACACGCACATACACTGACACGCACACACATACTAATGCACACACATCCCAACATGTACACACACACCAGTGCAAACACACCAACACGCACATACACCGACACGCACACACATACTAATGCACACACATCCCAACATGTACACACACACCAGTGCAAACACACCAACACGCACATACACCGACACGCACACACATACTAATGCACACACATCCCAACACACACACCCACCAGTGCACACCCACCAGTGTGCACACTCACGAATGCACACACACACATACACACACTAACCAGGACCCAAAAGCTTCCCTCGGACGGTCACTCAACTTCCTAGCTTTAAAGTGTCCATGTGTCCAGCTCTGCCAAGGCCATGGGCTGGACACCAACTGGGGCACTTGCTTGGGGCCTCCCTTCAGTCCGAGGCGCCCTGGGCTGAGGCAGGGTCCTGGAAGAAGCCCGGGGAGCCGGAGCCAGCCCAGACAGGCCTCATCTTGGCACATGCCCTGCTGGGTGCCCGGTGGACACGTCCCTCCTCCTGGGCACTTCCTCCCAGTCCCACCCTCAGTAGCATCTGCCCACCTCCTGGTCACCACCCCCACCCTGCACTGCCGGCCCTCTCTGGCTTTGGGGGGGGGTGGCATTCCTGGGGACCAGCCTCCCTGCCCCCTCCCCCAGGAAGTCTGCCCTGTGCCCAGGAGGATGGTAATTAGCATGAGGCAGGCTGATTAGCTCAGAAATTAAGTCTGTTTCCCCGGCTCCCGCGCCCCTAATTGAGCAGATGCAGGGTGGGGGAGGGGAGCGGGCTGGGGCTCGCGTGGCCGTGCGCTGCAGGGGGCGGGGGGCAGGCATGCACGGGGCAATGGGGACCTTCTCCCCATCCTGGGGACGCCGGGGAGGTGCACCTGGGGCGCTCCCACTCCGGGCACCACCGTGAGTGCTGTGTGGCCCTTCCTGTCCTGTGGTCATGCCTTGGTAGGCAATCCTGGGTCGTGCCAGGGACATTCATTGAGCACCTGCTGTGTGCAGCCACCGGGCACCTTTCTCACACGGCCTCGTTGGGTCTTGGGGACCATCAGGCAGGTTTGGAGGCCTCATTTTTTCAGGGGGGACGTGGAGGCCTAGAGGTGAGCTGGGTCCAAGGTCACAGAGGTCAGAGAGGCCAGGTGGGCGCAGGCCCAGCATCTCGTGCAGCCCTGCCCTGGGCTGAGGGGCGTCCCGTGGTCAGGGGTGGTCGGCACAGGTCTGGGCACCAGGGCAGGTGAGACCTCTGGCTTCTCGTTTGCTCTGAGGGGATCCGTCGTGCACCTTCTCCGGCCGTCGCGATGACAGTCGGGGTGACGGCAGTGATGTGTGGCCGTGTGCTTGCTGTGTGCCAGGCGGGTGGCACGTGCTTTGCATGTGTCCTTATTTCATGGTCACAATGACCCCATGAGTGCCGGGTCATGCCTTCATTCTCCGCCCTGGACGTCCTTAGGAGCTGAGGTTCAGTGGGGTGGCCTGGCCCTGGCCTGGTGGTTGGTGAGAGTGTGGCAGGGCCCGATCCCTTCACTGTCGCTCTCTGGGGTGGACGGTGCTCTGGCACACAGTAGGGCTTCAGCAGAAGCCTGCGCCCACAGCTGCCCACAGCTGCTGTGCCTGGGCTGGCGGGGTCCTGGGTGCTTCCTCCCAGAGCCACGCGGGGCCTCACTTCTGTGCCGTCGTGTGGCGGGTCCTGAGCACCGTGTCCTCCGTCAGTGCTCTGTCCCTGTAGGGTGACCCTCCAGCCTCGTCCTCCTGCTTGGGCAGTGCCTCTGCCTCCCTGGCTCTTGCCAGCCATGTGCAGGACCCTGTCACCATCCTCCGCTGGCCCTGCCTCTGGCGGGCATTGGTTGGGTCACCTGCTGGCTGGCCTGTCCTTCGGGGCGTCCCTCTGTCCCGCCCTGGGCTCCCTCCTGCACCTGTCTGCTCAGGTGGGTGCCAGCTGCATGCAGCCTCCCAGGCAGTCCTTGGGGTCCCCGACAGCCCGTCCCCTAGGCCACCAAGCTCTGCTCTCTCCTCCTCCTGTGGCTGCCCCCTCCTGCCCTTGCCTGTGTCCAGTCACCATCACGGGCCACCACCGTGGCAGCAGCTCCGCCCCCACCCTGGTTCCTTCTGCACCCTTCGGCTGGTGCCAGCTCCTCAGTGTCACTGTTCCCCACTGTCCTTGGGCCCAAATCCAGAATCCCTGCTCTGGCTTCCGAGCCCTGCCAGGACTGGGCGCCTTGGGCTCCTGCCTGGGGCTCCCTCCCCTCTCCCGAGCCGTGATCCATCCTGGCCCTGTTCCAGTTCCTCAAAAGTGCCACCTTCTGGGGACCATGATGGCTTGCCACTGCGGCCTGGGGTAGACAGCCCCAGCCCTGCGCTCTGGACCCCCTCCTTCTCCCAAGGGCCGTCCAGGGCAGGGCTTGTGCCCATTTTGCAGACGTGAAAGCTGAGACTTGTGAGCTGAGCTGGCCCCTGGCCCCAGGTCTCTCGTTCTTGCTGTGCCCGCCGGGGTGTGCATGTGTGTGCCCACGTGTGTGCCCACGTGTGTGCCCACGTGGCAGGCGCTGCCGTCTGCCGTCTGGGAGGCCGTGTTTGGGCTGGGATCTGAGCCGCCTCCTGCAGGGGAGGTGTCTGGGACGGTCTGTGGGGCTGAGCCTGCTCCTCTGTGGGATGGGGATGCCGCGTGTGAACCATGTCACAGCCCTGGTCGACCCTCGGGACCACAGGCTCCAGGTCCCCTCGCCTCCTTCCCCTTTGCTTCAAAACAAACACCCTCGAGCCCAGACCGCGCATCCAGCCGAGGCACAGATGGAGCTGACTTGGAATTAATGAGTCCTGTTGCCAAGGCAACCGGGACCTGGACCGGGATCCAGGATCCTCTTCTCCTGGGCCCACCCCACCCTCCCAGCCCCTCTCCTATCTCCTCCACCACGTCCTGAGGCCCTGGCCCGTCCTCTCCCCCGCAGCAGCCGGGGACCCTGGGGGACTCTTCCAGACTCAGGGAGGCCCTGGTGGGGCTGGAGTCCTTGCGTGGCCACCCTTGGCTTGGTAGGTCCTTGGGCAAGTCCCTGAAGCTCTGGGCGCCACCTCCGGTCAGTGGACTGAATGGGAGGCGGGGAAGACCTGCCTCGGGCCCTGGGCAGGGGAGCAGTGGCCCCGAATGGAGGTGTTGGGGGCACAGTGGCAGCCGTGGGCTCCGCGGGCTCCGCCACCTGCACAGTGTGCCACTGCCCTGTTCCTCCTGACTTTGGCCTTCACCCGCTGGGCCACCCCTCTGAGCCTCATCTGCACCGTCACCAGGGAGCGTCCCCCACCTTTGTCCTCTGGCCTGTCCATTAGTCCACCCAGCAGCCTGGCATTTGGTTCTCCTGACTCCGCTTCCTTGTCCATGACCGCCCTGTGGTCCATGGGGAGCTCAGCAAAGGCCCCTGGTGACTGCCAGCTGCTGCTGTGCCTTTGCTGGATGCAGGCTGGGGGGTGCCCTGCGAGGGGCTCTGGGGACAGTCACAGGGCTGAGTGTGGCCCCAGCCCTGAGCTCAGCCATTGCCCCCAGGAGCTCGGCCAGGAGTAGGTGGGCTCGGGGCTTGGGGTGGCGGCTGGCCCAGCAGGGCCGACCTCTGGCGGGTGTGGGCGCTGTTTCCTGGGCCTCACTGGGCGCTGCTGGCCACAGCCAGGTCTTCAGAGGCCAGGGCTCGGCTCTCCCTCCCTGTAACCGTGGGGATCCCCTCTCCTGCCTGCACCTCTTTTCTCTACTGAGAGATGGGGACCGTGGAAGGTGTCCCTGGGATAGTTGGGGCCCCGGCTCTTCATGCCTTGGGCCAGCAGAGGGGACACTTGTGGACAGTTTCTGTCCAGGGTCCCTTCTGAGCGATAGGATGTGGGGGGCCTCAGGGGTCAGGGCCAACTCTAACACCTGTCCTCTATCTTTTGGAGCCCCTGATGCTGGACTGGGCACACAGGAGTGCCCTGGGTTGGCAGGAGAGGCCCGGGCAGGCCCTGGCTTCTCAGCTACCCTCTGCTTCCTCTTTGTGAGCCTCGGTCCCTCATGTCACCTGGGCCTACTGAGGCATCTGTCGAGCTTGGCATCTGGGAAACCCCTGAGAGGTCTAAACCACGGGGGAACTGGATGCCCCCAGGGCAGGGTCACGTAGGAGTGCACATCTGATCCGAGGAGGGCAATAGGGCCTGGTGGGGCCTGTGGCAAGCCCCCGCCGTCTGCTCTGTCTGGTGGCTTCGAAGCTGGGACTTGTACCTGTACCGCGCTGTCCCACAGGACGGCACCACTGCAGTGTGGAGCTGCCAGCTTGCCCCAGAAGGCCCACTCCACAAATGGATTAGCTGGGGGGAGGCATTTAACTCCCCTTTACATAATGACCAGGGCTAACATCATTGAGGGCTTGTTCTGCGCCGGGAGACAACTAAGCACTTTACTCGGATTATCTCGCTTGATCCTCACACCAACCCCGAGGCGGGCAGTGTGCAGTGGCTCTCCCTACTCTGTAGAGGAGGCATTTAAACCACAGAGAGGTTAAGACTGCAACCCAGGGTCACACAGCTGTCGGAAAGGAGTAGGCCTTACCCCTGGGCCTCTGGCTCCTCAGCCGGGGGCTCTTCCCTTCGGCCTCCCCGGGCAGGTGGGAGGGAGGGAAGGGACCACCCCCTGCCCGGAAGATGATCTGTAGCTCTTCAGGACTCTCAGCACCGCGGAGGCTGGGGGAGGGAGGAGAAGGAAATTAAGCAAATGAAAGGTGTGTGGTGCCGGGGAAGAGGGACTTACGTTTTATGAGCCCTTAATGTTTGTGACATCAGTCAGCAGGACTGTGCCCTCGTTTGCATTAGAGGGAAGATGGGCAGCTGGGTCACCGGGAGACCTCCCGGGGCCTCCCAGGCAGGGGTCTCCACCCATCGAGGCTGGTTGGGGCTGGTTTTAGTGACCTTCGGACCCGGTGGGGTCCTGGTCCCACAGGCCCGCCGCTGACCCCTGAGGCCTCCTCTCTCCCACGGGTGCCCATCAGCAGAGACTTGACCCTCGGATCAGAGGCTGCTGTTCTAGAAACTGCCCCGGCCTCCCTGGAGAGCACCCGAGGCCTGGGGACCCCGGCTTTGCTGCGGGCTGGGGGGTCGGGGCCTGGCTCCCCGGCTCTCAGGCCCCTCGTCTTCAAGATGGGGGCGCGGACGGCTCCCACCTCCCTTTGCCTCCCGTCAGACGCACCCTCCTCCGGGGACGCTGGGGCAGCCACAGCCCCTTTGCTGGTGATTCAGCTCTTTGGGGACACTTTGGCCTGAGAACAGAGGATCCCTCCTCACAGGGGCCCCACCTGGCCTGGTCACGCTGCCCGAGGGCCCACCGCTCCCCAAGTATGGAGCTTGCGCTGGGCAGCACCAGGCCGGCCTGGCCCCTGTGGTCCCCGCACACCCCCCAGGGCTCGGCAGGAGCAGGCTGTTACACGCCTGAGTGGCTGGACGCCAAGCCGAGCTGGTGTCCAGCAGGTGGAACTGGAAGTCCTCCCTGTGCCTTGCGACTCGAGGCCACACCCCGATGGCCAGGTGGAGGCGTGGGCAGGCGGACCCGGCCCCCCTGGTGTCTGTCCCTCCAGGGGCTGGGAGGCTGCTGGGGACCTCGCCAGCGAAGCAGGAGGGGAGAAGGGGCGCTCTGGGGGCCTGGGCACCCGCAGACCCCAGGCTCCCTCCGTCCTGTGGGCATTAGGGCCTCTCTGCCTCCTCGGGGCCCTGGTGGTCCCATGCTCTTCCCCAGCCCTGGCTTGCAGCTCTGGCCTGTCCAGGTGGCCTAGGGTCTCCTGCCTCCAGGGCTCGAGGAGGCAGCTGGCTCTGCTGCTGTCCCAGGCTGTGTCATCGGGGTGACTGTGGGGGCCTCCTCTGGGCACAGGTGAAGCCAGATGACCTGGGGGAAGGGGGGTGGGGGAGGCCAGGAGGGGCCAGAGGGCAGGGGGGGGACGGTGCAGAGTGGGCCTCTCCCAGGGGCAGGCTCTCGGGGGAGGTTGAGGCTGTTCCCTGGGGAGGACGGTGACTCCTCCTTCCCTTCCTCTCCCTCCCTGCCGGGTGGGCTGGGGCCGAGGACTGGGCCTTAGCGGGCAGGAGGGTGGCGACAGCCCCATGGACGGTGGCCTGGCCCTGGACAGTGGTGGCCGTTTCTGGAGGCTGGGAGAGTGCAGAGGCCCTGCACACCTGCCTCTCCCTTCCCCAGGGAGGAGCCAGTGGCAACCCAGTGGGACGCGGCGGCCCAGGTGTGCCACTCGGGCGGGGGGGGGGGCAGAAGTGGGCAGGTGGCAGGTCACTGTGGGCCAGTGAGCTCATGCCTGGGCCCCAGGAGCTCAGGGAAGGTGTGGAGGGCAGGCAGCTCCTGGGAGTGGCCAGGGCGAGGGTCGCCAGGTGCTGGGGCTCCTGAGTGAAGGAGCACGGTTCCCGCCACCGGGAATCCCTTGGCCGCCGGGAGGCAGGCTTGGGCTGTAGGGCTTCCTGGAGGAGACGGCTCAGCACCTTCCAGCAGCAGGGAGCAAGTCCAGCCCCTGTGGCCAGGGGTGTGGGGGCTTCAGGGTGGACGGAGGGGGAGGAGCTGGGGAGGTGGGGAGGGGCCCAGAGCTAAGTGAGGGAGGGCTGGGGGGGGGAGGGGGCTCCTGAGCAAGGAAGAGCCATGGGTCCAGCGCCAGGCTGGGCCTCACGTGGGTGTGTGTGCATGCGTGTGTACACGCGTGTGTGTGTGTTCGTGTGTGTGTACACGTGTGTGCGTGTGCGTGTGTGTGCATGTATGTGTGTGCGTGTGTGCGTGTGCGTGTGTGTGCGTGTGCGTGTGTGTGTGTGTGTGCAAGCCTCTGGGGCGCCGCTCCCCCAGGGGGCCGCCCTGACCCCAGTGGTGCTGGAGCTGGGTTTGCAGACACGGGGCCAGGCCAGATGGCCAGCGCCCTCCACGGTGGGGACCAGCAGCGAGGGAGGCACCGGGCTCCAGAGCTGGCTCCTGCTTCCGGCCGTTTCCTCCGGAGGCTGCGCAGAGGGTGGGCTGAGGCTGGGCACTCGGGCGGTGACCCACTAGGCTGGTCCGCAGCTGTCCCCCAGACGGTGGGGCGCAGGGGGCTTCCTGAGAGAGGTGGCATTTGACTGAGGCTTTGCTGGCCCGGGTGCAGGGTGTGGCAGGTGTCTGGAGGAGGGGGTCCTGCGAAGCTCCCCGCTGGCCCGAGTGCCCCAAGGGAAGGTCACAGCCGGAAGGGAAGGAGTGTCGCGAGCCAGTGAAGTGCTGGGTTCGTCACCTGGGGCCGCACCCTCGCCCACTTGGGCTGTGTGGGCATCAGCGGGGAGTGCCAGGGGCCTGCCTCTCGAGGGGCTGGGGGCTAGAGGAATGGTCCTGGGGGGCCCGGCCCAGGTGGTCATCTGCTGCGTCACTGCCTTCTCGTTTAATGGGCTGCGTCCCTAGGGACCATCGGGGAGGTTGGCTCAGAGACACTGTGAGGTGCCTGAGGCCACACAGCTGTGCCAGGGACAGGGCAAACTCAGGTTGTGCTGGGGCCTCAGAGCCTGTGTCCTCTCAGAATGGCTGTGGGGGCCACCCTGGGTGCCCCTTCCCTCCCACTTAGAAGGCGCTGGACCCCGCACCCCAGGCCTCCTCTGTCAGCGGCCCCAGGAGGCACAAGAGGCCCAAGACTCCAGGAGGCTGCTGTGTTAGCCCTTGGCCCCCTGCGTGGGCCGAGGGCAGGGCTGGCGTGGGAGCCGTGGCTGGTTGACTTCCTCAGGGTCCTAATGACACCGTCAGGACTGGAGGCCTGGCTGTCATCAGGGGTGACAGTGAGCTCACTCGGCGCGTGGGGAGGTGGGCGGTGGGCAGGCCGGCCGGAGTCAGCGCCCGGGGGCTGCCTGGTCCTCCTACCTCTCCACGTCCCTCTCCCAGGGTGTCTTCCGTGCCAGGCTTCCCGCTGGCACTGGGGACAAGTCACATGGTGCTGTCCTGGCCCTGCACTGGGAGCTGGAGCAGGGGCTGCTCTGGAGCCGTGAGTCGCACCCGAGGTTCAGGAGGGCGTCCCGGAGGTGGGGACCCTGGACAGATGTTGAGGTGGAAGCAGCCCCCGAGCGGCCTTCTGGGGGCTCCTGCTGGCTTCCGTGCAGCGGGACTGGCCCAGATGGAGCCACCGTGGCGACCAGGGGAGCCAGGCAGTGGCCGGTCTTGAGAGGCAGAGACGGAAGTGGCAGGAAGGGGAGGCCGGTCCCCCCCTCATCTCCAGGTGGGAGGCCAGGGGTGGAAGGGGAGGCTGGGGTCCAGGCCCGAGCCACCAGGTTAGGGTGGTGACCTTGACCGAGTGGGGACACCTGGGCAGGAGTGGCCTGTCTGAGCCTGGAGCAGCCAAGGAGGACCTGTGGGGGCTTCGGGCAGGCGAAGGCCGGAGGTCCGGGTGGCCAGGCCGAGCGGGAGCCCACCTGGAGAGCTGTCAGGAAGAGGTTTTCCGGGAGGAGCCAGGGTGCGGCCATCGGCTCCTCAAGGTTCTGCGGCCCCTGGCCCCGGTTTCCTCGCCTGTTGCTCGAGGGAGCTGCCAGCTCTGGACGGGCTCCCGCGTGCCCAGTCCCGTGGTCCACGAGCTCCCGGCTCTTCCTGGCTCCTCCGTCTCCCCCGCTGTGTGCCTGGGCCGGGGCGGTGGCTGGTTTCGAAGGTGTGTTAAACATGAACCTCCTGGTGTCGGGGTGCAGTTCCTTTTGGGGTCCCCCACCCCCTTGGGTGGCAGCAAGTTGCTGAACCTTCTAAAACCCACCAGCCTCAGGTGTCCAGGGGGCCGGCCGCCCTCTGGCCTCTCTGCTGGCCCCTGATGGGCCCCGTGGTGATGTTGCTGACCGCAGATGGGACCCTCATCCTCTTGTCCCCTGAGCTCGCCGCCCTCCTGCTGGGTCTCCTGCCCCTTGGTGATGCCCCACAGGCCGGAGACTTTGCCATCCCCAGGGCCAAGCCCAGGGCCTGTGGGCAGTGGCCACACCTGAGGCTGATGTGCCATTGCGAAGGGACCCTGGGCTGTGTTGCCGGCCTCCGGGGAGATAGGGAGGGGCCTGCTCGGGTCCCACTGCCAGTCGGAGGGCCCAAGCCAGCTGGAGGGACACGGTCCCCAGGGCTACAGCCCTACGTCTCAGCTCCGGCCACCTCTTACTGTGCGTCCTCGGGTGAGTGGCTGACGGCTCTGGGCCTGTGTCTGCCCTCTCCCGGGGGCTCTGTGCCTGTCTCTGCCCCCTCTCCCCGGGGGCTCTGTGCCTCTCTCTGCCCCCTCCCGGGGGCTCTGGCCTCTCTCTGCCCCCCCCCCCAGGCCTCTGGCGGGTCTCTGCCCTCTCCCGGGGGCTCTTCCCTGTCTCTGCCCCCTCCCGGGGGCTCTGGCCTCTCTCAGCCCTCTCTTGGGGGCCGGGAAGTCGCCCGCTCACAGGGCCGCGGCAGGGTCTGTGAACCCCCAGGCCCTCGCTGGCTCTGGCCCTCACCCCCCCCCCCCAGCTCTCCAGGCCTCTCTCCTGGCTGCCAGGACTGGGCACGGACGGGGTTGACGCCCAGCCCCTTCCATGTGCCTGAGCAGTGGCCCCCTGACCCTGCTGTCCAGCCCCGTGGTTGGTGGCAGGGATGACCCGGATGAGGACCGCTGTCATTTACAGCCTGCAGAGCGCAGCTCCCTGGTGTCCAGGGGCCAGACCCCGGGGAGTCAGGGAGCCTGAGGGAGAGCAGAGGGCCAGGCCCTCCAGGAGACCGTGGGCACCTCCACTGGCTGCCAGAGGGAGGCCCTGGCTGGGGGCCTGGAGGGGCAGTTGAGAGGCGCTCCGGGAGCTGAGTAGAGGGACGTGGGACCCAGGAGACCTGAGAGGCAGCTGCTATGGTCCAGAGAGGAGCCGCTGGTGGCTTAGACATCAGGGCAGCAGGGGACACGCAGGTGTGTGGCCTGGATGGGTGTCAGGGTGGACAAGGCAAGCGGGGTGTCATGTGTGAAGATGCCCAGGCTGAAGCACAGAGAGGTTTGGTAAAGGACCCACAGTTGCACAGTCTGTGGGCTGGAGTAGGACCCAGTCCCAGGCCAGGAGGGGGCAGCAGGGCCTGCTGGTGTCTGTGACGGGGGGCAGGAGGCAGGTGGGTCCCGGGTGGTGGCGGTGTCTCTGCTTCATTCTGGGGCTCTCTTGGTGCCAGGCTTCATGGAGACTGATCAGGTGTCTGCTGGCTGAGGGGACAGCCCTTCTGTGCAGCTGCAGCTCTGTTGGGCCGGGGCGGGCGGCTGGAGGGACGGGGAGGAGGTGTGGACGCAGCAAGGCCAGTGGGCAGCCCGGTGTGGCTGCCCTGGAGGTGCCCGTGGGGGGAGGTGCTGAGGACCCAGGTGCCAGCCAGCTGCAGCCCCCTGCCCACCCCAGTCCCCCCCCCCCCCGTAAGGGCAGGTTGTTCAGAGGGTGGCCAGCACAGGACACAGCCCGAGACTGGGCTGGCCTCGCTGTGACTGGGTGGCCACTAGAGTCTGCCCAGGTGGCCGTGGGTCCCTTGGCCTCTCTGATTTGCATGTGTCCATCTGCCAAGTCAGTGTAGCCCAGAGACACTGGTGTCAGGTGACAAGGTGGCACGGAGCCCACGGCCCAGGCCTCCAGGTCAAGTGGAGGCCGCTGGGGAGGAGGAGGAGGAACCCCGGAAACCACAGGCGGATTCTCCTGGGAAATGGGGACAGGGGTCATGTGAGTCCAAGAAAGATGCACAGAGACCGAGGGGACAGAGACGGGCAGGGTCACCTCGACCGGCCGTGTCTGGAGACTGTGCTTTGCCTGATTTTCACCAGGTAACCACGCAGGAGGCCCAGAGAGGGTGAAGTCTCAACTCAAGGTCACACAGCAGCTGGCACAGGAGCAGTTAGACCTGCCAGCTCCGGGGTCCGGCGCTGCCTCCTCTGTGCGGCAGGAATGTGGTCGTTGATCAGGGGAGTTTAATAAGGAGCGTCTTTGATGTAGGCAGCAGGCCCGCGGTAATGAGGGCCCTGGATTAATTCAGAAGTTAATGAATCCGCAGGTGTGTCTGAATGATTAATGGCCCCCAGGCCCTGGAGGGGCGAGCTGCAGGATGGAATATGGATACTGCATTCCCATGGGAGGCGGATGAGCGGGAGGAGCAGGTGGCCGGGCCAGGAGCAGAGGGTCCAGACGCTGGACACCCACAGACGTTGCCTGTGGGTGGAGTGGGGCCGGTCACTTCACCTGTGCGTCCCTCTCCCCATCCGCAGGTCAGGTTGGAGACCACAGCCAGCTCCCCGGACCCTGAGGACGGAGGAGGGTGGGCTCAGGGTGCGCCTCTCAGAAAGGCGGCGGCGGCCCTTTTAGAAAAGAGGGTGGGGTCAGGATCGAGGGCCGGGAAAGCTCAGGGGGAGAAAGGAACGCCCTTGACCGTGGACGGCGCTCTCCAGTGGACGCGGTCTCTCCCAGGCCCTTGGCTCGGAGCAGCAGTGGCCTGAGGCGAAGGGGATGGGTCCTGGGGCTCCGAGAGGCCCAACACGCCCAGGCCACCAGGTCACCGGAGCCAGGTCTGCGCCTGCCCTGGGGTGGAGGCCCCGGCGCTGGCCCTCCCCGGTGCCCAGGCGGTCCCACGTCGTTCCTGTGGTGATGCTGAGAATGGGGTCATCTCCCCACCGTGGACGGGGGAGCCGTGGGGTCGGCCGCTCTAGCTGGGACCCTCGTCCTCCCCAGGTGTGGGGCCTGTGGGAGCTTCGGGCCCACGGCTCTGGCCAGTGAGCAGGCCGTGGCCAGGTCCCACCCTCGCCGGCCCCGGGAGAGCCAGGGAGATCCCTCTTCTCTTGTCCTGGCCAGGTCCCTGGCCTGGGCCCCATGGCCTCCCACATGCCATCTGCGGGGCCCGGAGCGCTGCGTCGTCTGGCGAACCATCTCAGCCCTCGCGGTCGGGACACAGAGGGCCCGAGGGGGGCCGTGGCAGGGCGGGGCCTGAGCCCCCGCCTCACGCGGCCCTGGCTGCCCCACGCCCGCCCGGCTGTGTATTTATAGTCGCCGTGATCTATATTAGCTCAGGGCCTGCTCTCGCCTGGGCAGCCTCAGATCTGAGGACGGCTTTGAACCCGCCGGGGGGCTGCGGAACCAGAGCTCGGTCCCATGGGAGGGGGGGACCTGGCTTCTCAGCTGCCCCTTCCCGGCTGCGGGGCTCACGCTGGGCTCTGGGCCTGGAGGATCTTGGCCAACCTGGGCTGGGCATGGTCACCCTCTGGTGGGCGCAGCGACTCTGCAGTTTGCTGTGGCGCCGCGCCTTCTTCCCGCCAGCTCTGCAGGGAGACCCGGCGCCTGGCAAAGGGGGGGGCGGGGCTGCGTGGCCTCTCCAAGCCTCAGTTTCCCCATCTGTAGAGCGGGAGGACCCCCACCCGTCCTCTGTGCTGTGAGCCGGGAGTCACTGTGCACACTCACCTCTCTGTGGTCCTCGTCACAAGTGGTCCTGGAGCCTGGGGGACTGGGATGCTGTCTGCATTTGACACCTGAGGCCAGAGAGGCCTTAGGGACGGCTGCGTCACCAGGGCCCCGCTGCCTGGGGCAGAATCCGGCTCCTCCAAGTCTGAAGGCGCTCTCTTCCCAGGCCCCTCCCCAGGGCCCGCGGGGTCCTGGGGTAGGTGGGGCTCCTCACTCCCTCAGTGTGGCCCCTGCCCCTTGGTGGCCTTGGGGACAGTTCCACTAACTGTGTGCTTCTCTTCCAGAGCAGAGACGACTGGCCACCCTGAGCGCAATTCAATTCAACAGACATTTACTGAGTGCCTACTATGCGCCAGGCCTTAGGCTAGGCACTGGGGGGGTGCAGAGAGGGGGTCCCGTCCTCAGGGAGTTTGGAGGGGGCGTGCAGAGTCAGGCAGGGCTCCCCAGCTCAGCTCAGCATGGAGGAGCGCAGGAGGCTGGAGCCGCAGGGACGGGCCCAGGGCCTCCCTGGGGACCTCTGGCTTCCCCCCTCGGGAAGTACCGGGAGGAGAGGTGGGCGAGAAGACTTCTAGGACCTCCCAGGACTCCACGGGCCAGGCCCAGGGGGCGGGCAGAGCAGGGAGCCAGCGCTGTGCCTGCAGAAGGGACCCCGGAGGCGGCTCCCAGGAGAGAGCTAGGTCTGGGCCCCGGGGGACGGGGACAGGGAGAGAGGACCTCCAGGCCTGGAGGACGTGCAGCTGGGCGCCCCTGGGACTTCACAGGGGATGGCGGACCCACGGAGCGAGCTTAGAGAGGGCGAGGGGTGGAGGCCACGTGCTGGGTGCCAGCTCCCTCTGGGGGCAGTGGCAGCCTGGCGGGCTGCGGAGGGACACTCAGGAGCAGGCGGTCCTGCTCGGCCACGCCCTTCTCCTCTCCTGGGCGCACTTCAGGGTCTCGCTCCGCAGAGCCTGGCAGTCGAGTGGCTGTGGTGGGGCCTGCGTCCTCACTGAGGCCCCGTCCACCAAGGCTCAGGCAGGGAGGCCACCCCCGCTGCTCCACGACCTCTTGTGGGGGACTTCTCCCTCCGGCGCACCCCAAGCCTGGGGTCGGGGGGCGCAAGGGAAGCACAGCCGGGTCTGGAGGTCGAGGTAGACAGGTCCCCAGAGTCCGCGGCAGGACCCGAGTGTGTGCCCGTGGCCCTCCGAGGGCGGCCAGGTGGCTCCTTCCCCCTGGACAGAGGAGCAGACTGAGGCCGAGGGTCACGTGCTAGTTCAACTCAGGGACAGCAGCCCAGGCTGGGAGCCTGTCTCCTGGACACCCACCTGAGGCTGGAGGGAGGCTCCCGCCCCCGAGCCCTGGGTGGAAGCTGACGTCCACGGCTGTCACCAGGGATGGAAGGGCCCGAGTGGCACTGAAGCCCCAGAGCCGGGTTCCCATCCTCACTTCCTCCCGCGTGGGAAGGGAACGAGCCAGGGGTCACCTGAGCCTGGGTTTCTTCACAGGGCTGGTGGCCTGTCCATTCACTCATGAACAGACGTTTATCGGGCACCTACGGGACCTGGTGCTGGGCCGTGGAGAGGCAGGGCCCTGCCTGGGAGGACTCCGTCCAGGGGAGCAGCGGTCAGGGTTCTGGAGGAGATGGAGGAAGGCTGCGGGCAGGGGTGGCCCACAGGGGGACCCTCACCAGGGGAGGGCGGGGGGGAGAGCAGGGCCAGCTCTGCAGGACCTCAAGGCTGGCTCTGGATGCCCTTGGAACTGACCCTGGCCAGCAGGGGGTGCCCCTCAGACTGACCTTCTAGGAAGCTCTTTCTCTGCTAGATCGGGGGGTGGAGGCCTAGGATCAGAGGCCCAGAGACCCAGGGGGGTGCCGGCAGGGGGAGAGGACCAGGGCAGGAGCAGTGGGCACGGTGGGCACAGAGACTCCCAGGAGTGCAGCTGGGTGCTGGCATGTCCCTTGCTGGGGCCGAGCATGGAGAGGAGCAGGCAGGTCCGGGGTGGGACGTGGGGACCCTGTTTGAGGGGAGCTCCAGGAGCAGCTGGGCCAGGGGATTTCAGCTTGGGAGGGCGGGAGGCTGTGGGGGGCACGGGTTGGTGGAGGGCAGAGCCGGGAGCCCCTCAGCCAGGCTGCTGCTTGGGCCCAGAGGGTGGGGAAGCCAGGGAGCGCGTCCCCCGCCCCACCAGGGAGCATTGCCCGGGGAAGGTGCCAGGCCTGAGTCCAGCAGAACCCTGTCCAGCCCGAGGAGAGGAGGCCAGGAGGGGACGGTGTCTGTTCGCATGCATTAGGCGGCCGAAGGCAGGGAGAGATGAAAAGGAATCACCGTACATCAGGATCTGGTTATTCAACCTAATTTTCCAAGGACCACAGCTGTCGTGCTGAGATAATCCGTTAATTATAACAGCCATTGTGCTTTGGCAGCGGGAGAGACCGAGGCTGGGGACAGGCTGGAGGCAGCAGGCCTCTGCAGGGCCTGGCCTCTGAGAGAGGGCAGGGTCAGAGGCAGAGAGGGGCGCCCTGCCCCCAGGACCGGAGGGTGCCACGCTCAGGGCCAGGTCCCCCCTTTCTTGCTGTCATGGTAAGAGGATGGGCGATGTGGCCCTGCTGTGGGCCCCGCAGGGCTGCCCCCTGGCCCTGGGCCGAAGGTTTGCCAAGCTAACTGAGCAGCTACTACGTGCCAGATCCTGCTCGGCCACCCCTCCCTCTGGCTAAGGCCCCTCTTGTCCCATTTTACAGGACAGGACACTGAGGCTCAAAGACAGGGAACTAACCAGGCCCATGGTCTCAGCTGGGTGAGCTGGACGTGACCCCGGGCCTTCCAGGAGGACGTGAGAGAGGACAGGTCCCGTTGGAGGGGCCTCCTGAGCTGGTGCAGGTGGGAGCTGTCACATCCCGGCCTCGGGCTCTGCCCAGCCAGCAGTCACCACGGTCACCGGGGCCCTCCTGGGCTTCCGGGCCCGGTCCCCCCCAGCACGAGGCCCTGACAGAGGCTCCTTGTTCTCTGAGCCGCAGCTGCAGCCCTCACCCCCAGGCTGGCCGCCCCCGCCCGCCCCCGAGAAGCTGGTTTCAGGGCCAGGAGAGGGTAGCGGACCCCAGTGACCACCCGGGAGGAGGAGACAGAAAGTGGGGGGCTCTGGCCCTGGGCAGGGTTTCTCAGCCTGGCCCAGGGCCTCGAGAGGGTGGGCAAGGGGGTAGCCAGCAGGCCAGGTGAGCGGTGCCCGGGACACCTTGGTACAGGCCCTGTGGAGGAGCCAGGCCTCGGGCCCCTGGAGTCCCTGCAGCCTTGCCAGGAAGCCTGGGGAGCTGTGTCCAGCAGGGACCCACCTTCACCCCGCAGCCCAGGGGAAACTGCCTGGCCCGCCTCATGGCCACCATAGTGGCCCTGGCTGGGGATTCTTCCCGTGGGCCTGCTCAGAGCCAAGAGGGGCGTGGGCAGGTCGGGGCAGCGCCAAGTCCCACAGAGGCCGGGACTCAGCTGGCCTTGAGGTCGACCCTGGAGCACTTGGACCTGGCTCATCACAGGGACCCCCAGGATGACAAGGTCCAGCCGGAGCTCAGAGTCACCGCCAGGCAGGCCAGGGGCTCGGGAAGGTGGCCCTCAGGTCTCAGGCCTCCTCCAGTCGGTGGAGAGTCTGAGGGTGTCCACCCTGAGGTCCCTCTTGCTGACCTCACAAACCCCTGTGCCCAGGGCCAAGGGGGAGGATGGCCCTGCCTGCTCCGTCCTGCAGGGATGGAGATGGGGACAGCCACGTCCTCCAAGGTCATCAGTGGATTCCAGAAATGGGGCTTGTAGAGATCAAACCTCCCGGGTTTTCAGGGTGCCAGTCAGCTCAAAGCAGCTCCCAGTCACCGTCAGGGGGAGCGGGGCCCCGCACTCCCGGGCCACGGCCCCTGCGTAGCGGTTGGAGACCCCAGTTTCCTCATCTATAAAGTAGGAACACCAGGGTTGTGACCCTGGGATCGAGGGACAAGCACCCAGGCCCAGCCCACCACCTCCCACACGCCCGGCCTCTGGCGGGGCCACCTAGCCGGCCACACGGAGGTCACCCCGCCACCTGGAGCCTCCACTTCTCCCCCGGGGGCCCCTAGACACAGGGCTGCTGCCTTGGGCCAGGCCCAGGGTGTGGGAGGCAGGGAGACGCCCACTTGGGGACCCTGGAGGAGGAGCAGGCGGTGGAGCAGAGCCGGGAGGGTGGGCCTAGCCGGCGCCTGGTACATAGTAGGTGCTCCATAAATGTTTATTGAATGAATGAATGGAGGCCATGCAGGCAGAGGCAGCCGTGGCGCGGGCACTGGTGAAAGCGGGTCCAGTGGAGACTGGTGAGTAGTGCCCAGGGGTGGCCGCCAGCCAGCGGGGGAGGAGAAGGCCATCGGGGAGAGGGCAGGGGTCAGGAGGCGCAGGCAGTGGGCGAGGGTCCTGGGAGGAGAGGCCAGGGCCCAGGGGCGGGAGGCAGCCCCTCCACAGGCTGCAGGGTGGCACCTGGGTGGCACCTGGGTGACCTCGCTTGTCCTCCTTGGTGAGGGCCACGAGCCACGGCTGAGCCTGGTGGCGGTGGTGGCCGGGGGCCCTGCACAGGGTGCGGATCGGGGTGGCCCCCCACCGGCTGCGGCGGTGCCCAGCTGAGCCCAAGCCCTGAGCCTTCTCTGGCCCCCAGGGCCTGGACGGGGCTCTGCGCTCTTGACGGCTGTGATGCCCTGGGAGCAGCAGAGGGGACCCAAGGGTCAGATGAGTCTGGGGGACACAGTGGGCAGTGGACAGAGGCCCTGTGGGTGACCCTGGCCAGCCAGGGATCCATGTGCACTTCTGCTGTCCTCTGAGCAGATGAGGAAACCGAGGCCCAGAGGCGAGGCACCGTGGTGCCCAGGGCCACCGTGACAGGCACGGCCGCGTCTCTGACCCTGGAGGGTGCCCTTCCCGTGGTGGGCCACCGTGCGCCAGCCAGCGCCAGGCCCCCACTCTGCTGTGGCTCCGGGTGTGGGGACCCAGGCTCAGCACGCTGTGGCTCTCCAGCCTGGCCGCTGTGGGGGCCGTCCCTAAGCCCCTCCGAGCAGACGGTGGCTCGGGAGGCGCCCGGCAGTGTGCCCTGAGCACCAGGGACTGTGTGAGGTGGGTGGCCTGTGTCTGGCAGGTGGCATGTCCCCAGGCCAGAGCCAGCTGCTTTCTGTCTCCTAGCCGGGCCTGGTGTCCGGGTCCCCAAGACATGGGTGCAGCCAGAGCCGGTGGGTGCCGAGGCTCGGGGCAGAGCCCAGCTCCCTGGAGACCCGCAGCAGCCGGCGAGCGGCTGAGGCTAATGGGGCGGGATAGAAGGGGGTGGACGCTACCCAGCACCTCGGGCGAGACCTCGCAGCGGGGCCAGCGCTGCCCAAGGACGCTCTGAGGGCGCTGCTGCCTGGCGCTGTGTGTGCAGGGGCCGGGGTGTGGTTGACATCTCGGGCAAGGTCAGGACACCGGCTGGCGCACTGCGCGCATTCACAGAAGGGGAGCCAGGCTGAGGGAGGCCAGGCTCCCCGGGCAGACTGTGGCTCAGACAGGACACCCTGGGGGGGGGACCTGGGCGGAAAGCCTGGCCCGGCCCGGCTGGACCCCAGGGCGGCGGGACTTGGCACCATGGCCCAGGGAGAGAAGGCGGAGGACGCGGGCTGTTCAGCTTGGGTGAACAGAGTGAGGAGGGGGGTACTGGACAGGGTACTGGCCTTGCTCCTGGTGGCCTGGGACAGCAGGTCAGGACCCCTGAGCACGGGAGCCAGGCTGGCTTGGTAATGGATCAGGGCTGTGAGGAGGGATCAGGAGCCGCAGAGCTGACAGCCTTGTCCCCGGATGTGAGCCAGGGGTGGAGTGTCCCTCCAGGGCTCCCACGGTCTGGTGGTTTTGAGAGCCCGGGCTGCCGGGTTCTCGGCTGTGGATCTCGGCAGGTCGCTGCACCTCTCGAGCCTCAGGTCCCTTGTCTGTAAAGTGGGGCATCCACGGGGGGTGGTAGGGCTCCAAAGAAAGACCCAGCACGTTTCCTGACTCACCAGAGGCACCCATCAGTGGCAGGCTCCTCCCTGGACATTCCACATCCCCCTCGCCCTCGCCCCGAGCGCTCACTCCACACACCGCATACCCAGCACCCACTGGACCCTGTTGTCGGCACGAAGTTACAGCAGTGAACGGGATAAAGTTCTGCTTTGCTTCTGCTCTGGGCATGGAGTAAGGCCGGTGGCCATGATAAAGACCTAAATGACGTCAGGTAGTGTTGATGGCCGTGGAGGGACCAAAGCCAGAACTGAGAGATGAGTGAGTCATCTCAGATTTGGTGTGAGAGACAGTCGGGGTGGGGTGGGAGCATTGGAGCAGAGGCCCCAGTGAGGTGAGGGCTGTGGGGTTATCGGGGGAAGGACATCCCAGGAGTGAGGACAGTGTGTGCAAAGGTCCTGAGGTAGGAGTGTGCCTAGGGTTGAGTGCACCCCACCTGGAATAGTACTTGTGATGGGTGGAGGGATTAGCCCCTGGAGGCTGGTGCACACTTTCCTCTGAGCGGAAGGGAGGTGCCTACGTACACCGGGCAGGAAACTCACCAGAGGACCAGAGCATGTGAGCTGGGAGCCCAGCCTTCGGGAGGAAGCTGGGGAAGGACAGAAACTGTTTTGTCGTCTGTAGAACAAGACTCACAGCCCCCGCCAAGCAGGTTGACGCAGCCTGGAGGCCCATCACAAACGAGCCCCGAGCCCCGGGGAAAGGCACCCTGTGACTGTTCTGCAGGCGGGAGACCAAGCCCAGAGGGGCCAGTTGGTGTGGCTGTGTCAGGCAGCTCAGCACTCAGTCCCAGCACCTTCGGCCTGACCATCCCTGCTTTTCTTGTCCCCTGCAGCTGGAGCTCCCTGCACCTGAAATCCAGGTGGTCACTCGGCACAGAGCAGTTGAGTAGTGAAGGTGCAGCGTCCTCCTTCCTGTTGAGGGCTGAGGCCCGGAGCCTCCCCAGGAGCCCTGTGGGGGGTCAGTGGGAAGACCCAGCTGTGGCCGAGGGTGTCCCAGCCTGTGGCCCTGGGCAGCCCAACTCAGGCCTGGCAGAGAGTCGAGGTGGCCATCCAGGGTTCTGGCCGGGCCCCAGCTCTCCCTGTCCCCCTATCCTAGGGAGCACATCGACACGGGCGGTGACAGTGGCACCTCAGGAGCCTGGGCCAGGCCCAGGGAGGATGAGGCTTCCCAGGCCCCAGGGTCCTGCTCCTGGGAGTCCAGGCCATCAACTGCACCTGCCCCAACAGGCCCCCAGGGTCCCACAGGAGCAGGAGTCCAGGGGGCCCATCGGTGGGCCATCTGCCCTGCACGGAGCACCCATGGCGTCCTGTGCCCTGGAGTGTGTGGGCGGCACCTGCCTTGTCACTCGGAAGGCGGACAGGCTCAGAGGGGCCCCTGCTGACCTCTGGGGGCAGCTGGACGGCCCGCGGGGCTCCAGGTCTGGCTCCGAGGCTCAGGGCTCCGGATCCCCAGAGGGGCCCGGAACCTGTGGCCAGGCAGGGACAGCCCACCTGGGTCGCCTGAAGACCAGCCCGAGCCGGGAGGGCAGTCCTGTGCCCACGTGGCTCCGACTCTCCCTAGCCTGCCCTGCCCTGCCCCTCGGGCAGCCGCCCTTGCTGGTCTCTCTGGCTCCCCTTCCCGTCTGCAGGTGCCCAGGGAGGCCATCGCAGCCGTCCTGCCCTGGTCTGGCAGTGCCATCTGCCTGAGCTGCCCATGGCCACATCCCCCACCCAGGCTGCTGCCCCAGGGTGTGGCACCTGGGTGGCCCTGGGCTCCCTGGCAGCTGCTTCCTGTCACCTCCCTCCTCCCTCTCACCGGCCACCGGCTGCGTTTTAGGGACTCAGCCTAGTGTCTCCCTGGCCCCAGGAGGGGTGGGCCGCAGGTGCCTGGGTCTCCTCCTTCACCCGTGCTTGCCACCTGTCTCCCTTCCTCTGGCTCCTACGCACACCTTCCGGTCCCTCTTGCTGTCTGCCTGCTGGCTGTCTTGTTTTGCTCCGCTCCTTCCCCACCTTGCCCCCCCCTCGCTGCCCCCCAGCCCCAGGTGTGTTCAGCTTCAGGCCCCCCCAGTGCGTGTGTCAGAGGGCCGCTTCATGGAGGGGCGGGAGGGCATGACCCTGCCTGCAGGCCCTGGGGACCTTCCTGACCAACACCCCTCCCCTGCTGTGCTCGGCACCTCGAGGGGGCACAGCTGGCGGGGGCTAGGGGCCGCATCAACGCCTTTTTGGCCTCTCGTCCCCCTCTCTGGCTGACTCAGGCCTCACGGGCGGTGGGCAGGCAGCCCAGGGGGGACGATGGAGCCTCTCCAGCTCTGAGTCACGGGGAGGGTGGGGGCTGGGCCTGGCCAGGGCCATCCTGGAGACCAGGAAGAGCAGGGGACAGGGTCACCGGCAGGGTCACCTTGAGGGCTCAGGGGCAGAGCTCAGAGTCTGGCTGGGCGCCGGGGGAGGCCGGGGCAGGACTCGCGGCCTCCCCTCAGCCCCCCCCCCCCGCCCCCGCTGGACCTGGCCGGGCGGTGCCCTTGGAGCGGTGTGGACGGGGGTGGAGGGGCTCTGGCTGAGCGGGCGGCGCACACGGGCATGCGGGCGCACACGTGCTTTGCTGGCTGGCATGAGGGCAGGTGTGTGCACGGACCTCCCCACCCACCCACGCTCTTGTGGGCTGACCACCGCACACAGGCCTGGTGCACACGCGTGTGCTCCCGCTCCCCTGCCCATCCTGCGTCTGTGCACGTCAGCACGCCCTGCGCCAGTGCTGGAGCAGCCGCGCACCTGCGTGTGCACCTGCATACCAATGCGGTCCCCAGGCGTCCCCAGGCAAGAGGAGGGAGTGCGTGGAGGGCTCTCTGACAGGCGGCTGCTGGGCCCTGAGGCAGAGGGCTTGGGGACTGGCTCCTAGTACAGCCATCTGCCTGCGGGAGGGGACAGAGACCCCGAGGGGACAGCACGGGTCTGGGGTCCCTGGGGAGCCACACTGTGCGGGAGCAGGTCTCACCAGCCCTGAGACCTTGGTGGGGCCTGGCCAAGGACAGGAAAGCTGTCCACCGCCAGGCACCCCCTTCCAGCCTGGAGGCCTGGTGACACCCCGAGCTGGCCCTGCAGGGGACAGGGGGTGTGAGGTGGCCTCAGATGTCCTGCTCCTCCTAGCCTCTGTCACAGCACCAGCTGGGACCCTCTCAGCCCCCCTCTGGGTCCTGTGGCCGTCCCCCCTCCTGCCGGCCCTGGGCCCAGGCCGTGAGCTGGCCTGGCTTCGATGGCGAAGTGTTTTTTCTAAGCTCCTCCTGGCACCTCCCAGGGGAGGAGGCGGAGGTGCCTCTGTGGCTCAGTCCAGACCTGGTGTCCGTGGCCTTGTCTTTACATCCTGGGCCCTGCTGCGCAGAGCGGGGGGACGCTGCCTCCAGTCTGGGGCAGAGGGAGCCGGGCCTGGCTGAGGGCTGTGTCCAGCTTGCTGGTGACCTGGCCAGGCCTCCCCGGGCCCGGGCCTCAGTTTCCCCACGTGGAGAGCGAGCGTGGACTCAGACGCCCCAAGGCCATGGCCCCCAGGTCACCTTCCCTGCCCTTTATGGTGGGCGAGGGCAGCAGGAGTCACCCTGTCCTTCCCTGGTCCAAGAGCCGGGGAGACCCAGGCGCGCTCTCTGGAGGTGGAGATGGAGGGGCCAGGGTTCACTGGCCGGCGAGGCTGCCTGTGGGGGCCCTGGCTGCTGGCTGGGGCTCCATGCCTCTGGGACCCTGACCTGGCCCGCCTGTGCTGTGTTACTTGGGGAAAGTCCTTGCCTCTCTGAGCCTCTGGGCTGTGGCCATGCTGCTCCAGAGGCCTGGGGACCCCCTTGGGGATCAGGGTGATCTGGAGGGCAGTGGGTGGGTGACACTGGGCAGGTCTCTGAGTTCCCTGGCTCCTGCCCCCTTCATTGGGCTGGGCTCTGCCTTCCCCCGTGGAGACCCCCGGCCTCTGATCCCCCCGTGCAGGGGGCGCCACGGCCGCCACAGGCTGCCCCCCTCCCCCACGGAAGCTGAGACAAGGGAATTATTTTTGGAACAAGAGCAGTTACACAACAAATGAATTATTTATCTCTGGGCCTGGAGACGGGAGGCGTTTTGCTGGGCTTCTTAATTCTTTATCCGGATTTGGGGGTGCCCACTTGGGTACGTGCCCTGTGTGTGCGGCCTGTCTGTCGTGGGCACAGATGGCAGGTGTGCTTGTGAGCGTGTGTCCCTGTCCACGTGTGTGTGCCGTGGGGTTCCGGCTCATGTGGGGGTCACTGTGCAGCCGGCAGGTGAGTGTGTGCACCGGGCTGGCGTGCGCGGGAGAGTGGGCCTGTGTCCCCGTCCTGTCCCGGCTCCTCCTCTGTCCTCAGGCCTCAGACTGCCCTGCCGGATCCCGAGTCCCCACCTCCTGCTCTCCGAGGACCCCCTCCCCCTCCTGCCACTCACCAGCCCTCCCTCCCTTTACGTGGTGGGGACCCTGGGTCCTCCTTGTCACGGAGGCCCGGGGAGGGGACCTGCACTGGGGCTCTCGATGGGGCTGGTCTGGGCCCTGGCACTGATCGGTCACCCTCTCGGTGCTGCCTTTCAGGAACCAGGTGACCGATGGGGCGCTTCCCTCCTGACCCGGTCTCTTGCACCCTTGGTGTCGCTCTCCAGTCTCCCGTGGGGATCTTCTGAAGTTCTGAGCCCAGAACCCGAGGAGGAAGAGGAGGAGGAGGAGGAGCAAGTCGAGGCTGAGAGCCGTGGTCCTTCCCACCCGGAGACCAGGAGCCGGCCAGTAGCAGGCTCTGGGTGCCCGCACCCTGGCCAGGCCCCGTGCCTGCTGGTAGCTCCCCGGCCCAGCTGTTGGCACCCGCCGTGACCACCTTGCCTGGGGCCCCCACGCTGGGGGTCGCCCCCAAGATGGTGGCGGCCCCCGGGAGGACTGTGCCGCCAGCCCCAGCTTCTGGCCGCTAGGCACCCCCCCGCTTGGCCCTCCGCTCAGCCCGCCGAGGCCCGCGCCATGCTGCGCCTGGGGCTGTGCGCGGCCGCGCTGCTGTGCGTGTGCGGGCCGGGGGCCGTGCGCGCCGACTGCTGGCTCATCGAGGGGGACAAGGGCTACGTGTGGCTGGCCATCTGCAGCCAGAACCAGCCGCCCTACGAGACCATCCCGCAGCACATCAACAGCACGGTGCACGACCTGCGGCTCAACGAGAACAAGCTCAAGGCCGTGCTCTACTCCTCGCTCAACCGCTTCGGGAACCTCACCGACCTCAACCTGACCAAGAACGAGATCTCCTACATCGAGGACGGCGCCTTCCTGGGCCAGTCCAGCCTGCAGGTGCTGCAGCTGGGCTACAACCGCCTGAGCAACCTGACCGAGGGCATGCTGCGCGGCATGGGCCGCCTGCAGTTCCTCTTCGTGCAGCACAACCTCATCGAGGTGGTGACGCCCACCGCCTTCTCCGAGTGCCCGAGCCTCATCAGCATCGACCTGTCCTCCAACCGCCTCAGCCGCCTGGACGGCGCCACCTTCGCCAGCCTGGCCAGCCTGATGGTGTGCGAGCTGGCCGGCAACCCCTTCAACTGTGAGTGCGACCTCTTCGGCTTCCTGGCCTGGCTGGTCGTCTTCAACAACGTCACCAAGAACTACGACCGGCTGCAGTGCGAGTCGCCCAGGGAGTTCGCGGGCTACCCGCTGCTCGTGCCCCGGCCCTACCACAGCCTCAACGCCATCACCGTCCTGCAGGCCAAGTGCCGCAACGGCTCGCTGCCAGCCCGGCCCCAGAGCCACCCCACGCCCTACTCCACCGACGCCCAGAGGGAGCCCGACGAGAACTCGGGCTTCAACCCCGACGAGATCCTCTCGGTGGAGCCGCCGGCCTCGTCCACTACGGACGCCTCCGCGGGGCCCGCCATCAAGCTGCACCACGTCACCTTCACCTCGGCCACCCTGGTGGTCATCATCCCGCACCCCTACAGCAAGATGTACGTCCTGGTCCAGTACAACAGCAGCTACTTCTCGGACGTCATGACGCTCAAGAACAAGAAGGAGATCGTGACGCTGGACAAGCTGCGGGCGCACACCGAGTACACCTTCTGTGTGACCTCGCTGCGCAACAGCCGCCGCTTCAACCACACCTGCCTGACCTTCACCACGAGGGACCCGGTGCCTGGGGACCTGGCGCCCAGCACCTCCACCACCACCCACTACATCATGACCATCCTGGGCTGCCTCTTCGGCATGGTCATCGTGCTGGGCGCCGTCTACTACTGCCTGCGCAGGCGGCGCCTGCAGGAAGAGAAGCAGAAGTCCGTCAACGTCAAGAAGACCATCCTGGAGATGCGCTACGGGGCCGACGTGGACGCCGGCTCCATCGTCCACGCCGCCCAGAAGCTGGGCGAGCCCCCCGTGCTGCCCGTGGCCCGCATGTCCTCCATCCCCTCCATGATTGGAGAGAAGCTGCCTGCCTCCAAGGGGCTGGAGGCCGGGCTGGACACACCCAAGGTGGCCACCAAAGGCAACTATATCGAGGTGCGCACAGGTGCCGGGGGGGACGGCCTGGCCCGGCCAGAGGATGACCTCCCGGAGCTGGAAAACGGCCAGGGCTCGGCCGCCGAGATCTCCACCATCGCCAAGGAGGTGGACAAGGTCAACCAGATCATCAACAACTGCATCGATGCCCTCAAGCTGGACTCGGCCTCTTTCCTGGGGGCTGGCGGTGGTGGCGGGGACCCTGAGCTGGCCTTCGAGTGCCAGTCCCTCCCTCCAGCCGCCACCACCTCCACGGCCACTGCCCCCGGGGCGCTGGAGCGGCCCAGCTTCCTCTCTCCCCCCTACAAGGAGAGCTCCCACCACCCGCTGCAGCGCCAGCTCAGCGCGGACGCCGCGGTCACCCGCAAGACCTGCAGCGTGTCGTCCAGCGGCTCCATCAAGAGCGCCAAAGTCTTCAGCCTGGACGTGCCCGACCACCCGGCCGCCCCGGGGCTGGCCAAGGGCGACTCCAAGTACATCGAGAAGGGCAGCCCCCTCAACAGCCCGCTGGACCGGCTCCCGCTGGTGCCCGCGGGCAGCGGCGGGGGCAGCGGCGGGGGCGGGGGCATCCACCACCTGGAGGTGAAGCCCGCCTACCACTGCAGCGAGCACCGGCACAGCTTCCCCGCCCTCTACTACGAGGAGGGCGCCGACAGCCTGAGCCAGCGCGTGTCCTTCCTCAAGCCGCTGACCCGCTCCAAGCGCGACTCCACCTACTCCCAGCTGTCCCCCAGACACTACTACTCAGGGTACTCCTCCAGCCCCGAGTACTCGTCCGAGAGCACGCACAAGATCTGGGAGCGCTTCCGGCCCTACAAGAAGCACCACCGCGAGGAGGTGTACATGGCCGCCGGCCACGCCCTGCGCAAGAAGGTCCAGTTCGCCAAGGACGAGGACCTGCACGACATCCTGGATTACTGGAAGGGGGTCTCGGCCCAGCAGAAGCTGTGACCCTCTCCTCCCTGGTGAGGCTGCAGGGGGAGGGCCAGGGCGCTCCGGGGGAGGGCCCCGGGGGCCGGGCGGGCAGGGGCGGACGGCCCAGGCGGAGGAGTGGACGCACACGCACACCCGCACGCACGCACCACGCACACACCTGACCACCACCTGACTGTGAACCCACCAACACTGACAATAACGGACAGGAAAACGAGACACATTTTCCTTAAAGTTTACAAACTGATACCGAAATCAGTCGTCTTTACTGTGCTGCCCAGGGACGCTGCCGGGCGTGCGGGGCTGGGCCAGGGGCAGGCGAGGAGGCCAGAGGAGAGCGGGGACGGGGGCCAGGCGCGGGACTGGGGGAGAGGAGACTGGGAAGACACAGACGGAAGCCCCTCTGGGGCAGGGAGGGCCACCTCCCGAGCTCGGGGACAGGTCACTGGGAGGTGTGGCACAAGGTGGACCTGGGTGCCATTTCCCTCCACTTCATGGATGGCCCAAGGAGCAAGGTGATGACCCTGGGGTCATGTGGCAGGTCAGACTCAGTCTCCCAGCTTCCTGGCCCAGGCCGTTCCCCCCAGCCACACCCCGGGGACCCCAGTCCACCAACACCCTTCCAAAGCCGTCACCGCCTGTGACCGAGGGGCTGGAGAACCAGGAAGGTGCTTTTCCTCTCCAGAAAGCCCACGGAAGTCCCCTCAGGGCACGGGGCTGAGCAGAGCAGAGCAAGGGGACATGCCACCACCCCTTCAAGTGTCTTCCAAGTAGCCAGGGGAGCTGCCTGGGGAGGGCGCTGGGTGGGCCAGCTCCCGTGGCGACTCAGGTGCAGGCCCCACACCCCTGGCCCCAGCCTCTCTGGGCCTCCGGGACCCCTGTCCACCCCGGAGGAGCAGCAGTGAACTGTGACACTCGGGGACAGTGGGGAGGCGGAAGGGGGCTTCCCACCTGCTCCCTGCATCCTGCACCCCCCTGCCTGACCCCCACCACGGGTCTCAGGGCAGAGACTCAGCCTACCCAGAGGAGGGAAAGGAGGGCTCCCCCACCCCGCCCCATCTCTCAGCCTGAGGGGGCCCCATGTTACCATGGAAACGGCCACTCCCCTTCTGACCCCCACCCAACATCGAACAAAGCACAAACAGTGAGGTCCCCCCCACCACCCTGGGGTGGGGGGGAGCAGACTGGGTCCACGGCCCCTCCCCCGCTAGCCCGTCTCCGTGGCAACCGGGTGCCTGGCAGTTGGTGCCCAGAGCAGACCGTGGGGCTCTGGGGGCTGAGTGTGGGCGGCAGCAGAGCGGGAGGGAGGGTCGGGCAGGGGCCGCCCCTCTCAAGAGCCAGGGCCTTCCCAGGACAAGCTCTGGGCCGGGTCCTGAGGCCGAGGCTGGCCCCTGGAGGTGGAGGAGGGCTGGGGGGCCAAGGTGGCGAGGGGCCCTGTCAGCTCCCCCCTCGCCCCTGCCAGAGACCCCCAGATCTGGCCTGTCACCCACTCGGGCTTCTTGAGACTGGGGGTGTGATGGTGGCCAGGGACAAAGGCCTGTGCTGTGGCGGAGGGGCTCTGACCAGGAAGGCCACTTTCCTTGGGGGCTCCACCCACCCCCTGCTGGTGGGCTTGGGAAAGGACCAGGGGGCTCAGCTGACCTCCTCTGTCACATCAACTTCGGGGGTGGGCTGAGCCCAGAGCTCACTTTGGGGGTGACATTGGCAAAGAAAAGACTGTTCTCCTGGGGAGAAGAGGGGGTGGGCTGGCATGGAAACGCAGGCGCAGACCCCCAGCCCCGAGCTCGCCCCCAACCCTCCTCACACCCAGTTGGCAAAGCCGAGCGAGCGGAGGGCGGCGAGAAGCAGGCTCCCTGTTACACTGCATGACGATTTTACTGTATTTTTCTGAGCAAACATCTGTTGTGTATGTGCCAGTTTGTCCCGTTGCCCCCCCCCCAGTCCCTCCATCGGGATCTGAGCAGCTCTTGAAACCCAGGGAGGGCCAGCTCTGCAGGAGACCCAAAACAGGTGCCACCCAAGCCCAGCCCTGCCCCACACCCACCTCCCATCACTGGGCCCACAAGTGCCACCTCCCCACCCCCCTTCCCCTGGCCCCGCCCATCCTTCCTGCCCCAGGGCCTTTCCTAGACACTTCTCCAGGAAGAGAACCCACACCGTGCAGAGGGTGGAGAGGTGCCGAGGAGGACAGGAGGCCCAGGCACAGGGCTCCATGGAGAGGCTGGGGGTCTGGAGGGAGGAGCCTGGGAGGGAGGGAGCGGCCGGCAGCTTGGCCATCAGTCCTGGGGGACCATGACCTCTAAGACCTCAGGCCTTCCCCCATGGACTCCCATCTCAACAGCAGGCCCCTGGCGCCAGGAGGTGACATGACCTCGGAGACCCACAGGACACTGTTCTGAGGCAGAGCCGGGCCTCAGGGGCAGGTCTGGTCCCCCAGCAGCCAGAACCCCAGCGGCCAGGCCGGACCTGTGGGGAGGACCCACCCGGAGGCCCCAAATGACCGTTTATTCCAGGAGCCTGGCCGAGGGCCATGCTTATCGTGACAATGGTCAGGGGCCACGGTGGGGACAGGCGGGGTGGCGCTGGGAGGGGGGAGGGGCGTGGAAGGGAAAGGGGCCAGTGGATCTTCCTGCCTGAGCCCCAGCGAGGTCACCTGGGTCTCCTGACCTGGGAACCACCTGTGACTCCTTCCCCAGGAAGGGACCAGAGGGGCCCTCTGTCCTGAGGGCATGGCAGGCACTGCCACCTCTCTGTTGCAGCCAATGAACTCCCAGAAATGAGAAGCAGACACCTGGCCAGAAGAGATGAGTCTGTGGACACCACCTCAGGGCCCAGGCCAGGGTCTTCCCTCTTGGGAAGAGTCCCTCTCTGTCCCCCGGAGGTGCCATGCTCGGTGGCCCTCCTGGAGGAGGGGGCACAGGACCAGGAGCTGATGTGTCAGGCAGGGGCCCTGACTGGGGAGATATGGGGGGGCCGCGGGGGTGGAAGGGCCAGGTGGGCCCCAGGGGCCCTGGAGAGGCCCTGGGCAGGGGGTGAAGGCCAGCATGGCCGAGGCTCCTGGTGTCCCCGTCCGAGGTGGCCTGTGCCCACTCTGGGGGAAGCAGAAGCACAGGAAACCCAGTGGGGAGGAGCCAAAGAGGGGCCAGGAAGGGGCCAGACGGGGACCGCAGGGACAGGAGCCCCTTCCTAAGAGGCCCAGACACAGTGAAGGGACAGACGGAAACTGCTTCCCGGAGGTGGCTTCATGCAAAGAACTAACCGAGGGCGGTGGAGGGGAGGGACAGGGTCCCTTGTCCCTTGGAGGAGGTGACGGGCAGTCAAACCCTACCTGACAGTAGGACCCAGTGGCAGTGAGGAGGGGCTGGTGGGCGCGGGCTGCAGCGGTGGCTTCTTGAAGCCCCTCCTTAGGCCACCCCACCACCCTGCCCTGGTTGGTTCCCGGCCTGGCAGTGCCCTTTCCCGGGGTGAGGATGGTGGGGCAGGGCAGGGCATCTCTGGCCTCTGACCCACCAAGGCCAGGGCGAAGGTTGGGCCCCCACGGCCATGTCCAGTCCCTCCCACGGTCCTGCTCTCCGCCCCCCTCAGCCCCAGGAGAGGGGGACCTCCTCCCAGCCCCCATGCTCACGTCCATCCCTCCACGCCTCCTCCGGAGCCACCCCAACCCCGAGGACAGCATCAGTCCCTCCACCTCTTGTCTCAGTGTCCCTCGTGTGGCCAGTCACTCCTGTGGAGCTGCAGGGAGAGGAAGAGGGGTCCGTGGGGGCGGGGCCCGGGCCTCCTCTCCCCCCAGCCCCGTTTCTCTGCCAGACAAGCACAGGGCGGGGCGGGGCTCCGTGCGGCAGCCGCCACCCTCCCCCCAGCCCCCGCTCAGGAGCCGCGGCCCTGGGGGGCTGTGGCCTGGCACCTGGTTTGAGCCCTGCAGAGCTGGCCTCGAGGCCTGACCTCGGACCTGGGAGCCCCAGCTGTGGACGGACCCTCCCCCCTCCGGGGCCTGGAACTCTCTCCTTTTCTTCTTTTGGGGGGCAACTTCATTTACTTTCTCCTCCCTCCCTCTGCCCCCCATCTCCTGTTTTAAACTGAATGGCACGAAGTCGTTTTCCTCAACTCGGAGATTCCTGTATGGAGAGAACCAATTTCTATATTTGCAATAAATTTCTTATTTAAAACAACGGGGTCGAGGCTCGTGTTGAATGTGCCCGCGCTCGACGCCCAGTGCCCCCAGGTCCCGTGCCCCCTCCCATGTCCTCTCCTCACCTGCAGCCCTGCCCTCGGGGCTTAGGGATGGGCCAACTGGACAGGTCATCGCCGCCCAAGGTCAAGGGAAGAAGACGCAGGGAGGCGCCCCCCCGGCGCCGGGGAGCGCCGGGGGGGCGCCTCCCTGGGTCTGGTGGCCGGTGCCTGGGAGGCCTGCGGGGACGCCTGGACACCCTGGGCCCTGGGTCCTCAGGCTCCTCCTGACCACCTTCACCCTGGATGCAGGCCCGGGTAGACCCCCTGGGGAGACAAAGCTGCCCCGGTCAGTGACCACAGGCCACCGGTGGTCCCAGGCCTGCTCCTGCCATGGTGGGTCCAGGTCCCTGTGGGACCCCTGGGCCACCTCCAGGCCTGGCCTGGGCACCTGCCCGGGTGCCCTCTGCCATCGACTGGCCCCTTCCTCACAGCTCTCGGCCTCTGCTCCTTCAGGAGTCAGGGGTGCTACTGTGTCTGAGGTCACCATCCAGTGGCCGCAGGTTCACCCCGTGGCTCTGGAGCCCTGGGCTCAGCCTCAGCCCCCGCCCCCTCCTCAGAGCCCTCTCCTCCAGCTCTGCACCCCTCCTCCATGAAGGCCCTGGCTGGGCCTGCAGTGCCAGGGTTGGGCCCCCACAGCTCCCTGGGCTGCCCCGGGAAGGCATCACAGGGCACTTCGCCACTTGGACCCTGGGGGGCAGGAGCGGTAGCCTCAGGGGCTGCCCTGTTTCCTTCACTGGAGTTGGTAGCACCGCGGGGGACCTTGTGGGAGGGCCAGAGGCTGAGGCCCCCTCCCTCCCTGCTGGGCCTCCGCTGGCCTGGGCCTCCTCCAGGGCCCTGCACAACCTGACGGTCACTCCTGGTGGCTGCCGCAGGCCATGGTCTCTTTCCCGGATCTTCCCCAGGTGACGCCTTCCTGAGCCTCAAGGTCACCCCTGGGGCCTGAACCTGGCCTGGCTGTGGGGCGCTCCCGGGCCTCCCTGCGACTTCTCTCTTACAGTCCCCTCTGTCCTGGGAGGTCCTCAATCCTGCTCCCTGGCCACCAGCTCCAGGGGGGTGTCCCGCACCCGAGAGGAGTGTCCTGCAGTGTCTCCCTGGAGGGGGTCGGTGAGCCTGGCCCTTCCTCCCCAGAGCTCTGGACCCCAGGCCGTCTGGCCTCCCGGGCCATCTGCAGCACCTCCGTGTGGGCCTGAGTAGGGGCAGCAGGAGCCAGCCGGGGTCAGCGCCCCGCACCCTGGTGCTCTGACCACTCTGCTCTCCCCTCACACCTCCACCTGCCGCCCCTCCTGCCTGCAGAGCCCTGGCTTTGCCCCTCATGTCCACCCTTCTCCCTCCTGAGGCCCGTGGCCCTGGCCAGCCGGCTGCTGTGCCCTCGGGTCAGTACCCAGTCAGCAGTGCCCTCCCCTCCAGCCCCCTCTCCCCATGAGCTGGGGTCCCCAGGCTGAACCCCCTCAGGGTCTCCTCTAAAATGGCCTTCGCCCCGTCCCCGTCCGCTGTCCTTGGTCCTGACGATGTCTGCCAACCGTGGGACGATGTCGCAGGACCCTCTGAGAAGTCAGGTCTCCTGAGCTCCCCCAGGAACTTCCCCTCCCCCTCACCTACCTGTGCCCGGGGCCGGGCCACCCCACTGCCAGGCCCAGGAGCTGACCGTTGCAGAGAGGGGAATTATGTCCAGCTGACTTCAGCAGGGAGGGACGCAGGGAGGACAGTGGCAGGCAGGACTGCTGGGAGGCCAACACCAGGCTGTGCTTCCAAAGTCACAGGGAACCCCTTGGACCAGAGGAGGCTGCTGCCCCGAGGTCCACCCGATGGCAGGCACTGAGTGGCCGGGGGCCACGGTTCCTCAGCTGGACAGAGCGAGGAAGCAGAGGGAGCTGAGGTGGAGGCACACTTCCCGCCCTGTCCCCTGCTCAGTCTCTCAGAAGACACGTGACCTGCAGAGACAGAACTGCCCGTGACCCTGGGCCTCCGAGGCTCCTGGTAGGGTGGGCCTGGTTCTGGGGCCCCCATGGGGCAGGAGGCTGGTGCCCGGCATCAGCGCACGAGGAAGTGGCCTACAAAGCAGGCACCTTGGCTCTGTTTCTGAGGAACAGGATCAGAGAGGGCGAACCATCCCCTCAGGTGGCACAGCTGGTCAAGGACAGGCCTGGGAGGGACCCTGCCCATTTCACCCCAAGCTTCACCTGACCTTCCCACCAGGCCAGGATGGGGGCCGGGTCCCAGGGAGGGCTCTGTACAGCAAGCAGTGACAGCCCTGAGCCTTGGACTCCGATGGCAATCTTCAGGCCCTGTGAGGCCCGTCCTGACCCTTGCTGCTGACATTCTGGTTATTTCTAGGATTTCCAAATCTTCCATTTAAAGCAAGAATAACGAGGCCGGGGAATCGGGGGTGGGCAGCCTCCCAGGTGGTGGAGAGGCTGGCCAGGCCGCCAGATAGTGCTCCAGAGAGTGACCGACCAGCCATGGGGGACGGGATGCGGGTGGCACTGGGGTCAGCAGGGCCCTGATCAAGCTGGGCTCCTAAGAAGGGGCTGACCCAGCCCCTCCCTGGGCCCTGAGGCTGGGTGCCCACCACGTACCCATTTGGGTTGTGCTATGAATACCTGGGACCCCAGGGTCGTCACTGGTTGGCCCCAGACCTGCCTTCGGGGCCTGTGCCACGGTGTGGACACCCCTCGGCGGAAGCTGGCCAAGGGGCGGCTGTGGGGTAGGTGCAGAGGGACCGTGGGGTCGTGGGTGTTCATTCACGTGCCCCTGCAGTTTGGGACAGCGCTGGGCGGGAGAAGAGTCGGGTGTGCCGTGGGCCCCGTGGGGTCTCGCTGTCCTGGGCCACCAGCTCTCCCTAGGTCCACGCCAAGGCCCACGTGACCCACAGTCCTAAGGGTTGGTTAGCCCGATTCCTCAGCTTCCAACACTCAGCTGGATGGCATGTGAGCTGTCCAGGCCTGGCCACCTCAGGGGTGGACCTGGGCTCGGGATAAGGGAACCCGCAGGTGGCGGGCAGACGGCGGGATGAGCCACTCTTTGGGGGATAAGTCTCCGGAGATGATGCCGGAAGAGGGGACGGTTTGGCTTTTGAGCGTCTGGGCAGGACCAGGGCCATCGGCAGCTGCCACTCACCACCCCTGGGGGTTCCTGAGCTCCAGCTCGGGCCTGGTGGCCACGCTGCGGGTGGATGGCAGTGGCCCGTGGACCTCCCCTGAGCCTGCAGGCAGAGGGGTGGCCTGCATCTGGAGGCAGCCCCCAGGGGAGGCCAGGTCTCTTGGTCTCCAGCCCCAGGCAACGAAGGCACCACAGACGCCGAGGGACACAGGCAGGGCCAGCTGCAGGGTCCCCATCCCCGCTCCACACACGCGGCCAGCGAGCCTCTCCACCCCACAAGGCTGGACGACCTCTCCCAGGCCAAGGCACCAGCCCAGGGCCGGGCTGAGCACCAGGGGGACTGGAGAGGGCCTCGGGCTGGGAGGGCTCCCTGGGCCCAGAGCCTCCGTGTCCACCTCTGGGAAGTGGAGCCACCTGGCCCAGCCCTCCTGGGACCCCAGGCTGGGCCCGCCGGCAGGGGGAGGCGGGCACCAGGATCCAGCCAGGAGCCCTGCCAGCCACAGCCACCTGCCCTCTCCGGCCACCAGCCCTGGGCCAGGGCCCCGCACACCGTCCTCACTGCCCGGAGCTCAGCCTGGCCTGTGGCTGGTGCAGGGCCGCTGGCTTCCCCTGGGGTCTTCCGGCAGCCAGAGGAAGGACAGGGCACAGGAGTGCCCACTTAGTGGCTCTGCTCCAGCGGCTCCCGGTCTCCAAACACCAGCCGCAGGCCGCAGGCCGAGGGCCCAGCTCTGGCCCCACCCCAGGCCCCGGGAGCCCCGCCTCCTGTCCCCCAGGAGGGACCCCGCGGTGGAGCCAGGGCGGGGTCTTCCTGGCTGGGCGGCAGGCTCCCCTCCCCCTCTGGGTCCTCTCACCTTCCAGTGGACCCCTTCACCTGGGTGGCCGCAGCCTCCACTGGCCTCTCTGCCTCCGTCCTGGACACAGTTGTTCTCCACGCAGCAGCCAGAGCGACCTTTGTGGGCACAGCGGGCACGGCGGGCACCGCGGCACCCCGTCCTGCCCTCCCAGCCCCTTCACCTGGGCCAGGAAGGCCCTGTTCCCTCCCAGGCCCTGAGCCCTGGTACCTGCTGGGGTCCCCGGCCCGTTTCTCCCCTCCCCCGCCCTCGCTGAGCCCCCATTGGCTTCCCTCGGATCTCCCCCCCAGCACTGGCCTCGTGCGTCCTGTGCCATCGCGGCCGGCTCGCCCTTGCTAGTGACTGGTTCCAGAAGGCCCTGCGACCCAGTCCCTCCCAGAGAGCAGACACAGCCCTGGGCTTTGGGGGAAGGGACAGAGGCCTTCCTCTGGATGTCACTGTCACCTGGCATGGGGGGGATGGGGGTGGGGTGCTCTGGAGCTACATTCCTTAGTTGTCTCCTGCTGAATGCAGGAGAGTGACGGTGCTCGGGCTGCCCAGGGGCCTCAGGGGAGTGAGCGACAGCAGGAGGACCGCTGCCGACTGTGGGGCGAGCTCCGACCTCGGGGTGTCGCTGTCCCCAGGGACTTGGCAAGACACACAGTTCCAGCCTTTGCTTTTGATGGCCACGGGCCTCTGGGGGTCCCTGCACGCTGGCATCTGGCCACCCCAGGGCCGGGCACGGACCCGAGCCAGGTGCCACTCGGGGACATCAGAGGCTCTCCTGTTGGATTGTGACACAAGTCCTCGGAGCCCAGCACAGTGGGGCAGACGGCCAAGGCAAGGAGTGCCCCGGGAAGGACCGGCCTCTCCCACAGGATGACGGGTGAGTGGTCCCAGCGCCCCACACAGGGGGCCACAGGCTCAGGTCCTGGTCCGTGGGAAGGGGCGGACGGCTGTGGGAGCTCTTCCTTTACCCCTTCTCTCTCCCCACGACTGGAAGGTAAGACATGATGGATGGGGCTTGAGCAGCCATGCTGGATGATGAGGAGGCAGGCGCGGAGGTGACACACCATAGAGTGGTCAGAGCAGGGGGAGGACAGCAGGAGGGAAGCCAGGAGCCAGCCCTGGTGGCTTCCTCTGGTTCTGACGTTTCTGGCTCAGGACACTTTTACTGTCTCTATGTCTAAACCCACCTGATAAAGTGACAACAGAGAAAGTCCAAAGAAGACACCGACTTGTCACTTGTAACCCTCGAGACTGGCAAAAATCCAAAGGATGACACCGCCCTCCGGGACCCCGCAGTGGGCTGGCTCCTGCCCTGAGCTGACCAGCTGGGGACACTGGACGACGTGTGGGACCCGGTGCCTCGGCGTCCTCACCTGAAAATCAAAACAGGAGGACAAGCCCCGGCACAGGGTCCCTCGAGAAATGGAGGCACGGCTGTCGTCTGTCACCGCGTCCCTGCTCAGCACGGCCACTGGGTGGGCGCCGCCAGACGCTCCCGTTTTGGACCCAAGTTCCGCAGACGTGGCCTCTCCAGGGGCCCAGGCACTTTTAACCTGTCCACACCCCGGGCCAGGCGCCTTCGGCCCTGCCGCCTGGGTCCCCCGGGGCCTCTGCCACCGCGGGCACTTGGATTTGAGGGCAGGAATCGGGCCAGGCCTCCTCCTCGGGCCGTTCCCCTCAGGGCCGAGCCTCCGGGTCCTCAGCCACCTCCGACTTCAGCCTGTCCCACCTCGAGCGCAGCTGGGGAGTCCCTGGGGCCACCGTCCACTGCTAGGGGCCACCCGCAGGTGATCAGTGGCCTCCAGCCTCCAGTCCCCAGTCCTGTCTCAGCTTCTGCTTTGGTGGCCCCTGGCCCCAGACAGGGCCGGATGGGGCACTAAGATCCGTGTCACAAACAGACTAGACACTCTCCCGCCCTGGCACGGGGGGGGGGGGGGGGACACTAAAACCACCGGGGCCGGGCTTGCTGCCAAACAGGCAGGGAAGGGGGACGGCTGAGGGTCTGCGTTTCCTGGTGTGGACTCCGGGCTGGGTGTCACCCCTGCGCCTAGGCCCACCTGTCCCCAGTCCCAGTTAGCTCAGCCAGTGCGCGAGAGCTGGGGCGGGGCACGGAGTGCACCAGGAGGCCTGTGGACGCAGCAGCCACCGGACACGGACACGGGGCCCTGCCCTCCAGGAGCTGCCCTTCAAGCCAGAGGGGGGGGTCAGTGAACACGGGTCACAGGAGCCAGGTGATGAGGGCTCTGGCAGCACTTGGGGGCGTCCCCAGGCTGGGGAGGCAGGGACGGGTGCTCAGGGGTGGCCCATTTGTATAGGGGGATGTTTGCAAAGGGACCTGAGAGAGGAAACCAAGGATGTGGGATCTGGAAAGGAGAAGAGCAGGTGCGAAGGCCCTGAGGCAGGAGGAGAGAGGAAGCAGCGGGCAATCGCAGTGGGGCCACCTGGGAGGGGTGCCGGTCTCGCCGCCTGAGGGCCTAACAATTCCTGGCTTCGAGGCCCACAGACCCAAGAGCGCACCATGGGTCACCGAAAGAGCCCTCCCAGGAGTCGCTGGACTGTTGGGGGCAACAGGCCAAAGTGGGAAATCGGCCCTGGGGTTGGCTGCCGCCCCTCACCCTGTCACCCACACCCACTCTGTCCCCACAGAGTCTGCAGCCACCACCCGGGCTTCAGGGGGTGAGGGGCGTGGCCACGGCAGCCACACCCCCTGCCCGTGATAGGTCGGGAGAGGGCCAATGACCCATCACTAGGGCGGGTCCTCGGGGGCCCAGGAGTGACTGTGGCCAGGCACCGGCGCTGCCCACCCCGGGCCCGGAAGAGCGCGCGGAAGGAGGGTGGCCCGGCCACGCTGCCACCTGCACCCGGGCTCCAGCCTGCTCCGCGCTCCCTGCCGGGCAGACCTGGGAGCCCGGGGCCCCTCGAGGCTGAGCCAGGGTCTCTGTCACTTGCAGCAGAAAACCTTGCGCTTGCCACCAACGTGTCCATCAGGAGAAGAAAGAGATGGAGGGGACCCTGCCAGGGAGCCAGGGACAAGAGGCAGCTCCGGTTCTCAGCCGGGGACGTGGCCCCACGGGTGGCGGGGCGCGAAGTTCCGCTGGAATCTCAGATAAACAGGAGAAGCTGGTCAAGTGCGCCCAGGTGGTGGGATCAGCCACTGTCCTGCACCTTATCTGGTGACCTCACCCCGAGGGACGGTGGGTCGTGTCTGGAGATATTTTCGGTTGTCACCGAAGGTGTCACTGCAGGGCATCCAAAGAGGTCCCTAAAGAGAGGAGCTCAGCCTGACACCATCCAGGGTCACAGGTAGGGGCGCATCCAGGGACAGCCCGGGGACTCACAGGCAGGGAGGAGACGTGACCGTGGAGTGTCCAGGGTGGGCTCTCTGATTGCAGACAGGACTTTCAGAGGACGAGGCTGGGATCCCCCAGCAGGTGAGTGGTCGTTAGGTCTGGAAAAGGTTGGCAGACTTCCTTGACGATCGAGTCTCACGGGGACCTCGACACGCGGGGGTCAGGCTGTGCCTCTCTGGTCAGACGGTCCAGCCAGTTTGACTGTGGGCAGTTTGGGTAAGTCCTCAGGTGGGTGACATCGGAGTTAATGACGTGCCCGCCTCTGGGAAGCGCACATGGACCTGTCCTGTCATCGGGATCTCCATTTGCTAAAGGTCTTCTCTTGCCCCAGTGAGAAAGGCACCAGGGAGCATCCAGAGAGCACAGGACGCCCCAGAACGGAGAGTTATTAGCCTCGAATATCAGTAGTGCCCAGGCCCAGCCCCCCCAAAGTGGGCGGAAGACACGCCCCGAGGAAGACAGGGTAGAATCCATGTGCATTTAAAATGGTGGCAATCTCCACATCCACGCTCAGAGCAGCTCAGCGCACAATAGCGAGTGGAACCACCCTAGGTGTCCTTCAGGGGATGAACGGGTAAAGAAATTGTGGTACATATACACAATGGAATATCACTCAGCCATAAAGAATGAGATTATGGCATTTGCCAGCAAATGGGGGGAACTGCAGAGTATCACGCTAAGTAAAGGAAGCCAATTCCCAAAACCCAGAGGCTGAATGTTTTCTCTGACTGCTCAACTGCACTCCACTGCCATGTGGAACTGGAAAAGGGGACGATCGTGAAGCCCTGGGGTCGCACAGAAGTCAGGAAGGTCACAGGCCAAGGTCCTGTGGGCTGGGCGCCCCCCGACGGTCACTCTCAAGCTTGGGTGGCACTTTGCTGTGTTCTGAAGTGACTGTATTTTTGAAATCCATCCAGTGGACGTCGCTGTGCATTGGCGGATCCCAGAGGTGGGCGTTCTGCCGAGTCACGGTGGCCAGGACGGACTCCTGATGAGGACCGAGGTGACCAGTGCCCCACGGGACCCCATGGGCTCCCTCCAGACTCTCCCAGGAGCCTCTGTGGACGGGGACGGGGTCGGTCACGGCCACGCTCACGCCTGGGTCTCTCCGCGGCCACTCGGTTGCCACGTCCCCTCGCGGTTGTGAGGTCACCTGGCGCTTGGTTCTGTCTGGGTGCTGAGAATGACCTCTGTCCACCTGGGGTTCCGTTTGGACCCTCGGGTGGGCGCCGCTGGCCCGTGGACCCCCGGCTGTGTTCCTGGAGGAGGAGGAGCCCTCTGCGGGTGGGTGGCGGGTCCCCTTCCCCGCGAGTGCCGCCCTGCTGGTCCGCTTGTCCCTCAGGGACCCTCTTCTGGTGGAGAGAAGGCGTCCAAAGGGTCCCAGGTACGGAGCCGGGGGCGGGGTGCAGAGGGAAAGGGGAAGGTCCCCCAAGGTGTGGCGACAGATGGTGCACACCCCAGCCATGCACCCGGGGACACCAGAACCAGCTCTGCACGGCCAGCCGCCGCCTGAACTGCGCCCCTGCCCCCTGCCCAGTCACCATGGCTCCCCATTTCTCCAACAGCCACATGTTCCAGCCCCAGGGCCTTTGCATGTGCCCCCCTCAGTGCACACCCCCAGCCCTTTCGTGGTTTCCTGTCATTTGGGCCCCAGCTCAGTGTCACCTCCCTGAGGTGTCTTCCCCGAGCCCTCTCCCTGGCTTTGCCCCAGTCACCTCCTCACTTTTGTATTTCCCTGCTAACCCGGGCCACTCTGGACGCTCTGTTTTCCCGTTTACTTGTTTGTAGACAAGAGGACTGCCCTGTGGGCCCCCACGTGTCCCCAGAGTCCAGCATGTGAGCGCTTGATAATGATGTCCCCCGGGGGCCTGCTGGAGTGCCCTCCATGGGGTGCTCTGGTGGGGACACTCAGAGGCTGCCTGCGGGTTTACCTCTCGCCTGGTGATAAGTGGGAATGAACCATGGAAAGTAATGCGTACCGTGAAACTATTGAGCAGGGTGGGTCATCAGTGTCCTTGCCGCCTTATGGGCACCTGTCAGGTTCTGAGGACCTGGAGGCTGGGGTTGTGTGGGTTCAGATGGGAATGGGAGTGGGAGGGGTAGGGGCAGCTAGGGCACCTCTGTCCCTGCCAGCAGGAGGCACCCCTCAGCTGGGATGAGGCTGGGTGAGGCTGACCGGCGGGACTGGGGTTACCTGAGTCCTTCTGGCTCCTGGTGGTCACCACCCACAGGCAGACCAAGGGGTCCCTTGAAGACAGGAACGCTGTGTCTCTGGGGCAGGCCAGGGCCAGGTGAGAGGTGAGGAGCTGCGTGGGACCACTAGAGCCATGAAGTAGGCCTGAGACCCAGAGAGGGGCCTGGTCGGGGCCCAGCGCTCTGGACTCCCAGCCCTGTGCTGTCCCCCCTGAGCCTTGGACTCTGGTGACAGCCAGTGCTAGGGGGGGGGGGAGGGGGAGGGGCCTACTGGAGGGAGGGGCCTGCAGGGCGGGGGAGGGGCAGCAGAAGCCTGGCTCCTCCCTGCTCCCCTGTCTGTGGAGGCAGGAGGGGTGAGGCTGGGAGGCTGGCGGGGCATTAACATTCCAGGCTCCGCCAGAGTCGGTCTAATTGGCGGGGAGAGGGGGGCGGTGGGGGCGGGGGGAGGGGAGGGGAGGACAGAGGCAGAGAGGGAGGAGGGCTGGGAGGAGGAGGAGGAGGAGCGAGGCTGCCAGACCTTGGGCAGGAGGTGGGTGCTGGGGCCACCGGTGACTGGGAATCAGGGGGCAGCCGGCCTCCTTGGTGAAGGAGACTCCGACCAGGGAGCGCAGGGCTGGCGCTCACTGAAGAGGGGTTCCCGACCCCCAGGATGGGGACGGCCCTGCAGGGCCGGGGCAGTCAGGGGTGAGGAGCCTGTGTGGAGGCCTGGACACAGGGAGGCCCGGCGCCACCTGCCCGCCCCCCAGCCCTCTCCACCTGCCAGGGCCGGGCACAGGGCCTCTGAGGCTGGTGGGCGCTGGGGTGGGCGCTGGGGTGGGCGCTGGGGCGGGCACCAGGCGCTGGCCCGCTGTGCTGATTGCAGTGATTAGCGCTAATGACGGGACTCGGCCCTGCTGGGGCACCGCACCCGAGGACGGGAAGGGGCTGGCGGGACGGGAGAGACCCAGGGGGAGGACAGTGGGCAGGAGGAGGCCGGGTCAGCCTCGAAGTCCTCCCAGCAGCGTTGGACGGCCTTGGCAGGAGTGTCCACCCTCCCTTGGTCTCAGGAGCCCACGGAGGCCACCATGTCCCCTGCAGCTGGAGCCGCACCTGGGGACAGCAGAGGACGTCCCTCAGGTGGCAAGTTCAGGGACAGATGAATAACCTCTTTCACTTCCGGGGTCCCCACGGCCACTTGTCCCCTCTGCCCATGTGGGGTCCTGCTGTCACTCTGACCTGTTTCCTCGGGCTGGGGTCAGTGCCCGTGGGGTCCTTCCCCTGCAAGGCCCTGGGGCTGCGGTCCAGGCGCGGTCCTGACCCCCTGGTGCCACCCAGGGGCCCTGTCATGCTGCCCTCAGGGGAAAGCAGGCTCCCTGGCCCCTGCGTCCACAGTCACCCTGAACCCCCTGGCCTGGGGCCGAGTCTCAGGGCCCGAAGCCCAGCCCTGACGCCGTGAGCACGGCCGGCCTGGAGCAGTGATCTGGAAGGTTCCGGACAGGGTGCCCGTGTGGGGCATGGGGAGTGGGCCTGGTGTGTCGGGGCCCCATGTCAGAGGGGCCACGTGACCTCACGATGCCCCTGTCGGGAGCGGGGTCCCTGAAGGGTCCTGCTGGGCCCCTGCGGGGTCCGGGCTGGCTGGAGGCTGCGGGGGGAGGCCGGCCTGGGCCTCTGGGGGCCGCGGAGCCTCCTGGAGAAGTAGGCCGGCAGCGGGCCGCGAGCGGGCGCCGAACTGGGGCAGGAGCAGGGAATCTGGGCCAGGCCCCGGCTGTCCCTGGGGCTGCGCTGGCGCCTGCCTCCGCCCACCCTCGCGGGAGGAGCCCCGGGCAGGCCTGGCCGTCCCCTGCTGTCCGTCCTGGCCCTTGCTGGCTCTGCTCTCAGGGTGACCTTCCTGGGAGGCTGTGCCACTGATGTGGGGAGGGGCCCAGGACTGCCCTGTCCCCAGCCAGCTGTAGGCTTGAGGGGACAGCCCGCTGGACAACGGACCCGCCCCCTCGGGCAGACCTCCACCCTGCAGGGTCTCTGCATGGCTCCACAGGCACCGGGACCCCTGTCCTCCCTGTCCCCCCCAGGCCCTGCTGCCCGCCCTGGGGCCGCCTCTGCTCCACCTGGGCGCAGACCCAGCTGCCCTGCAGGTGCTGGCTGACCTCCGTCGTCTCCCTCCCCACTGGGCAGGACAGGGCAGGTGGCCCTGGGAGCTGGGGCAGAGGGGTGGAAGGCCCAGGGGACCCTGGAGCGTCCCCCGGGCTGCCTGTGCTGGTGGAGCGCGGCCCAGGCCGTGGAGGGTGGACAGGAGCCAGAGTCCAGTCTGGGGCTGGGCCTCCGAGCTCTGCAGGGCGCTGCCCACCTCCCCGGGCTCCCTGGCCCCCACCGGGCCCCCCACCTCAGTGCGGGCTCTTCGGCCCCACCCCCCAGTCCCCAGGGGCTGCCCCGCAGGGTCATCCCGGCCCCTTCCCCAGCTGGAAGGCCATGGCCCTCCTTCCTGTGCTCCTGTCCAGTGGCCCTGGCCAATGTGCTCAGCGTGGCCCGCGAGGCCTTGGCCCAGGCCAGAGGCCTGACCAGGGGAGGGCACCCTGAGGGGACCTCTGAGGCAGAGTGGCCAGGAGAGGGGGTCAGAGGAGGCGGAAGGCCCCTGGGGGCAGCGGGCAGGACTCCAGCCTCCACGGGGACCAGAGCGGGTGGAGGCTCCCCAGGCCTGGAGGTGCGCGGTCCAGGCTGAGCCTGGGCACCAGAGGGGCTGGACCGGGTGGGCCTTGGGGCCACTTCTGGCTCCACATGGAGGAATTTCCCAGGAACCTGGGCTCCCGCCTCGGGATGTCAGACGGGACTTTCTGGGGATCCCACCTCCACTGTGGCATCCAGAAATCTTCCGACACAGACTGGAGGCCATCACCGGGCCATCGCCAGTGCCATCGCGGGTCGTCCGCACGCCGTCCTGCGAGGGCTGCTGGCTGCCGGCTGCGCAGCCTCGGGGCCCGGCCACCTCTCAGCTCCCTACTGGCCAGGCAGTGGAAGTTCCTGAGTGAGTGGGTGTGTTCCATGTGGAACCCGTGTTGGGTCGGGTGGGTCCGGAGGACAGTTGGAATAGCTGTGGAAGGCAACCCCTCGTGGGTCCCAAAGCAGGACACACGGGGAATGGAAGGCAGGGTGGAGGGCTGGGGCAGGGGCAGCCCTGTTGTACCCTCTCCCCGGACCACCGAAGGGGCTGGGGGGAGGGGAGTCGCAGGCAGGGCGCTGAGCGAGGGCTGGGTGGGTGGGGGTGCCACGTGCCCGTGAATCTTGCGTGTGCCCAGGTGTGGTTGTGTGCACACAGGTGCACGTTGTCAGGTGACTGGGCCTCCCTGTGCGCACCTGCTTTCTGCTGCACAGCAAGAGGACACGCTCCGGCCGAGTCTCCAGCCAAGGACAGGAGCTCTTCGTTTCCGGGGCTTTCCGCGGTGACTGCTGTCCCAGCTCTTCCTCTCCAGCAGCTTGGAGACGGAGCTCTTTCAAATGAACGTCTGGAGCGACTCCCTGGAGCAGGGCCGATGGACGCCCAAGGGCAGGGGCCCTGGTCCAGCTGCCCTGGCCCTGCTGTGCGGGCCCCTCCGCTGCAGGCCGCCCAGGACGGGGCTCCCTGCGGCCTCACCCCCGCCCCCAGCTCGCCCCCGTCCCTCGTCCACAGCCTTCCCTGGGAGGGGACTGGGGACTTGGGGACATGCCCATCTGTGCCCATCCTGAGACCCTCCAGGGCAGGACTTTTCCCAGGCCACACAGACGGGGAGAGGAGCCAGGTCATCCTGGGTCCAGCGCCTGGGCATCTCCACCCAGGTCCCCGGAGGCTTCCTGGCGGAGGCGGCTTCCACAGAGGGCGGGAGGGGGCTGCACTGGGGGCAGGAGGAAGGGACGGAGGGTGACGGGTCGGCGGGGGCCGGGCTCAAGTTCCTTGGGCCAGAGGGGTGCGGGGTGGCAGGTCAGTTTGGCCCCTGGACGGGGACTGTGCTGAGGAGGGAGCCCAGGGAGAAGCAGGAACCCAGAGCCGGCTTCTGGCAGGCGGCCGTGTGGACGGGCGGGAAGGGGACCCGGACGGCACCTGGCAGTGACCCCCGTCTTTGTGCTGGCCAGGGGCTGCAGCTGCAGGACGTGAACCCACCCCACAATCCACCAGGAGATTCCCATTTTGCAGACGAGAGACGGACACTCAGAACCACGGAGTCCTGGCCCAGGACCAGGGTGGAGGCCGGTGGGAGCCTCAGCCTGCCCCGCGCACGCCCCAGGGCGGAGGCCGGAGCAGAGGAGGGGCTGAGGGTGTGGGAGAGGAGTGCAGGGAGGCCAGCCTCCGAGGCCCCTCCCAGGCCAGGTGGGCCTCCCCTGGAGGCTGCAGGCACAGGGAGGGGGAGGGACAGGAGGGAGTGACCCTGTGATCCACTGGGTCTCGCTGGGTCACAGTGGGCGCAGAGCCTCTGACAGGACCTTGGTACCTTGGATCGGCAGAGATGGGCTCTCGGGCAGGATTCCTGGGCACCTGCCCGGGGCCCGGCCTCCTCTCCTGCCCTGGGCTTCCGTGAGCGGCCAGGGCTCCCTCCCGGGTGGGTACAGTGGGTGTGTGGGCGCAGATGGGCCTGAGGGCTGCGCGGTGGCCTGGACAGGGGCTGCCGGCCAGATGCAGGAAGGAGGGAGCGGTGGGGGCAGCGCTGTCCACCAGCCAGGCGGTCGGTGGACAGGCAGGAGGCCCCCTCTACTGGGCGGCCCCAGGGGCGAGTCGAGGGGGCTGGGGGGACTCACTGGGCTGGGGCTCGGGGGCTGGAGGGCTGGGGAGGTAGAGAATCGGGGTGCTGGGGGCTCAGGTCTGGTCACTGGAGTGCTGGGGGCTGTAGGCTGGGGTCTGGGCCCTGGGGTGCTGGGGGGTGTGATGCTGGGTGCTGGGTGCTGGGGGATGTGGTGCTGGGTGCTGGGTGCCAGCCTCGGAGGTCCGGAGCCCAGGGAGCTGCCTGCGAGCCCTCCCTGGCTGCCCCTCACCGGCGGCTCCCTGGTTCTGCTGTGTCCCCAGAGCCCTGGGAAGGAGGAGCTGGTCCCAGCCCTGAGGGACAGGGACAGGGACGCTGGTGGTGGGGGTGGAGGAGGCGAGGGAGGCTCAGCTGAGAGACAGACTCTCAGACTGGAGGCGGCCCCTCCCTCCCGGGTTCGAGCCGCGGGCGGGGGAGGGGGTGGGCGCGGTGCTGACGTGGGGGGAAGCTGAGGCCCAGGGCGGTGGGTGTCACCCAGGCCCTGTCAGAGGGGCCCAGAGCCCGCGCTGGAGGGGCAGCAGGAAGGGCCGAGGCCAGCTCCTGGGAGGGGGACCCCACTGGCCCCGCTCCTGGGGATTCCTGGACAGGAAGCGCGCGGCCGGGGACAGAGCCCCTCTGCCCACCTTGGCCTCCCTCTGTGGGCCTCAGCCGCCGGGGCCCCACCAGCCTCCTTTCAGCTTCTGTGACTTGAGCCCCAAGGGACCAGCTGCCAGGTGACGGGGCCCTGTGCTCCCTGCCTCATACCCCCCAGGGCCTGGCCCGAGGGGCAGCCAGGTGGCCGTCCCCTCATCCCCCACTCGGTCCCCACACCTGGTCCCCCAGGCCTGGAGGCTCTCATGAAAGGCTCATTTTCCTTTCATTGTGCAGGTGACAAATTCTGCCACCAGTGATCACTTGTGACAAATCAACACTGAAGCCCAGGGGCGCCCGGGCGAGGAACCAGAGTGGATTCCAGAGGAAATAGCCCAGGGCCACCGAGGAACCAGAGGGGGAGTGGCATGGGGACCAGGGAGGGGCGGCCCCAACAGGGAGAGCAGGACAGAGGGACTGGGAGGCCCCCCTCACCCCAGGGCCTTTGCACAGCCGTCCCTCTGTGCCAGGAGAAGACGGGGCGCCCAGGCAGGGGCTGCTGCTGGGGGCTGGGAGGGAGGAGCAAAGGCCGGGCCCAGGCCGGCCTCAGAGGCCAGCTGTCCTCCGCACTCCGGAGCCATGGAGGGTCCCTGAGCAGGCCAGGGTGGGTGGACAGCTCTGTCCCTCCTCTCCTCTGTGCCCTCAGGATGGGGCCTGGACCCTGAGGTGAGGGAGGAGCTAAAGGGCACCTGGAGGTGGGGACAGATGGCACCTCAGGGAGGACAGCCCAGCAGGAGGCCCCCCCTGGCAGTGACGGGCCTGGCCCACTCCCGTGTGGTCTCCTGAGGGGGGCGCTGTCTCGGCCACTGCCCACAGGAAACCGGGGCTCAGACCTCAAGGACGGGAGGTCCCCGAAGAAACAGTGTTCTGGCTTCTGAACCAGTGCTGGCACACAGTCGGTGCTTAGTGAGGGACAGGGTGGCACGGAGACCTTGGACTCCAGAGTCAGTGCTCACCAAGTAGCTTTCTCTGAGCTGGGGCTGGCCTCAGACAGCAAAAACACCCAGAAATGGAACCTTCCATCTGGGAAATGTGGCCCAGAGAGGGAAAGTAATCTGTTCAAGGTCACACAGGGCACCCGCGGAGAGCAGGGTCCGTGACCAGATCTCTGGACTTTTCCTCTTACCAGGGCCTGGGGGCTCAGGGCAGAGTGGACTTGGTCAGAGTTGGGCAGTAGGACAGACTACAGTGGCACAGGAGGGCCCAGAATGGGCAGGGAGGGAGGCCCAGTGTCATTGCTGCCGCGGTGACGTGGACCAAGACGGCCCAGTGGCCGGCGGGGCTGGGGGGATGAGAGCCCGAGAGCCCCCGCAGCCCACCCGCCCGCCCTGGGCAGGCTCCCTGCAGCCCCCACGCCGTCCACCCTGCCGTCGGGGTGGACACGGGCCGCGCCTCCCTCCCTCCGTCCATTTCTGCCCTGGACTTTGGCTTCACAGGGAGCAGTGTCCAGGCTCCCGCCCTGAGTTCTCTGCCCCTGGCCTTGGCCACCTGCCCCTCCTCTCCGTCATCGTGCCCAGGTCTGGCCCCCACGGCTGGCCCAGCCCGCAGAGGCCCCTGAGCCTGGGGCAGGTGTCCCTGGGCACAGCCGCCAGACGGTGGATGGTGCTGGCTCCTGGGGCTCAGCTGCCTCCCGCCCACCCGCCACCTGACGCCGCCTTCCCGTCCCCAGGAGGCTGGGCGACGAGGCTTCTGCTGCTTTTCCTCCCAGCTTCCCGGGAGGTGACGGTAGGTGGCAGCAGGTGACAGCAGGTCCCACCTGGGCCCAGCCTCCCCAGGAGTCCCGCCGCCCAGCTCCTGGTGGCCATCTCTGGGTGGCTGATGGGGGTGGGGCAGCCTCTGCCCACCAAGGGCCCCTGGACGGTGGGTCAGCGCCCGGGGGAGCGGGTGGCTCCGAGGGGGCGCGGGCACCTGGGGCTCCTGGCCTGCAGAGCTCTGACCTGGGGGAGGAGCAGAGGGGACAGGCCAGGGACAGCCAGGCCGGGGGGCTCCCGGGACCCTCGCCTGGGCTCTCCCTGCTCCAGGCCCAGGAGGCTGCCCTCTGGTCCCTCCCTGGCCTGGCCCAGCCACTGGCTTTACACAGTCCCACGTCCTGGGGCCATCGGCCATCACTGGGGGGCGGTCCCCCTCCCGCCCTGCACCTGGGAGCCCCACAGAGCCCCGCCCAGTGCCATCCACGGAGCCAGGGCTCTGGGGCTGACCCAAGCAGGGTCCCCTCCCACCACCCATGTCCTTTGTCACCTCTGTTGCCCACGTCCCCGTAAGGCTCTCTGAGGAAGGGAGAGACCAGGAGGGGCCCACTCGGGCCCTCAGCTCTAGCTGGGGCTGGAGGCCCGTCTGCGAGTCCCGGTTGGTGTGGAGGTTCGGGTCGCCAGGCCTCTCCACAGGTCTCCGGCTCCTTCCCAGAGGCTGACCCTGTGACCAGGCCTGCGGGTGGCCTCGGGCTGTGCCTCCAGTGGTAAAGGAGGGGACAGGCTGGCAGCCGGAGACATGGCCCCAGGGGCTGCCCCAGGCCAAGAAGAGCCTGATGGGGCTGTGGCCTCCGGGTGGCCCACGGAGAGCCTGCAGGCTGAGAAGTGTTCAGTGGAAGGCTCATTTATTGTGCTGTCAGGGGAGGGAGGTGGCTTTCCCTGGGCCCATCCTCCTTACTCTAATGCCTGTGGCCTTTTGTGATCTGGCCCAGAACACGTGTCCTTCTGCATGAAAATCCCGCCTTGACTCTAGGACCTTCCGGACTCATCCGGGAGACACTGCTGAATGCTGTGGGCAGCGGTGCCAGGCCCAGGAAACCAAAGCCCAAGGTTCTCTCCAACACAGGGGCTGACTCACAGCAGGCAGTGGGGAGGGAGGAGGGAGGTGGGAAGGGAGGGGAACAGGAAGGACAGTGGAGGAATGGACATCACTTTCCTGTCTTCCCCTGGGGATGCACCACCAGGGTGACCCCACGTCATGCTTGACCTCCAGAAAGGGCTCCTGCTGGAAGGGTGGCCCTCCCTGTCTGTGCAATATGCCCAAGTCCACTCCACGGTCACCGTTACCCAGAGAACCAAGTGAGGGGGAGAGTGGACGGTGAGATCAGCAGTGCCCCCAGGCAGGACAGGCAGCAGGCGGCTCTGCTGGACTCGGGGGACCAGGGGCCCACCGTCGTGGTGAAGCCAGATTTCAAGTTAGGTCGTCAGTGTAGTTAGGTAGATCGGGCCTAATACCGGGGAAATCTAAAACGGAGGCCGTGCTGGGAATGATTCCAAAAGGCAGGACAACTCCTGGAATGTTAATGAAGTCCAGAAAGGCCCTAGGCCAAAGTCCACCCCAAAGAAATGTTAATGGAACCCAGGGAACAGCCCCAGCAGATTTGGGGACAGCCCATCCCAAGAAGTGATAATGCAGTCCTTCCTGCCCAGATGACTTCTTTGGCCCACCTGTGTCCCACCCCTGGGGCCTTCCAACCCACATTCCATCCCCAAAACTATAAAAGGGGAGACACCCGCACTTCCACGGATTCCACCTCTTGGGTCCCCTTCTTCCTCCGGGAGCAGTCTTTTCTGCTGTCCTTTAATAAACTTCTAATCTCTACCCTGACCTGGCCTCGGGTGCTCTCTGGTGTTATTCTTCAACATTGGGGAAGCAAGGACCAGTCACCGGTCAACAGCGGTAACAGTGGCAGGCTGCAGCCGTGGGGGGCCGCCCTGGCCAGCCCCGCCCAGCAGAGGGCCCCTGCCTTTCCTCCCTCCCCAGGCTCCTGCCGGCTCTCCCGCGGCCCAGTCCAGCAGGAGCCACCCTGAGGAGCCGACTCTGAGCCTTGGTTTCCTGTCTGTTGGCAGCCACCGCGGGCCTTGCAGGTGTGCGCTGAGGCTTAGGGGACAGCAGGGGACTGTTCCTCTGCAGGGCACTGGTGGCCGCTCCCAGTGTAGCCTGGCCAGGACCTGGCCCTCGTCAGCCAGGGTTGACCTGCAGCCCTTGGTGGTCACTCCTGGGCCCTGTGGTGGTCACTCTGGCCCTGAGCCCTGGAGGTGGGCTGGAGCCTGGCCTCTAGGTGTCCCAGAGGCTGAGCTGTGGCCGCAGCTGGCCTTGTGCTCTCCCAGGGGCCAGCCTCCAGCTACATCGAGGAGAGGACCGCGGGTGCCGGTGGGGGACTGGACCTGGAACCCTATCCCCCAGCACATCCAGGCAGGGGGACCAGGGAGCAGGCGCCAGGGACCAGGAATGAGCAGGTGGGTGTGGGGCCAGGGCCAGGCCAGGAGCCCAGCAGAGCAGGTCTAACGTGGGGTCCTGGGGCTGGTGAGAGGCCAGGTCCCGCCCTGTCCCCTGCCACCCTGGAGGAGGCGGCAGGCGGGGATGGTGGGTGGCGAGGCGCTGCCTTGGGGGCTACAGGGAGGGGGGAGGGGTGGCCCAGGTGAGGGTGGGGTGGGGGAGGGGCGGCCCAGGTGAGGTGGGGAGGGGCGGCCCAGGTTGGGTGGGGGAGGGGCGGCCCAGGTGAGGGTGGGGTGGGGGAGGGGCGGCCCAGGTGGGGTGGGGAGGGGCGGCCCAGATGAGGCGGGGGAGGGGTGGCCCAGGTGAGGTGGGGAGGGGCGGCCCAGGTGGGGTGGGGGAGGGGCGACCCAGGTGAGGGTGGGGTGGGGGAGGGGCGGCCCAGGTGGGGTGGGGAGGGGCGGCCCAGGTGGGGTGGGGGAGGGGCGGCCCAGCTGAGGGTAGGTGGGGTTGGGAAGGGGCGGCCCAGGTGGGGTGGGGAGGGGCGGCCCAGGTGGGGTGGGGGAGCAGCGCCCGGGGTCTTTTGTGCTACCTGCTCAGTCCCGCCGCCAGGCCCTGTCTTACTGTTAAAGTTCAGTCTGTGACCGTTTCTGTTGCTTTTCTTTGCTCCCTGGGTCACTTCAACCTGAGCAGGTGCGAGGGAGCCACACGGAGACCCCTCCCTCCCCAGGCAGCCGCTTTCTTCCCCGCCTTCCAAGGCGTCGGTGGGGACGAGCAAGCACAGAAAAGCAAACGTGGACCCACCCACTTCCTCCTCCTCCACCCACCTAGGTGGGCGATCCATCACCAGGCCTCCGGAGTTTTTCTCTTACCTGAATTTATTTTGTACAGGACACTGCCAAAGTTCAGAGAGGTTAGGACACCAGTCAGAAGTCACACAGCCGGCGAAGAGGTGCCCTGCGCTGACAAGTGCAGTGATGCCGGACGGAGGCGGGGTCAGCGTCGGGGAAGAGAAGGGAGCGGGCGCAGGGGCAGCGAGGGCCGCGAGGTGCGGGGCTCAGCGCCTCCATCCTGATCTCTCGGCCTGGGGGGGGCACCTTCCCGGACCCCTGCCCCCCCCTTGCTCCCTCACCCCCTCGACGTCCAGCTGCAGCCTGACCCTGGACCCGGGACGTGCCGCCTGCCCGATGGGTGTCTAGTGGGCGCAGTCAGGGAACGAGAGGTGACCAAGGGACTTCACCCCCAGGTTTGGGGGCCGCTGGGGGACCCACCTGCCTCCCGGGTACGGGCGCACCTTCGCCCCTCTGGGCCGGTGCTGGGAGGGGACAGTCCTTCCCACCTGTCCAGCGCGGCTCCCAGGCAGAGGACACAGGTGGGCGGGGCGAGCTGTGCCCAACCCCCGAGGGGCCTGGCACCCCGCACCCCGAGCGGCGCCTCTCCGGGTCCCCTGCGCACCGCAGGGTCCTACAGCGCGGCCTCCACCATCGGCCTTGGGTTCAAATGCCAGCAGAACCACTTCTCTCTGCTGCATGCTCCCGGGTGTTTGTAAGCGGGATGGAGCAGAATGAGAACCCCTAGGAGGAGGGGTCCCCGACTTAGGAGAAGTTCAGTAAATGGTCAGGTGTGGTGTCGCAGGCCTGTGATCCCAGCTACTGGGAGGCTGAGGCAGGAGGATCACAAGTTTGAGGCCAGCCTCAGATTTTGCAAAACCCGGTCTCAAAATAAAACCTAGAAGACTGGGATGCAGCTCCTGGCAGAGTGCCTCTGAGTCCCATCCCTCGGCCCCGGAGGAAACGTCCCTGTGTGTCTGCTGTTAGTACCTGTTATGATTCCAGCTGACGAGGCTCGAGGACCCTGAGGCCAGAATGGACCTTGGAGAGGCTCCTGGCAGTCCCCAGCCCCCTTAATATTTAGGGAAGCTCAAGGTCCACTTCCAGCACTGGAGGGGGTGGACGTTCTTGATTCCAGACCTTCCAGTACCTTCCCATGACAGAGGGTGTCACCCTCTACTTTTTTTTTTTTTTTTTTTTTTGAGATGGAGTCTCAGCATGTGGCCCAGAGTGGAGCCCCTGGGCTCTAGCTGTCCTCCTGCATCAGCCTCCACAGTAGCTGGGGCTGTCGGCACACGCAGTGCCCAACTCTGTCTTCACCTGCTTCTCTGCAACAGCCAGAGCAGAATGGCGGTCCACCATCGTCCTGCCTGCCCTCCGACATGCTGTGCCTCCCTGGGATAAACACCCTCTCTGGGCCCACACCACACCTGTCAGCTAGTCTGGCAGGCTGTGTGTGAGACTCCTGTGGAGAGGCTTTTAAAAGGTGCCGTTCCAGCCCCTCCTGAGACCCGGGTGACAGCCAGACCTCCAAGGGGTCAGCCCTGCTTGAGACCTGTGTCCGCTCAGCGCACACCATCCACCATCCACGTTGGGTCCCTCTGTGCTCCTTCTGGGACAGCGAGGACCCCGAGACCCAGCCAGGGGAGAGTTCTGGAGCTGGACGTGTACCCCGATGTCTGGCCTTCCAGCCCCTCTTTCTGCTGGAGCTTGGAGGGACTGGGGATCGCACAGTGGCCTGGGCTGGTGGACTGAGGGGCGCCGGCCGCGGGGCCCTGCCTCTGGCCCACAGTCCCTGGGGCCCGGGACTCTTGGACGCCCCTCAGCCACTGCCCGAGGAGGGACGGGGTGTGGGAGGGCAGCCGCAGGCCCTGGGCCTGGCCTGTCCCTCTCCCGGGCCTGGAGGGCTCTTTGGTCCTGGTATCTGAGGAGGACTGGGTCCAGAGGAGCGGATTGAAATGTGCTTTTCATTTGGGGAAATTAAAGTCCTCAATTTGCGAGTGTGGCGGCAGTTAGTGCTTAGTCACGGGGACAGTCCCGCAGGGGACCTGGGCTATCCGTTCTGAATGTGCCCCAGCCAGTGTCTGGCACGTAGTAGGTGCTCAGTCATGGAGCAGGAAGCTGGAATTAGCTGGGACAGGGCTGAGACCACTGACCCTGCCGAGCTGGGCCCAGGCCACCTGCCGGCTGCCCCACGATGGGGGCTCCCGGCAGAGCAGAAGCTCCAAGCCCTGGGCAGCAGGGTGACAGCGGGGGAGCCATCTCCTTCCTTCTAGAAGTCTCTGCTCCACCCCAGCCAGGCCGGTCCCCGGCATGTGGCAGCCTTGACTCCCGGGCCCAGCTCTGGGGAGTGGGGAACCCGTGGAGGGTGGGTATTGGAGGGCCAGGTACACAGCAGGCGCTCAGTAGGGAGCATCCGGAAGAGCTGGGCAGCGGTGCACAGGCGGTGGCACAGGGTGATGGGCTGAGCTGGAGCTGGCAGGTCACCACCAGCAGGCCTGGGTTGGGACCACCCTCCCAGCAGTGGGGCTGGTCACTGGTTCCCGCCCACCTGGGCTTGGTGCCGAGAGGGGTCCGGCCCTGGGCCGAGCTCCCTCTGCCCTCCGAGGGCTCCCCACCCTCACTGGTCAGAAACCGAGGTGCAGGGAGGTCCCTGGGGGCTCAGGCTCCCGGGAGGAGGGAGCTGTTGGCCCGGGGCCTGGGGCTCAGAGCCAGGGCCCCCCAGTCCTGGCTGGCAGCGCGGGCGGGCGGCTGCAGCTGGGCGTGGGTGGCGGGAGGGAGACAGGCCTAGATCTTGGCTAATGGCCCCTGGTCGGCCTGAGTGAGTGGTACAGGGAGTGCCAGGCGCAGACCGAGTGGGAAGCAGGTGCGAGTGGGAAGCAGGTGCGGCCGAGCCGGGCCAGGACGCCCCAGCCCCCTCCCCAGCCAGCGAGCTGAAAGTGGCCAGTGGGGAGCCGCGGGGGGTGTGTCTCAGGTGGAGCCTGTGCCGGGCTTTGCCCCTTGCTCTACGGCTGGGCCTCAACTTTCCTACAGCCCAGTGGTCAGCGATCCCTCGTGGTCATTTCCTCCCAAGAAAGTACCAGGGTCTTTGGGGACCTCAGGGCTTGGGGAGGTGGCTGATACTATAGGTTATGTGTTGCTCCCTGCTCCCCTCCCCGCTCCCCTCCTCCCCTCCCCTCCTCCCCTCCCCCTCTTCCCTTCCTCGTCCTCCTCACACCCCCCTCCTAGGTGGGGGACCTGCACAGCCCAGCCTGAGTGGGTGGGTAGGTGGCGCTGGCTTAGCCCAGAAGTGCCTGCCTCTGATTCCAGGCCGGTTTCCATGGCGACCGATTGATTGCCCGAGCTGCAGACTCGAGGGGAATCAGCAATGGGCCTCTCTCTGAGCTCGGGGCTGCAGGGCTTGTGCCCAGAGGCCAAGGCAGCGGCCACACCTGTGTCTCCCTCAGGGTGAGGGGATCTTGGGGACCAGAAGGCCCCCCGAGCTCAGCCCTGGAGCCTGCTGGGCCTGCTGTGTGCACGTCAGACCTCCCAGCAGCCCAGGAAGGGGGGGACTAGCGTTTGTGAAGCACCTACTATGTGACAGTCACGGGACTTCACCGCGGCCCAGCCCCACCCCCAGCCTGGGAGCTGGGCCAGGAAGGGTCTCTGGTCTCCAAGGACTTGGCGCACTGCAGGGCAGAGCAGGAACCCAGGACACCAGAGTGTGCCCCCAGGGGCCTCGGGCTCCGAAGGTGAAGGTCACTGCTGAGGAGGTCAGGGCTGGGCTGAGGCTGGAGGAGCCCTGGACGGCTTGGGGAGGGAAAGGGGGATGGGCAGGGCAGCCTGTCCCCGCAGGGCACTGGCTACAGGCAGAGGCGGGTGAGCAGGGCACAGGGTGGGGTGCCCTCCACCGGGGCGGGGGCTGGGTGAGGAGGGTGGCTGGGGTCTCTGCCCATTGGCCGCACAGCCGCCTGCCGGCCACACCCTCCCCTGATCGGGGTCACCCTCCTCCTCTCCCTGTGGGGACACCCTCCTCCTCTCCCTGTGGGGACACCCTCCTCCTCTCCCTGTGGGGGACACCCTCCCCCTGTGGGGACACCCTCCTCCTCTCCCTGTGGGGGACACCCTCTCCCTCTCCCTGTGGGGACACCCTCCCCCTCTCCCTGTGGGGACACCCTCCTCCTCTCCCTGTGGGGACACCCTCCCCCTCTCCCTGTGGGGACACCCTCCCCCTGTGGGGACACCCTCCTCCTCTCCCTGTGGGGGACACCCTCTCCCTCTCCCTGTGGGGACACCCTCCCCCTCTCCCTGTGGGGACACCCTCCCCCTCCCCCTGTGGGGACACCCTCCTCCTCTCCCTGTGGGGACACCCTCCCCCTCTCCCTGTGGGGACACCCTCCCCCTGTGGGGACACCCTCCTCCTCTCCCTGTGGGGGACACCCTCCCCCTCTCCCTGTGGGGACACCCTCCTCCTCTCCCTGTGGGGACACCCTCCCCCTCTCCCTGTGGGGACACCCTCCCCCTCCCCCTGTGGGGACACCCTCCTCCTCTCCCTGTGGGGGACACCCTCCCCCTCCCCCTGTGGGGACACCCTCCTCTCCCTGGTCGGGGATGCCCTCTCCCTCTCTCTTGGTCGGGGACACCCTCCTCCACTCCCTGCTTGGGGAGGCCCCAGCTGTCTCTTCCTGCCCTGGCGACTTGTCCTGACCTGCCCTCCTGGACCGCCCGCCCGGCCCCAGCCTTAGGTCCCACATGGGCTGGGGGTCCTGGGCTCCTGGGCCTCATTGCCGTTCTGTCCACGGCAGCCTAGTCGCCGGCTGCGGGCTGTCGGGTGAAGGAGGGCGGAGGCTGGGCTGCGGGTTGGGAGGCTGCGCTGCTCCCTGAGCCTCCCCGAAGCCCTGCACCCAGGCACACTAAGGGCGAATGAAGAGGGGGAGGGGAGGGGACGTTTCTGAGCCAATGCTGGGAGCCTGGGGCTGGAGAGGACCTGGGAGGTGGCCAGCGCCTTCTCCTAGGGCCTTGAAGCCTTGAGGCCCAGCTGGGGGCTTCCCTGTCCGAGGGGACCTGGGGGAAGGTGAGGAGGGGGTCCACCGCAGCCGCGAGACCTGAAGCCCAGGGCCTCCTTCCTCCATCTGTAAAGCGCTGCTCGGCAGAGACGCGGCCGCAGGGTCTGGAGAGGACCTGATTGGGAACAGCCCCGTCCCGGCCGGCCGCCTCAGTTTCCCTCCTCCCCTCCCGTCTCTCAGCCCGGTGTCCTCCCCTCCCCCTCCACGGTCACGGTCACCTTCCTGAATGCCAGCTAATGTCCCTGGTGCTTCCCGGCTGCCTCCTGCCAGGACAGTTTCTGGAAAGGCTTTTTGAAGAGCCAGGCCCCCTGGGGTGGCAGGGCCAGCCGAGGGGGCTTCCTGGTGGCCGATTGTCATGGAGATGAGGCCCCAGCAGGGCAGGAGGCCGCGGGATCCCTGTGGGGGGGCTGCCCAGGGGGAGTCCGGGGAGGCAGGGGCCGGCTGGCCTCTTCTGGCCCTGGCGCTGCCCCCTGCAGGGCCGTGTGCTGAGCGGCAGCTGGGGAGCCCGGGTTTCCCTCTGAGCCTGGACGCCCCGGGGCGCATTTCCGCGGACCCCTGGGGACTTGAGGCCCGAGTGCTGGATGTTTCCGTCCTAGTAGAGGCCATGGCTGCTGGGTGCCGGCCACCGCCCAGGAACAGAGCCTGCGTGACACCCAGCCCCACTCCTGAGTCCTCCCTCTGACCTGGGCCTCGCTGTCCGGCGAGGAGAGACTGAGCCGGACCTGTCTGCGGCTGGTGGCCCGTTCCTGTGCCTGTGACCATCCTGGTCCCCAGCTGGTGATGGGCAACTTGACCCTGCAGGGGGTCCCCTCCGGCTCTGGCCAGCCCTGTCCCTCTCTGGAGAGGACCCTTGCAGATGTGTGGGGCAGAGCTGAGGGTGGGGAGGGGGTTGCTGGCAGAACCCAGAGGCCCCCAGTTCCTGACCGTGCCCAGGGCCCGTGTGGCCACCAGAGGGCTTGGGTGTGTCACCAGGAGACTCTTCCCCTCACCACACCCAGGGCAGGAAGGAAGGATTGGAAAGTCAGGTGGCTTTGCTTCTCGGGAGGCCACGGCCCCGGCCCATGCAGCCAACGCGCGCGGGAGGCCCGGCTTGCTCTCCGTGCTCTGATGGCGGCAGGAAGGCCGAGGAGTCCCCGGTGAGCGCCACCGAGGGCAGGAGCCGTGATTCACAGGGAAAGCCGAGCTCGCGGGCAGCCAGGAGGCAGTTCATTCCCACTCAGCTCTGGAAGGAGCAGGAATCTTAATAAACGCAATTCCATTCAAATGAACAAATATTTTAAAACATGAAGTTATTGAATCCTCTGTTGAATAATAGTCACTGTCTCTAGCCCAGTTCGTCACACGCCCGGCAGCTGTGCCTGAGCTCGGCAGCGGCAGCCGGCTCGCCCCCCGCCCCTCGTTCCAGATGAGGAGACCGAGGCTGAGGGGGAAGCACAGAAGGGGCTCCAGGAGAGGAGCGGAGCAGTCGCCTGCCAGGTGACCCGAAGGTTCCATGTAACTTTCAGAGTGTGGTCCAGGCTCACAGTGTCCATGGGGTAGGGACCCTGCTAGAGATGTACCCGGTGAGGCCCTCTCCTGGCCTGCCCAGCCCCAGACTCTGCCAGCAGGTGCCAGCGATCTCTGAAGCACATTCTCACGGTGCTTCTGGTGCTACGAGTTGAGGACCCCTGCTCTGGGCTCCAGGTGGGCACGTGGGAAGTGGGCGTGGCGTGGCTTACGCGCTGGGTGAGCTGCGCGGGGCCTGCTGTGTTGTGTTACACGTGGGCATCGGGGATTCTGAGCTGGGAAACAGCCTGTAATTGCATCTCTGAGAAGCCGGCGGACCAGGTTGCATTCAGAGACATTTCAGACCGTGGATTTATGGCCAGGTAAAACTGGGAGCAACCTAAGTGTCCAGCCATGGGGGATTGGAGAGAAGAACTCTGACTCACCCATAACATGGATGCTGTGTGGTTTTGAAAAGTGAGTTTGTGAAGACTGTATCACTGGATGCAATGAAAGTGACAGCGTCTGGCTGACCCAGGACTTTCCCCGTGTTAGTACTAGAAGTCCTGATTCCAGGAACCTCGGTCCTGAGCTAGTGGGGAGTCAGCCCAGGTGTGATGGGGATGGTACTGCATGTTAAGTATCCTCTTCTCTCTTCTTGCTGGGCAGGTGGAACCCAGTACAGTGTAGCATGGTACTTCCTCTTCCCTTGAAGTTAGGTGACCTTGTGACATGTTTGATCCATGAAAGGCGAGTGGAAGTGACTGTCATATCCAGACAGAGCTCCTGCCAGCCCATGTCGGGATGGCACCTCTGCCGCCTGGGTCCCTGAGTGACAGTATTAAGCAGAGACCCACGCTGGGCACACGAGACACAACCCCTGGTGGACGCAAGCCTCAGGATTGGGGGCTACTTGTTAATGTAGCGTTCCCTAACGTGCCCTGACTGGCCCCCAGGGAGACACAGTGGTCCCCTGGTATGAAGGCAGACATGGGTCACAAAACCGTATTCCTAGTGTCACTGCCGAGATGGCACCCAGAGCACGTGCAGACGTGCTGGAAGTCTCTGAACGGGCTGCTCCCCAGGCCGAGGGCTCCTTTCCCCCTTCCTCCTCTCCGCCTTGGCTGGTTTTTGGCCATGACCGCGTCCTGCTGGCGGCCAGCTCAGGGCTCTTACTGCTCAATGGAAACCCGCTGGGGAGGGAGAGAGAGGACCCCAGCCCGAGGACAGGGCCTGGAAAGGCCGGAGCTGACCTCGGCTTCCGCTGGAATCTCTGTGGGTTGCTGGGTGCCTCTGGGGTCAGATGCCACTGTGGCCTGTGACTCTGGGCAAGTCCCCGACTCTGCGCCTCCGTGCCCTCCTCCGTGCCCTCCTCTGTGGGCCGTCTTCTGCATGGCGCCTGCGTGTTGGGTCACCTAGGACGTGTCCCTAACACCTGGGAGCCTCAGGTTCCTCCTGGGGGGGTGCTGCTGAAGCTGGGGCTGGACTTAGCTGGGGCTGGACGTCCCCTGGGGAGGCAGAGGGAGGAGGAGGGGGAGACCGTGCAGTCTGCAGCAGACCTAGAGCGACCTTGAAGCTGGGGCTCCAAGGCCAAACGGGGATCACTTAGGATTGGGACAAAAACAGGTGCCGAGTGTCCTTTGGAGGAGGCCAGGTGCAGGGGTGGGCACGGCTGCTCTTCAGGAATCTCAGTCTTAAAGGAGCCCTGGTGGCTGGGTGGTCAGGGAGGGCTTCCTGTAGGAAGAGGCCTTTGGCAGCTCCTGGAGAAAGGGGCGAGAAGCCTGGAGCCCACCTCCCTGCTTCAAGAGCCTGTTGTCCAGCTGGTGTCTGCTGAGGCGTGAGCCGACCAGGCCTGCCAAGGACACTCTGAGTCCCCGCCGTGCCTTGGGGCAGGATGGGGGCTCATGGAGGAGGAGGGTCTGTTGGAATTGGGGTGGGGCCTGAGCCCAGGTTGTTCAGCGTGAGCAGCTGCTCTTGGCTCCCAGGACGAAGCAGCCTCCGTCCGGTACACGGTGCCCCGAGGGGTGTCCCGCCTCCTTGCTGGGCTCTTGTAGACGACGTGGCCAGTCTCTGGTGGCCACGTCTTGGTTTCTGATCCGGCACTGGGACGCCCTCGAGGGGCCCACGTTAGAGGGCCAGCTCCCGGCGCCTCCCTCTGCCTGGGTCTGGTGACCGTGGAGCCTGCTCTGGGGGCTGCAGGGCACCGTGGCCGAGGCCTGTGGACGTGGGTGGGGTGCGGTGGGCACGGGTGTTCGGGAACATGGGGTCAGCTCCAACTCACAGAGAGAGCGGGGCTTGGTGGCACACGCCTGTGATGGCCCAGGACGGTCACAGGCTCAAGGCCAGCCTCAGCACGAGGCCCTAAGCAACTTAGTGAGACTCTGTTTCTAAATAAAAATAAATCCATAGACCCAAGGGCTGGGGCGGGGCTCAGTGGTCAGACCTCCCTGGGCTCAGTCCCTGGGACCAAAACAAACAGCATTAACCCAGGAAGAAAGGAGACCACCTCGCAGGCCACAGTGTCCACTGCCCACGCCCCCACAGCCCCTGCCCTGCCCTGGAGACAGGGGAGACCTCTGGCTTGGGAGGGGCCGGCCTCCCCTGCCCTCTGAGCCCAGGGCAGTCCTCCCGCCGCCCAGCCTGAGCTGTCAGGGACCAGGACAGCCCCCGAGGAGCCCCGGTGGCTGGAGCCGCCACCCAGGTCCTTGAGTCGGGGAACTGAGGTCCAGAGACTGTAGTGCACCTGCCCTGAGCCACACAGCAGGTGCAGGATTCAAACCCAGGCCTGAGGGCTGACCCCTGCCCAGGGGCTTGCCTGTGTGTCCTGGGGCCAGGACAGATGACCAAGCAGGGGCCGGCGAGCAGGAGGAGGGAGGGGAGGGGAGGGAAGGGGAGAAAGACAGGGGCCCCTGGGGGGAGGCTGGCCCTGGAGCCCCCACCCTTACTTAACTTGAAGCCGGTGGTCTCTGCCTGGGAGTCCAGGGGCCTCGCTGACCCAGGGTGACCCGTCACCTGCCCGCTCCCCCACGCCTGCCCTCTAGGGGATGCCAGGGAGACTGGGGGCCCTCGAGCTGCTGTCCTCCGCCCTCCTGAAACCCAGGCTGCCCCTCTCTGGCCACCACCTGTCCCTCACTCGCCCCTGCAGCCCCGTGTCCTCCTCCCTGGGCTCCTCGGTCTGTCCCTGGGAGTGGCCTGGAGGAGCACCCCAGAGCCTCCTGCTTGGCGCCCTTGCGACTCCCCACTCCGTCCAGATGGCTCGGGGATCAGAGAAAGGAGGGGACTTTGTTCGGGTGAAGCAGGGAGGCAGGACTCGCAGGGCCAGAGGGACCCCGCTCCTGCTCCGAGTCTGACTTGCTGTCCAGGGCCGGCCACCTCCAGCCCACACTCCCCAGGCACTCCAGAGCAGCCCCTCAGGTCACGTCTGTCCCCGTCCCCTCCTGCCCCTAGGGTGGCGGCCTGGCCCTCCTCTGGGCGTCTCTGGCCTGCGCGGGATGCATCCCGTCCCTCCTGACGCCCAGCACGTGTTCCCCTGTGAGGTCCGGACAGGAGGGAGCTGAGGGGCTTGGCCAGCCGGGGATGGATCCTGCTGGTAAACGCGGGTCCAGAGAGGGTCAGTTACCTGTCAAGATCGCACAGCAATCTGGGGCAAGTCCGGGGTTGGACCTGGACGTGCCTCACCCCAGGCTGTGTTCTTCCGTCCCTCAGCTGGGCAGGGCTGGGCCTGCAGGCCAGGTGGCCGCTGCTCCCATTAGTGGGAAGAGGGGACTCAGCCAGCGGTGCCCTGTGGCGGGAGGCCTGTCTCAGCTTCTTTGATGCTCACACTCGCGAACCCCTGGGGGGCGCCTGAGTCATCGCTGAGCCGGCAAACATATTTAGCTCCTTTCATCGTCCCTAATAAATCAATTTCTCCAGGTCTCTCACACCTGCTGCCGACGCTGGGCTGCCTGTCCCCTGACAGCCGGATGCAGGGCCAGCTGCCAGCTCCGGAAGCCGGGCCTCCAGGTGGACAGGCTCCCCCACAGGCGCTTGGCGGTGGACCCTGGCTTCTCAGAGCCCCTTACCCCGTCCTCCTGCGCCCCAGGAGGAGCCACGCCGCCCCACCTTGCCGACACAGCCTCCATTCCGCCGTGGCATGGCCGCAGCCCCCGCCCGGCTCCCTGCAGGCAGAGCTGGTGGGCGGGGGTCCCAGGGCTGCCCAGGCCACTCAGCCCCTCCTGGACCTGGCCTCCCTCAACCCTGCGCCCTCGGGGCCCACCGGCTGGTGTTTGGGCCCAAGGGGGTCCAGGAAGCACCTCGCCTTCCCGCGTCCTCCCGGCCTCGCAGGCTGGAGGGCGGAGGCCCCCACCCGTGTGCCCCCCTGGAGCCTCTTCCCAGGCCCTCCTGGGTCCCCTCCCTCGCAGCCCTGTGAACCCCCTGTCCTCCGGCGCCCTGGGCTGCTTTGGCCCTGCGTGGCAGCCGGCACCCAGCCTGCCTGGGGGCGATGTGACAGAAGCATGTGACAGATGGCAGAGGGGCCACCCAACTCCCCCGAAGCACCTGGCCACCTGCGTGTGGGAAACCGTCCCGGTCAGAGACGGTCCCCGGATGCCGCGGAGCTGAGGAAGCCTGCGTCGGGCACAGGGCAGAGCTGGGCTGTGAACCAGACCCTGGCGCTCACCGCCGCCCGGTGGCCTTCGCGGGAGCAGCTATCGCGACCCCTGCCCGTCTGCTCCCACCTGCCCCAGCAGTCCCTGGGCAGGAGTGTGCTGTACCCGTGCCTGAGACCCCGGCACCGGAGGCTCCAGGACCAAGTCCTCGGGACAGCCCTCAGGGAGGGGGACCCCAGACAGAGGCTCCCCTGGTTCCAGGCCAGGCGGGGGCTGCCCGCTGGGAGAAGGGGCTCATGCTAGCCAGTGCCCGGGGCTCATGGGCTGCTGGAGCCAGAAAACCCTGGGCGACAGGGGCCGGGGCCTGGCTCTGAGCCCTCCCTGCCAGGCGCTGGGCTCCAGGCTGCACGGGGCTGGCTGCTCTCATCCACGTGTGGTGGGCGCCCCCTGCTGCCCAGAGCGAGAAGCGGCAGGGTGTCGGCCAAGCGGGCAGAGCTGAGGGGACCTGGGGCCCGGCCAGGGAGGGTGCTGTGGCCCTCCTGACATCGCCCCCTGGCAGCGCCCTCGCAGTTCCCTGTGCCTCCAGACACCTGAGCCTGCTGAGGCTGAGGCCACCAGGGCCTTTGCTAACTGCAGCCAACCCAGCAGTTATGAGGCACCTACTGTGTACCCCGCACCAGCGTGAGTGCAGCCGGTCCCCTGGGAGCTCACAGGCCAGCCAGAGGCGGACATGAGGCGACCTCCCTGCATTTCCAGGCCTGGTGACCACAAGCTGGCTCCCCCTTGGAGAACCCTCTCCCGGTGGCCCCTCTGCCACGGCGCAGGTGGGCCTGGGCTCGGACTTTGTCCACCCCTGTGGCTTCCGTAAGCCTGAGCTGATCTGAAGGCAAGGGCTTCGTCTGGGTCATCTTGGATCCCTGGCTCTGTGCAAGGATCCCGAAACACAGTAGGTGCTCAATAAGCACAGGCTGAAGGAAGGCATGTGCGGGGAGGGCAGCAGCTCAGCTCCTTAGGGTCTTCAAGGAGGGGCCCCAGGGGTGGGGCTCAGGGTGGGAGCCGGGATAAGGTGTGGGGTGACCTCGTGTCCTAAATGTCCTCTGGGGTCTGCCCAGAGCCCTAGGGCTCAGGACCCAGTGGGCAGGGCTTTGGTCGGACACACTGTAGGTGTGCCATGGACACCTCTGAGAGTCCAGGTGGATGAAGGTCACACACCCGCCTCCCCGTGGCCCCTCGAGTGACCACTGTGGCCAGCCTGTGCCTATACCCTGGACCCGGGAGACCTCGGCTGCCTCTCAAAGCAGAGGCTCTGTCTGTCTGTGGTTGGTGCTGCCTGGATGGCAGACCCAGCCCAGCCTGGCGGAAGTCCAGTCCCTGGGGACCTCTGTCCAGCCTGGTAGCCCTGGTGTCCCGAGGATGGGGTTCCAGCACTCCCCCCTGTTTGGGAAAGGGACGGAGGCGAAGGTGAGGTCAGGGGTGGCAGAGATGGTCGTGGAAGGACAGAGCCCACTGCGCGTTGGATGGGGACTTTATTCTGCCCTCCGAGGGACCATCAGAACAGCCACTCCCTCGGGCCTGTCCTTTACTGACGAGGGGAGCTGGGAACCAAAGGTCACAGAGTCCACGTGAGCCAGAGGCAGGAGAGGACCTTGACCCGGTCCCCGGCCAGTGTTCCTTCCACGGACCCCTGAGGCCCTTTCACTGGCCTCAGGGGCGGCCGAGGCGGGCTCGGCCCACAGGCTGCGATCTGAAGAAGTCCCCGTATGTCCTGCCGATGCCCGCAGGGGTGCAACACGGCTGCCAGGTACCTGCCACCTTCAGACAGAGCTCCCACCACCTCCTGTGGCCTCTCCACCTGACCCCTGGACAGCGTGCACCAGGGTGGGGCGGGGGGCGGGAGGGCCATGTGGCCACTGCGGCTCCTCCTGGGGAACCCGCTGCTCCGCCCGCCCCTGCTGCCCGCTTCCTGCTGCCCTGCCAGGGAGGCTCCCTGCAGGGCTCCCCTGCCCCGAGGGTGAGCAGAGCTTCTGGAAAGACCGTCCCCGGATCCTCCTCCAGGCGGAGCCTCCCTAGAGACCCAGCTGTCTGCCCGGGGTTGGTGGCCCTGCTCTGCCATGTGCTGCACTGGGCAGGGCCTGGGGCGCTGGGACCCACTGTGCTACCCCTCACGACCGCGGCGGCGCTGGCCAGGGTCCAGCGGGGAAACCCAGGGAGACGCTGCCTCTCCATGCATGGACCCCGTGTGCCGCTCCTGGGTTTGGCAGCTGCCTCCAGGAAGTCCTCCTGGGACCAGGCCTGCGAAGCTCCACCCTGATGGCAGCACCGTCCTGCTGGAGTCCTGCCTGTCCTGCCTCCCAGGTGGACATCCTGGGGTGGAGCCCGCCCTGCTCCCCCAGCAGCCAGGACTGTCACCCAGCTCAGTGGACCAGAGCCACCAGCCCTAGCTGCTCGTGGGCACGGAGCCTGCAGGCCCAGACGTTTCCAGTCCAGACTGTGGTTCTGCAGGAACCAGGGAGGGGCCCGGCTTGGCCGAGGGCTCGGGGAGGGCCGGAGGTAGGTCTGGACCCTGGGTCTGGGCTCCTGGTCCAGCACTCCGGGCACCTCTCCTGGGGTCCTGTTGGTGGGTCTCAGGAGCGAGAGTGGGGCCCGACCTGCAGGCCTGAGCAGGAGGAGGGCTGGCGAGGGCTTGGAGGGCTGCGGAACTTCTGAGAGCAAAGGCCTGAGGACAGGCTGCCCAGGGAGGCTCGGTGTCTGGGTCCAGCTGGCTTCTCTCCGCCTTCTCCTGGCCCTCCCTGTGTGCCTGCCCCAGAGCTGCGGTCGGTCTCACAGCCAGGCTCTGTGCCCTCCGTCCTGCCACCCCTGGTGGGCGGCGGTGTCTGTGGCCTGGAGAGGGCGCCCTGGGGAGGGGTTCCTCGGGTCCAGGGGACCAGGATGCTGGCCCCGTGCCACCTCCCGGGAGGGAGCCTCACTTCCTGCTGGCGATCTTCTTCTTCCGAGCGGAGACCAGGTCGTAGAAGGGGACCCGGGTGATGCTGGCCCTGCAGTGAGAGGAGAGAAGGTTCCAGAGCTGTGGTCAGGGGCGCGGCCTCAGGGAGCTGCAGGAAGGCCGGGGTGGCCCCGAAAGGACCAAGCCGGGAGGGGCCGGCCTCACTGGCCTTGCCCAGCATCCCACGGGCCGGCCAGAGAGCCGGGGGCAGCGTCTTGGGAACTTGTCCCACAGTGTCCCTGGGCCTGAGGGCAGCCTGGCTGTGGGCCAGCGGACCTCACCGGCTCGCTGCCCTGGACGAGGTCTGTCCTCTCTGGGCCTCGCTTTCCCCATCAGTGAGGTGGAGACGGGCGGGGTCTGCGGGCAGCCTCACGGGCTGCTCCAAGGCCTGAGTCCCGGGACACGGCCGGCCACGCCTGCTCTCTGGCGGATGCTCCTGCCCTTGCTCATGTCAGGCCCCCAGCAGCTTGTCACCTGGTACCTTCCAGGTGTCCCTTCCCCACCTTCTCCTCCGTCAGTGGCCGCCGGGGCTTCTGTCCCCTGGACTGACATGACAGTATCCCACCTTGGCACTTCAGAACCTGGCACACCCCTCCTACCTACTAGTCCGTGGCTCCCTAGTGCCCCTAGAAGAAACCAAGGCTTGTCACCGTGGCCACAGTGCCTTTGCCGTCTGACGCAGCATGCCCACTGCTCAGCCCCCACGCAACTCAGCCTCTCCTGGACTCTGGGGTGCTGTCCCGGGAGGCCACCCACTGACCAACCCTCATGCTTTGTCCACCTTGGTCCTTCCTGGAAAGCCCCTCCCAGAGGCTGGTGATGCTGGCAGGTCACCCTTCAGGCCAGGAGCTGGCCGGGGCTCTCCACGCAACTCCCCATGCTCTCACAGCCCTGGACGCCCTCCCGTGTCCCAGGGCCTGGCATGGTGCCAGGGAAATGCCCTGGGACATGGGTGGAGGGGACCTCGGAGCTGGTCCCTTTGCACACAGGCTGGAAGGCCCAGAGAACCGGGGCCTGCCACGGGGGCCTCACCGGATGGCCTCGATCCACTGGTCCCGCTCCTCGGCGCTGGAGGCCGAGATGCGGTAGGAGCCGTGCCGGCCCTCCACCACCTTGCCCTCGCCGTCCGTCTTGCAGGCCTTGATCTTCTGGCCGCGGCAGCTGGGGTTGTACAGCTCCAGGCAGAACTGGGGGGGCCAGGGAAGGTCAGGGGGGGACCCTGGTCGGGCCTCCAGAAGGCCCAGGGAGGTGGAGACCCCCAGGCGAGGCCGAGACCCCCAGGCGAGGCTGGGCTCCAACAAGCAACCCGTGATCCCCACAGGACCCCTGCCACCCCACGGGCAGCTTCCTGCGTCCGGCGGAGGAACGGGGGCTGTCCCTACCCACAGTGATGCCCCAGGCCAACCCAAGTCACTGCCTCCCTGAAGTCCCCATGTGACAGGGAGCTGGGGCTCAGGGAAGAGCCGAGCTCCAGTCACCCAGCCCTGGCCTATGCCCTGGTCCCTGGCCCGGGAGGGAGAGGCTGGCCTCCCGAGAGCCTTGCCTCCCGCCCTGCCCTCCCCAGCAGCGCTGGCCCTGCCCGCCGACCACTCACGGGCTTCTTGGGGTCCTCCACCTTCTCCACCGAGAGGTTCTCCAGGGGGATGATCCCCCGGGGCTCCTTGTCCTACAGGGAGGGAGGGAGGGAGGGAGGCCAGGCTGGGCAAATGGAATGGAGGCCAAGTGCAGGGAGTGGGCCGGGGGTTGCCCAGGCCCGAAGAGGAGTGGCCGTCGCCCAGAGCTGCCCGCTCCTTGCCCAGGTCCTCCTCCCGGTGCCCTGGATTCCCCATCTGTAAAGTGGGTGTGGCCGTGGACCCGGATCTCCAAGGGTCCCCTCCCTTCACAGCAGGTTCCTGGGGTTTGGAGGGGACGGGCAGGGGGCAGGGCCAGGGGCAGGGCTGGGGGGCAGGGCCGGGGGCAGGGCTGGGGGGCAGGGCCGGGGGCAGGGGCAGGCCCGGGGGCAGGGGCAGGGGCAGGCCCGGGGGCAGGGGCGGGCTGCGGGGCTCACAGTGGTGAACTCGAAGTAGTAGAGGCAGTTGTCCGTCAGGATGAACCAGCGCCGCTTCCAGGTCTTCACGCGGCCCCCTGCAAGAGGCCCGTGGCAGGGGAGGTCAGTCCTCCTCCCCCCCTGGCCACCCGTGTCCCCTCTACCCCAGGGCCGGGCCTTGTGTGTGCCTCCCTGGGTCCCAGCAGAGGAGGGAGAGTCCCCTTGCCCGCCGCCTGCCCCTTGCCATCCGCCCACAGAAGCCGCAGTGGCCCCCGCACCCTGGGCTTGCCCCACGCTGGGCTCCCTGGTGACCAGGCTCCCGGAACAGGGCGGCCCTGCCCGCCGTCGCCCTGGGCTCATGCCCTAGCCTGCTGCCTGCGGTCACTCGGTGGGCACTTCATCTTTTATCTGCCTGCCTGGTTCTAGAGGATTTGGGGACATTTACCTATTGACCCTCCCGGGGTGGGACGGGAGCCCTCTTAACCGCGGTTACAGCCGCAGGACCTGCCCTCTGCCCTGGGCCCTGCCAAGGGGCAGAGCTGAGGCCCAGACCCCAGGGGCCCGATTCCAGGCCCAAACACGACTCAGCCTCTCAGGGGATCACTGTCCCCACTCAGCTGCAGAAGCTGAGGCCGGAGCCTGACCGCTGACCTCTGGTGAAGAGCAGGAACGTGAGCCCTGGGCGTGTGGCTCCGAGCACTGCCCCTGCCTGGTCAGGGACCGTGACTGCCAGCAGACGGCGGGGGCTGGACAGAGGACAGACTGGGCTGGGCAACAGGGCTTGGGGGGCGCAGGGGCCTGGCACAGGGCTGGGCACCCGTAGACCCTGGGGGCCACCCTGGCCGAGGGCCTGCTCCAGCACGGAGCCTGCAGCTGCTGCCCTGCCACGCCCAGCGTCCTGGGTCACACTTCGCACTCCCGCCCCGTCCTGAGGGCAGCCCTCTGCCCCCACCAGTCTCCACCGGCTGTGGGACCTGAGGTGGTGCCTTGGTTCCTCAGAAAGGCTGGCTGCAGAGGGACTACAGTAGGAGGGCCTGACAGGCGGCACCCCTTAGGACGCCTCTCCATCCCTCCAGCAGGGAGGGCCGGACTGTCCACAGACGCCTGGGCCTCCCCGTGCCTTCCAGCCTGGCTCCCCACCACCAGCCCCTCATTCGCAGGACAGATGAATGAAGGGAGGGTGGATGGGAGGGTGGGAGGATGGATGGGAGGATGGAGGGTGGATGGGTGGGTGGGAAATGGGTGGGTGGATGGGAGGTTGGATGGGTGGATGGGAGGATGGATGGGAGGACAGGAGGATGGGAGGATGGGAGGATGGGAGGATGGATGGGTGGGTGGGAAATGGGTGGGTGGATGGGAGGATGGATGGGTGAGTGGGTGGATAGATAGATGGATGGGTGGGTAGATGGACGGGGCAAATGGGTGGCAGATGGAAGGATGGGTGGGTGGATGGATGGATGGGTGGATAGATGGGTGGGTGGATAGATGGGTGATGGATGGGTGGGTGGATTGATGGATGGATGAGTGGGTGGATGGATGGATGGGTGGATGGGTGGGTGGATGTGTGGGTGGATGGATGGATGTGTGGGTGGGTGGGTGGATGGATGGGTGGGTGGATAGATGGGTGGGTGGACAGATGGGTGATGGATGGGTGGGTGGATGGATGGGTGGGTGGGTGGGTGGATGGATGGATGGATGGACAGATGGATGGATGGATGGGTGGGTGGATGGATGGGTAGATGATTGATGGATGGATGGGTAGATGGATTGATGGATGGGTGGGTGGATGGATGGGTGGATGTGTGGGTGGATGGATGGATGGGTGGGTGGATGGATGGGTGGGTGGGTGGGTGGATGGATGGATGGATGGACAGATGGATGGATGGATGGGTGGGTGGATGGATGGGTGGATGGATGGATGGATGGATGTGTGGGTAGATGGATTGATGGATGGGTGGGTGGATGGATGGGTGGATGGATGGGTGGATGAATGGGTGGATGGATGGATGGATGGATGGATGGATGGGTAGATGATTGATGGATGGATGGGTAGATGGATTGATGGATGGGTGGGTGGATGGATGGGTGGATGGATGGGTGGATGAATGGGTGGATGGATGGATGGGTGGGTGGATGGATGGGTAGATGATTGATGGATGGATGGGTAGATGGATTGATGGATGTGTGGGTAGATGGATTGATGGATGGGTGGGTGGATGGATGGGTGGGTGGATGGATGGATGGATGTGTGGGTAGATGGATTGATGGATGGGTGGGTGGATGGGTGGGTGGATGGATGGGTAGATGATTGATGGATGGATGGGTAGATGGATTGATGGATGTGTGGGTAGATGGATTGATGGATGGGTGGGTGGATGAATGGGTGGGTGGATGGATGGATGGATGTGTGGGTAGATGGATGGATGGATGGGTGGATGAATGGGTGGATGGATGGATGGATGGATGGATGGATGGGTAGATGATTGATGGATGGATGGGTAGATGGATTGATGGATGGGTGGGTGGATGGATGGGTGGATGGATGGGTGGATGGATGGATGGGTGGGTGGATGGATGGGTGGGTGGATGGATGGACAGATGGATGGATGGATGGGTGGGTGGGTGGATGGATGGATGGACGGATGGATGGATGGATGGGTGGGTGGATGGATTGATGGATGGATGGGTGGGTGGATGTGTGGGTGGAGGGATGGATGGATCAGTGGGTGGATGGATGGGTGGGTGGGGCAGGCCGACTGCCAGGCTGGGGCTCGGGAGACCCAGGGCCAAGCCCCCCAACCCTGGGGCTTGTGAGTGTGTCTGCCCATGGCCATCCCTGTGGCCATGGTGTGGAGCGGCTGGACCTCTTGGCCTTACCCAGTTTGAGCAGCCAGCCCTCACGGTCAGGGTTGAAGAAGGTGTGGGTGAGGTCGCCGCCGTCGTCCTCAGGGATGGAGAAGGGCTCCCTCTTGATGCTGTCGAAGAGGTTCTGCAGGAGGGGGAGAGCCTGGGTGAGGCCCCCAAGTTCCACCCGGGGCCTGGTGGTCCACGTGACCTCCGCAAGCCACGCCCTTTCTCCTCCTAGTGGCCCCTCCCACCCTTAGGCCCTTCTGGGAGAAACCCTCCCTGTCCCCCAGGCCCATGGGTGCCACCCTTCTGCCATGTCCTTGCCATCCTCCCCAGTGCCACTGCAGGGCGCACGGTGGGGTCAGGGCCTCAGAGGTGTGTGACCCCCACACACACCCCCACACACACACCCACAGACATACACACCCCCACATACACACACTCACATACATACACATACCCACACACACACGCAACCCACACACACCCCCACAAACATACACACATACACACCACACACAAACACACCCACCAACATACACACCCACACACACCCACACACACACAACCACAAACATACACCCACAAACATACACACCCCCACATACACACACTCACATACACACACACACCCCCACACACACGCAACCCACATACACACCCACAAACATACACACATTCCCACACACACCCACATACACACACCCATATACACACACATACCCACACACACACACAACCCCCATACACACCCACAAACATACACACCCCCACATACACACATTCACATACACACACATACCCCCCCCACACGCAACCCCCATACACACCCACACACATACCCCCACATACACACACACGCGACCCACATACACACACCCACAAACATACACACATTCCCACACACACCCACATATACACGCCCACATACACACATATACCCCCCCACACACATGCAACCCACATACACACACCCACATATACACACACACACGCACCCACACACACACCCACAAACATACACACCCCCACATACACATACCCACACACACACGCAACCCACATACACACCCACAAACATACACACATTCCCACAAACACCCACATACACACACCCACATATACACATATACCCACACACACACACACATGCAACCCACCTACACACACCCACAAACATACGCACCCACATACACACCATACACAAACACACCCACAAACATATACACCCACACCCACATATACATATACACACACATACACACCCCCCACACATACACACACACACCCCACACACCATACATACACACCCACATACACACATATGCACACCCCCCACACACATCCACACACATACGCACACACACACATATGCACACACACACATACACACACATGCACACGCACACACACATACACACACCCCCACACACACCACACACACACCCACACACACACCACACACACACATACACACACATCCCACACACATACACACATACCCACATATACACACATACGCATACACACACACATACACACATACCCACACACACCCACATACATACCACACACACCCACACACACCTACTCACATACACACACACCCACATACACATATAGACACACATACACACACCTCCACATCCACACCTCCACACACATGCACACACACATACACACACACATATACACCCCACACACATACACACACACCCACTCACACATACACACACACCCCACACACATACACACACATGCACACATACACACACACCCACACACACCTACACACACACACATACCCACACAGGCACACATACACACTATACATACACCCACACACACCCACATACATACACACCCACACACACCCACATGCACACACACACACACACACACTCCAGGCGCAGCAGCCAGAGTGAGGGCACCCTTGGGCAATGCCATGGTGGATGGCCCCCTCTTCTGCGACAGAACTTTCCAGATGCACACTGGGCTGGCAGAAGGGGAGCCCCGGGCGGGAGGCTGACCACGGCTCTCCAAGGCCCTCTCCCGCCGCCCTGTCTGGTGGGCTCTGACTGTGGGGACCAGAAAGCAGATTTCAGTCCTCCGTGAAGACGTTCTGGCAGCGAGGGCTCTGAAATCTGGGTGGAGCAACCTTGCAGGGTGGTAATGAGCTCCCCGTCACTGGAGGTGAGCAAGTCAGGGCCAGGACCCCTGAGCGGGCCAGCTGCAGCTGCTGGGTTTCCATCTCCTGCCCTGAGCAACCTCCTGCCTCCCGAGTGTCGGGGGCGCATTCTCGGTGGCTGCTCTGCCTGGTAAAGCCAGGCAGGATGTTGGCCAAGAGAGTCAACCACTTCCGTCTGCTGCCTCCGTTGCTGTTGATGGTTTCTCGAGGTTTTAAATGGAAAATTACCCAAGTCCTGTCGATTCTCCCAGAGTCCTGAACCATGGTGCCGGCCGCTGTGTGGTCCTTTGTGACCCAGAGCTCAGGGCCCAGCATCAGGCTCTCCTGGCCTTCATGGAGGGGGGCCTGGGCACGTCCCCTGGCTCCGCCTGGCTGCAGTGCTGGGCCGTGGGGAGCAGCAGGGACCAGTGCCTCTTGGGGGAGCCCCTGTCCCCAGGCTGGACTCGCCCTGGGAATTTCCAGGTGGCACTGGTGGGGGAGCAGGGGACTGCAGCAGGAGGGGCCCATCGTAGAGATGTCAGACGCGCATTTGGGGGGGGCCAGGGGGAGGGGGATGGGGGTGAGGAGGCAGCCTCAGCCTCCACAGACCACAGGGGCCCTGCAGACGCTGCGGTGGCCTGGTGGCCTTATCAGCTCGTACCTTCTACCCCACAAAGAAAGCAGCTCTGCTCGCGGGCTTCCTGTACCTCACAGACAACGGCTCCCCGCCAGACACCCTCACCACTGTCCCCAAAGTCCACGGCCCAGCCACCCTCCTGGCTGCGTGGACGTGCAGAAGCCCCCTCCCCCCCAGGGGCTCTGCTGGGCCCTTGGTGGCCCCCACTCCCCTCTCTGGGGAGTCCCCTCTCTTCTCCTGGTTGCGCCCTGGGCTCTAGGGGGGAGATGACTCACATCTGGCTGATGGGGACCTGCTGGCTCCTACCGCCAGCTGCAGTGACGGTTCGGGGGGTCCTGCCACCCAAGCCGGTCGGTAAGCCTCAATTCTGGACTCAAACAGTGAAGCGACAGGGAAGCTAAGCAAGTCCGAGGCTCAGAGCTGCCCAGGCCATCTCTGGCAGGGCTCGGGCACAGCGTGTTTAGGAGGAGAGCCATGGAGGAGGGGGCTAAGAGATGGAGCCCCCAGGCGGAGCAGCGACGGCCCTGAGCCCCAGGAGCCAGCCGAGCCTGAAGCCCACAGTCGGAAGGCTAATTGACCCCTGGTCTTTTCAGCGACATGAGTTGAGATTCCCCCCACCAAGAAGTAAGGACCCCAGGCCAGTTCAGCCAGGCCTCTGTCCCCAGACTCTGCTTGGCATCTCTGCAGAGGGAGATGCTCTGGGTCAGAAGCCAGGAGACTCGGCAGCCTCCTCCCTGGAGCCCAGTGTCCTTGGCTGTCCAGCGGGGAGGCGGGAGCTCACGGCCACCAGGATGTGCTCGACACTGTGCTGGGCTCACGGTCTGCTCCGATCAGAGCCCAGGATGAGGACCCGGGGGCTCAAGGGCTGCCGAGAGCAGAGGAGGCCCGGAGCTGGGAGGCCCTCCACCTGGCCACCTCCACTTCCCCACCTGTTCCCGGGTCCCTCGCGGCCCCACCCCTGCCCCCGGCTCCCTTCCCAGTGGCTCCCAGGGAGCACGGTGACCCTCCCAAGTCCCGCTGAGTGCCAGACGCAGCTTCTCAGATGACACTGTGGGTCAGGGGCATTGGCCCTGAGAGCAGATGACGCCCACCAGGCCCCTGTGACGGCGCAGACCAGGCCTGTGCTCTCTGATGACGCCCAGGGGAGCTTCGAGGTTGACGAGCCACCCCGGCCACCCCAGGCCCTTGGACGTGCTCAGAGAGGTCAGGTGCTGCCTGACACGGCCCAGAGGACGGGCAGCCCGGGCTGGACGAGGCTCTGCCCGGGAGGAGAAGGGGCAGGTCTGCGGATTTGGAGGCTCAGGGGAGGTCAGGGACCCAGAGCCCTGGGAGAAAGTCACAAGCTCTGGGCAGATGTGACCAGATGTGGCCCAGTGCTCTCGAGGAAAGGATGGAACTGGGAAAAGTGCCCAGGGAGGGGGGTGGGAAGAGGGTCCCGGCAAGGACAGCGACCTGGACCGGGAGAGCTGGCGGCGTGGAGCTCATCACCTGCGGTGGCCTAGGTGTGCCGGCCCCGGGCACCTGCCTGGCACATTCCCCTTGCAGTGGCCTCCTTGTGACGGGCCTTAGAACCCAGCTGCCCGGGGGGGGGAAGTAGCTTAGACCCCAGTGACCTGAGGTCACCCAGTGGGCAGTCGGGGGGACATGGGGCTCCAGCCAGCTCTCAGCTCCCGGCTCTCTATGGCGATCCCTCTGTGACCAACTCTCTCCTCTGAGGACAGAGGTGGCGGAGGGCGGGGGAGGATGCACTCCAGCCCCGAGAGGCCCAGAACCGAGGCCCAGAACCGTCGCAGCCCCGCCAGGCCCTGAGGCAGGAGGACCCTGGTGGGCACTGGGCCGTGGAGCCTCGGGGCCTCGAGTTCTGGATGGGAACTGGCGCTCACCTGACCAGGCCTCGCCCCTCCCTCCCATGTTTATTGACCCCTGGTTCTGTCATTCAAGGCCCTGGACATGGGGCCCCTGCCCCCAGTAGCCACACGTCAGCTGGCCACACTGGCCCCTCCCCTTCCTGGCCAAGCCAGGCCGGGCCCTGGTGCCGCTTCCTTCCGGAATGTCCTCCCTGCTTCTCTCTGGGAACTCCCAGTCAGGACCAGGCCAGCTCAGAAGCCACCTCTTCTGGGGAGGCTCCCGGGGGACCGAGCAGTGTCCCTGGGCTTTCACGGCCATGGTGCCCAGGTCCCACGGTTAGTGTGGCATCCGTGAGCCAGGGCTGTCATTCACGGGTAGATCTTCCTGCCAGGCCTTGGAGTGGTCAGGCAGGGCCTGTCCAGCTGTCCCGAGGCCCCCCGTGGGCACAGGCCTGGTGCCGTGTGGCGGGAGGGCCACCACCTAGGGGACAGGAGCTGGGCTCCCAGGAACGGGTCAGGGTGAGGCTCTGGGGTTCCGAGCGGCAGCCTGGTCTGCAGGGCATCCTTCCTGGAAGGTGTGGATGCCGTCGCCCGCGTCCCCCAGGGGCCTGAATCCGGAAGGCCTGTGGGTGGGCTGGCTCCAGACGACCTCCCAAGACGGGGCCTGGCAGGACCCACTCCTGGACCAACCGCCTTTGTGACCGTCCGTCTCGGGCCTGGCGGGTCCACCTCCGCACGTCCCCTCCAGGCGTGGCCTGTGCCGGGGAGCCCCCCAGGCCATCATCTCAGGACAGGCCCCTCTGGCTGCCCGGGACCCAGGCGGTGGCCCTGACCCTTACCCGGAGCTGCTCCTCGGGCAGGTCGCTGCCGTCGTTGATGCCGCGGTTCATGGACACGAAGCGCTCGAAAGGCGGCCTGTCGCGGACGCTGGGGTTGTGCAGGCCCGTGTTGAGCATGATGACGGAGAAGGACAGCACGTAGCAGGTGTCTGCAGGACGCGGTCATGGCGCTGACCTCTGACCTGCCAGGGCCACTCAGCCCGTTCTGCCCCTGGCCCGGCACCTGAGGCCTGGCCTGGCCCCTGCTCTTGCTGGACTCTGTGCACACAAACCACTTTCCCGGCCACCGTCACCGCAGCCGCGCCCCCGGCCCTCCCTGGGCGCCCCACGCCCTCCGTCCTCTCCTCCACTGAACGTTCCCCAGCCTCGGCTCCGCCTCCCCCACTGGGCGGCCCACCGGTCCCTGCCCGCTGGAACACTGAGGGTTGGCAGGATTTGGGGCTTGTCACGTGCTGCTCAGTGACCTTGCTGCCCCCTGGGGAGTATTCCTGTGCTGGGGCGGGGCCGGCTGGGGCTTTGGGGCCGTGGTCACTGTTCTGGGTCTTTTATGGAATATTCAGTCCCTGGGCCCAGAGCCAGGGAAGTCCCCGACCCTTGACCTTCAGCTCTGCGTCTGAGGTGAGTCTTTCAGCAGCTCGGGTCTAGAGCGCGATTCCCCTCCCACAGCACTGCCCCAGGCTAAGCTCCTGACCGGCCTGTGAGGCCCTGGGAGGCAGGTGCCGTCCCCACGTCCATTTCACAGGTGAGGAAACTGAGGCACAAGGAGGTTAAGTCACAGGCCCAAGCTTCCAAAATCACAAACCAGTGGAACTGCGGTTCAGATCCGGTGCTCTGAGAAGTCCCTCCCCATCACCTCCTGCAAACTCCTCTTCATCCTTCAAAACCCTGTTCAGACCTTACCCCCTGGGAAGCCGTCCTGCGGGGCCGCTGAGCCCCCTGCTCCTACCCTCAGACAGAGGTGATGCTCTAGTCCCGCTCCTGTGCCCTCACTCCCTGCCACCTCTCCTCGCCCCCTCCGCACCTGTGGACCGGAAGACCCCGGGGTTGCAGAGGCAGTAGCGGGCGGCGAAGGCCTCCATCATCCTGTCGATCTTCTGGGCCTCCCCGGGCAGCCGGAAGCTCCAGAGGAACTGCCTGGGGAAGAGGGCGGTGGGCATCAGAGGGTGCGGCCCAGGGGCCCAGAAAGCCCCTGCCCTCCAGGCCTGTCCCCTCCTGGCGCGATGCAGAGAATCTGCAACTGTCTTCCAGGCCCTCACACCCCCCGCCCCCGGGGCTCAGGGCTCCCCTGCTCTGGCCACTGGCCCTGGGCTCTGCCTGTGGCCCCTGGGCACGGCCTCCCTGGCTGGGCGCCCCTGGGGCTCTGCACGTGGGTGGTTCCAGTGACAGGCGCAGTCCTGGGGCGAGGGCTGGGCCTCCCAGGGCCCCCGGACCTGCTCACCCAGGCCCTGCTCAACAGGCGGGTGCACGAGTGACCGGACACGGAGCCCGAGCCCCCTGCTCCTCTCCTCTAAAGGTGCTGCCCGGGAGGGGCTTCCTCCCTGCCGCCTCCTCCCCACCCTCCAGCACCCAGGCCAGGCGCCCCTCCCGGAGCAGGACCCGCGGCAGCACTTCCTCAGCCCTCGCCGGCCCCTGAGCACCTTCTCCCTGGTCCGTACACCCCTGGGAGCCTGGGCTGTTCTTGGGCTCATTTACAGAGGAGGAAACCGGGGGGCCCAGAGAGGTTTCTTTCTGTGACTTGCCCAAGGTCACACAGGGCGTGAGAGGCAGAGCTGGGACTGTCCCTGGGCAGACGGGCTCCAGAGTAGGCAGGAGGGTGGTTTTAGTGGTGGGTTGGGGACAAGGACATAGCAGACCTCGGTCGCAGGCTCCTCGTCTTCCTGCCTGACCCTTGGTGGCTGCGGTCGGCTTGTGGGTCCCCATGTCCCCACCCCACCCCCCGCAGACCCTGCCCCCTCCACGGCTCACCTGAGGGCCTGGACGAGGTTGAGGTTGGCAAACTCGTGGCAGTCCACGAAGGCCTGGAGGACCTGCAGGTTGGTGGGGTCCCTGGGAGGGCGGAGGGACGGGGCTGTGTACCCACCTCCTGGAGCCTTCCTCTGTCTCTTCCTATCTCTGTCTCATCAACGTGCTGTTTCTTGAGCCTGCTTCTGCCCCAGGGCCTTTGCACTGGCTGATTTCTCTGCCTGGAATCTGTGCACTGCCCATGCCCGTCCTCCTGTGAGTTTCCCTCACCTTCCCTGGGAGCCTTCCCGTCCACACTATTTAAAGCCACAGCCCAAACCAGGTCCTCAGCTCGTGGACCTCCCTCCCCTTTGGTCTCCACGGAACTCATCATTTTATGACATATTTTACGTGTGTTGGGATCTGTCCCCCTGGTGGGAACCGAGGCCAGTTTGGTCCGTCTTGGAAACCCAGGACTTGCACAGTGCCTGGAGCCCAGCAGCCACCGGGCTTGCTCCACACTGTCCTGAGTAAATGAAGGAAGGCGCAGCGCGGTGGGTGCTGGGTCTGGTCTTTCCCGGGCGGCTCACTCTCCCTGCCCTGCACCCCTGGGTTCCTGGCTCCCTGAGCCCCAGCCCCTCACCTCTCCCCCAGATAGGTGCCGATGGCCGTCTTGCTGAGGCCCTCGCCCTTATACAGGAACTGGGCGATGTCCTGGACGTCCGGGGTCAGCAGCTTGTGCTCCGTGAGGTACTGGATGCCCTGCAGGTGACATGTGGCATCTGTGTGCAGCCCCTGCCCCCAGGCAGGCCGGGAGCAGGGAGCCTGCGGCCAGGCCCGGGGCCAGCCTTGTGGGCTCGGTCGTCCCTCTGAACAGGAGCTGCCTTTGTGAGCTCCCAGGCCTGGAGGCTGCCAGGGGCCAGAGTCCCCGCAGGGAGCCAGGCTCCTGCCAGGGCTCCCAGGGCCCTGCAGCCCGATGTCCCCCGCACCGGCTTCGGTGTGTGGCTAAGACTCAGCGATTCCGCTCTCCGTCCCCCAAAACTTCACTTGGTCACACAAGTGACCTACGGCCACTGTGAAAAGTTAGAAAAAAACAGCAGGGGGGGGACACTGCCCAGGGCCCCCCACGGGAGGTGGCCGCCGTGAAGGGCCTCCCCCTCCCCACGGAGCCTGTTTCCCTCGTGTGACTTCACAGAGCCCATGACCGGGCACTCAGAGCCTGTCACCCGATGTCCAGGAGTCCGAGGGTTGTCTCTGGATCCTGGGGGGCCCCTGAGGGCCTCCTGGACAGGAGGCTTCTGGAAGTGGGCAGAGCAGGTGTGGGAACCCGGGGACAGCGAGTGAGTCTGTGTGCGTGGGACTTGGAGCGTGTGCGTGTGCGCTTGGGTCCGGGTGGATGGGGGCAGGGGCCCGGGATCAGTGACGGTGACACTCAGGGCTGCTGGGGAAGAGGCGGCCTCAGCCGACCAGGGAGCTCCCCAGCTCTCCAGCCTGGCGCCCCCTGCTGGCTGCCTTGCCTCCTCCCCGGTCAGCGCCTCTGTCCCTGGGGGAAGGAGCCCAGCAGCCGCGGGCAGGGCGCGGGAGGCCGGTACCTTCGCGGGGTCCATGTTGAACTTCTTCCTTCCCATGCACAGCTCCTTCTCCTTCTGGGCCATCCGGCTGTGGGAGTGAGGGTGTCAGTGGCAGCCCAGGACGCGGCAGGACCCCCTCCACCTGCCCAGGCCCTTCCTCGGGGACCTCCAGGACCCCAGGTCCTGCAGCGGAGCCATCTGGGTGAGGAGAGGACAGGGCCTGGCTCTTCCCCGGCGGCTACCAGGCTGGACCCCAGGGACCCTGCGGAGCCTGGATGGGGTGGAGCCCCCGGGGCCTGGGCGTGGCGCGGCGGTGGCGGGCAGGGGCCTCACCTCTCCTCTGCGCTCTCGAAGCAGTCGATCTGGGCAAACACATCCGCGATCTCCTCCTTCAGCTTCTGCAGGATGGGTGGGGGCGGGGGAGATGGGGCCCAGAGGTCAGGCCTGGGGGCGCTGGGGGACCCCGTCACCGCTCCCACCCTGGTGTGACCCGGGCAGGGCCCCTTCCCTGACCTTCATCCTCAGCCCCTAGTCTGAGGGACCCTCCCGACACGTCCCCTCCCTGCTTTCCCAGGCTCCCTCCTGTCCCCCCAGCTCAAGTCCCCCCACGGCTCCCTCCTGCCTCCGCAGCTCCTGCCCGATGCCCAGGCCCCTCCTCTCTGGCTTCTCTCCAGTTGCCCTAGACTAAGTGCCCACCAGGTGCCGCGGGGCACCTCTGGAGGCCCTGAACGGCAGAGGAGAACCTCTACGCTGCCCCACTGGCCACCTCAGCTGGGCAATGGGGAGGTGGAGGCTGGTTCAGCTCCTCCTGCTGGGCAGCAGCATGAGCAGGAGCCAAGTCCCCCGAGAGGCACCCGCCCACCCCTCCCAAGACCTGTGGGTGCTGGGGGTGCGGTCTCCCCAGGAGCAGTCCTGGGGTTTAGGGCCAGCTGAGGGCCTGGGAGCTCATCTGAGGCCAGGCAGCTCCTGTCCACGTGGTCTCAGCTGGACCCAAGTGGCTTCCCCCCTAATAGAAGGGGGTTCACTCCCAAGTGTTAATTGAGCACATAGAGGCGCAGGCTCCTGGGCTCGGGTTTGGGGCAGGCAAGGCAGGCCTGGACTCTGCTTTCCCGGAGCTCAGGGCTCCTGGGGGTGGGACCGTGGCCCTCAGAGGCCAGTGAGATGACGGGGCAGAATATTATCAGACAGTGGTACAGAAAGCCCGGCGTGTGGCGGGCACCCTCCAGATGCCAGCTGAGGGTGGTTTTGTGGATTTTAAGTGCACACATGGGGCAGGCCGGTCCACGGTCACCAGGGTGGTCAGGGCAGCTGGAGAGGAGGGGGAGGGAAACGAAGAGAAGGAGAAGCCGCCAGGGGCGCAGGGAAGGGCCTGGGGCTGCGGGACCTGCCCGTGAGTAGTTCAGAGGCAGGACCCTGTAAGGCACCCAGAGAAACCCCGGGTGGGGTCTGGAAGCCTGGTGACGAGTGGCCGTCCAAGAAACTGGCAAGTGCTCGGCACACTTTGGGTGCTATTTTCACCAAAGGGTCCACCCCTCCAGGGGAGGAGGCCTGATTGGAGCCCCTCGGCTGGGACTGGAACCCCCGTGTGGCGGAGCGGGCTCAGCTTCCTGCCATGGCTCCCCCGCCCCTGCCTGGCTGGCCCCTGAGCCTGGCCAGTCCCTGGGACTTCCAGGCTGTGCTGGTCTCCCGCCCCTGGCTGGGCTCTCTGATCAGGGGGTGGGAGCCAGCAGGGAGGGCCCTCGTGCAGCTGGCGCCCTGCACACCTGGATGTCCTCCAGCAGCTGTTCCCGGTGCCATCGGATCCTCTGCAGCTCCTCGGCCTCCCCGCTGCTCAGCTCGGCTGCGTCTGCAGAGAGAAGACCCTGGTGCTCCCTTCCTCTGCAGAGCCCGGGGCTCGCTGGCCCTGCACCCAGGCTGGATGCCACCCCTCCGGAGGCCCTCCCTGGGCACTGTCCTGAGCTGTGCAGGGTTCCCACCCCCATGGAGACTCGGCCCGTGGAGCCAAGGAGCACCTAGGATCCCACAGTCCCCGCCTAAGTGCTGAGCGCGTCCCACCTGGGGCTGTCACCCGCGCCTCATGGCTCACGACGGGACTGTGACTCACTCACTGTTTTATTTGCACCCACAGGAAGCCCCTTTCCACTTTCCTCCCACCTGTTGGCAGGGCGCAGGCCCATGGCCCTGCCCAGCAGCAAGGGAGGCTGGGAAATGGGCCCCTAGGAGGGCGGCCTGATGCCCTGGCCCTGCCCATGGGAGAACTGGACTTGGGGGACGATTTACAGCCCCTGTTCCTAGACACTGAGGCTCAGAGAGGAGAGGTGGCCTGGCCCAGGTGCCCCAGGGACAAGGTTGCCGCTCCGGGTAGGGCCCTGGGGGTGGGCTGGCCACGCTGTCACCTGGAAGTGAACTAAACGAGGCGCGTGGGTGTGGCGGGTCGTGAGGCGCCACGGGGATGCCCATGTGGTCCTTCCCCAGCCACCGCACTCTCTGGTCGGGAGCTCCCGGACTCCCTGTCCCTTAGGGAGAAACGTCCCCTTCCTGGCCCTGGGGCTCCCTAGTGTCCCCAGTCCCCGCCTTCGTGCTCACCGTTATCCACAGAGCCCCGCGTCCAGCTGCTGCCCCACCCCAAAGCATCAGCCCTCGGTCACCTCCCGCTCTGCCCAGGCCAACCCTCCTCTCGGGATGCCTGCCCCTGTCTGTCCATCCCCATGTCCTGTCCCAGCCTTCGAAGGTGCTGGTCACAGTTCTCAAAGGTTTCACAAGGACAGACCTCACCTCCCCTGAGTGAACGTGGAGAGAAGACCCCGTGACTCCCGCGCCCCACTGCATCGCCTGAGCAGCCACCTTGGACTCTCCACAGGGAATGGAACCACAAGGAGCCAGAGGCCTGAGTCCCCAGGCCACCAGGTGGGGCCACCTCCTTCCTTGGACGATTTTCTGAGAGAACACTGAGTTTTGAGAACACTTTGGTTGCTGTTATTCTGGTCTCTTTGTTACAGCAGCTAAACCTGAGCCTGACTCACCAGTGTCCTTACCTGTGAAATGTGAGCCTTACCTCAGAGGGTGGCTGTCAGGAATGTGAAACACCCTCAAGTATCCAGCACATAGGAAGGTCCAGCCCATGCACAGTGCCCAGCTGTCCTCCTCAGGACCCAGCCACCTGTCCCCCCACCGCTGGGGTGCAGCCTGCCCATGGCTCACAGCCAGGTCCCTCCCTGGGAATTAGCCAGCTCAGCCCCAGCATGTCCCCTCCCAGGGACAGCCACTCCACTAAAAGTGCAGCCCCCTCCCTTCATTTCTGACTTGACCCAGTTTTCAGGCCTGCCCCTATGACACGGTGGCGAATATCTATGGTGACAACTTCCTGTTCTTTGTAAAAAAGCACCTGTGACCTATTGCCCCACACAGGGGGACGGGGCTCTCCACGTATTTTGAGGATGCTGGCCACAGGACCCAGGTTGACAGGGGCACTTCGGACAAATGTGTCACCTGGGTCCCATCAGGGTGGGGCCTTCAGAGGCCAGATCGTGAGCAGGGCTCTGGCCAGGTCCAGCCTGCCCAGGGTCCACCTGGTTCACGGCCACTTTCCTGGTCTATAGACATGGGGGTGGAGTGGACATTGGTCCTGGACCTCACCCTGGCACTATGGGGCCGGGTCATCACCGGGGGAAGGCTGTGGGGAGCCCCTGGCGCTGCCCCGGGCCCAGCTAAGAGCCAGTAAAACATGAGGCCGTGTCCCGGGGGTGGGGCAGGGTGAGCACTGCCCCCAGGGCCCGTTCCCCCTTGTGACCCTGGGGACCACAGCTCTGAGCTGGCCACCAGTCTGGAGGGTGACCGCGGAGCCCACCCCTGGCCAGGAAAGGTGGTGCAGCGCTGGGCGTGGGCTCTTGGCCAGCCCCTTGAGAGGGCTCGGACTGTCACCTGGCAGGTAGGTTCCTGTCCTGTGTGGGGACCAAGGATGGAATGGGCACAGTCAGGTGGACACCTGGGATCAGACGGCTCTCCTGCCCCTGTCAGAACAGAGTCAAGAGGGGACCTGGCCACCGATGGTGACAGTGCGTTCAGCGAACAGATGAGCCAAGGGAGTACAGGGCGCGGAGGCCCTGGGGAGGCCCAGGCTCTTGGGAGAGCTGGCCGTGTCCCTGGAGCTCTGGGGTCCTGCCCCTTGTGAGCTCGTGAGGAGGGGGAGACCCCCAAGCCTGGTGGCAGGTGGCTGGTCAGTGCTGGGGTCGAGGAGAAACTGCAGATCTGAGAGCCAGAGGCCTGCGGGAGGTGTCCCCGAGACAGCGGGCAGGAGACCCGGAGGGCAGCGCTGTGGGTGGCACCTGGCCACCCACTGCCTGTGGAAAGAAGGGGCCTGAGAGAAGGACAGACACTTTCGTGGGCAGCAGCGAGTGCCTGGCCTCCTACCAGGGCCAGGAGGAAGGAAGCCTGGGTGCAGGTGTTGAGAGGGGAGGGGGTGCCCTGGGGTGGGCAGAGTGGGAGGCTTCTGTGCCCGACACTCATGGTCCTCCAAACGTCCTCGCAGGACACACAGAACCACCCCCTGACACCAGGGCCTGGGCCAGCCTCCTGCACCAAGGCCTGGGCCAGCCTCCGCCGGGCCGCCCTGTGGGGTACAGGGGTGTATGAATGGAGGAGCCTCGTGCCCTGGGGGAGGCTCTGGCCCCATGCCCCAGGGCACCCCCAGCCACTGTCACACTGAATGTCTAACCACTGAGTGGACACTGAACCACGGTTTCTCCAGAAGGCCAAGCCGCCACGAGGTGGCCAACGGATGCCACTGGACCTCAGCAAGAACACTATGCTGCCTGGAGCCGCAGGCGTCCTGACCCCGGGCATGTTTGCCTTTCTGTCCACAGAGCCTCCGCCAGTGCCACGTCCAAGGGCTTACAGAGAACACCATGTGACGTCACATTGTGGAGCGCAAGGGACCCCTTCAGAGTAAAGGTAGCATGGGGTGAGCCTATGTCCCTGGGACCCACCAGTCCTCACACGTGTCCCCACTGGAAGGCACTGTCCTCATGGATGGCGTGGAGGTGCAGCCTGGCCGCCTGCCTGGTGGGGGACCTGCCCACCCGGAGCTAGGCCCCACCCACCCTGAGCCAGGCCCCGCCCACCTTGAGCTAGGCCCCGCCCACCCGGAATAGGCCCTGCCTGTCCCGAGCTAAGCCCCACCCATCCCGAGCTAGGCCTCTCCCGGGCTGTCTTGGGCGTCTCCACTGTATCCCGCACAGGGGCCAAGGGCAGGAGGGAGACCGCCCCACGTGTAGCACCTCCTGGTGACCTCCCGGGAGCTGCTTTTTGTCCCTGCAATGCTGCATGTCTAGAGGTCCTGCTTCCCCTGGGAGACAGGGGCTGGCAGGGTACCAGGCACGAGTCCCATGGAACAGTAGAGGGACCCGGGACCTTTACTTTATTTTACGTGGTGCTGAGCATCGAACCCCGGGCCTCACAGGTGCGAGGCGGCCGCTCCACCGCTGAGCCTTAGCCCCAGTCTCCCACGGAACTGTTTACGCTCGTGGACACCTGCGCCGTGCCTGCGGCTCTGTGCACAGTGTCACCTGGTCCTCGTGACTCTATAGTAGGTGTTTTCCATTTTAAGACAAGGAGGCTCAGAACGGTGACATGACATGCTCTAGTCACACAGCCAGATTGTGGCCGAGCTGGGTAGTGCTGGGATCAAGTCCCAGTTCACTGACACCGAGGCTCTGCTCAGGGCCGCCGGGTTCTCAAGGGGGACATGGAGGCATGGAAGACTAAGGGCCGTCTGCATGACAGGGACCTGGTGGGGAGGCAGCGCGAGGGGCTGGCCTTCTCTGCCAAGCTGGATGGTGGGTCCGGGCTGACCCCTCCGGGCTCTCCTGAGCTCCGCTGTCACCTCTGCTAATGGGCCAGAGACTCGCGTCCCCAGTCCCAGCTGCCTCTGAGCTGCCAGCGCACGTCCCTGCACATGGGCCACCTTGGGCACTGGAAGGAGCCCCTCGCTCCCAGGAGCCCCTACGCCCTCGGTCCTGCCCCCTCCTTCCCCTCCCACCTTGCCCCACCCTGACCACCATCATCTCCTTGGAACGCCTGCATGGTTCCCTTGTCTCCCTGTGGTCCTCTGCTGTCCTACCCCAGTGTCCCACGACGTCCCATGGTCCTGAGGACAGAGGCCCTAGGTCCTTCTGGGCTCAGCAGCCCACGGTGGTCCCCACCCAAGGACGGGGCTCCGTGCCTCCTCCCCGGCTGCCCTGCGCCTTCCCACCCACACGCCCTTCCTCCGCCGGTCAGCTCCGCCCACTCCCCAGTCTCCTCTCCGCCAACCTCCTGTGCCCATTGGGCACCATCCCCTCCTGCCCCCTTCTCATGCCTCACTGCGCTTCTGGGATGGGCGTGGCTCATGACGAGCCGTGCCATTGGCTAAGGGAAGGGGCACTTGCTGAGGGCCTGCTGTGAGCTGGCCCTGCGTGCTCCCTGCTGTCCCGTCCACTCCTCCTGCACGACTCTGTAGGAAGGTGTTTCCAACCTCATCACACAGGTGAGGCACCTGAGGCTCAGAGAGGTTGAGAGAGCTTCCAAGGCAACAAAGCCAGGAGGTGGCAGAACTGGGACTCACACCTGGGCCTATCTGGGGGCCTCCTCCGCTGTCACGGGCTTGGGGCCTGCGGGACCCAAGGGTCTCTGACCCTTCATCTGTTAAGGTGGAGCTTCCCCCCCACTCCACTCTGAGGACACTGTCCAAGAGAGGCCACCTCTGATTCCACCTGGTGGTGGTGACATTACTGTCACCGTGTGGGCTCATGGGAGATGTGTTTGTGGTAATAAAAATACACACAAATAGCGCGGTCCCAATCCCACTGGCCGCGGGCCACTCCCTCCTGGCTGGGCCTGCGGCTGCCCGGTGCCTGGGGCAGCTGTGTGCCCGGTGCCCACCGGCGCCTCTGCACTTCCCTCTCTCCCTTCCTCTTTCCCTCTGTATTTTTAGAAACCTTTGCGCTCATGGCCCGGCTTCCAGGACAGCTGGGCCACTTCCCCTTCCCAGACCCAGGCAGGAGGCCCTGCAAGTCCCAGCGCAGGAGGGGCCGCCCCGCCACCCCCACGCCTGGCGGGCACCCCTGTGGCCGGCTGTGCAGCGCCACGGGGTCTCCTGCGGTTGTCACCTTCCCACAGGGCCCCGGGGAGGGGCCTGACCACTCCCCACACGTCCCCTGCCGGAGGCGGGCAGCGCTGGGGACCTTGGCTGCCACACTGTCCACACTAGAGGTAGAAGGGCCAGCAGGAGCCCAGGAGGCCGGACCCCGCATCCACCTGCCTGACCCAGAGTCCCCGATCACCCCACCTCCCCGGTCAGGCCAGATCTGAGATGACACCGCCAACCGAGACCCAGTCTGGTGGCGGGGGTGGCGCCCTTGCTGCCACCTCCCCAGGAGTTGTCCCGGGGGAGAGTGGCTTCCCCCAGGTCTGCCCACTGCCGCGTCCTGCTCAGAGCCCGCAGAGCCTGGCCCCCTTCCCACCGGCCCACACCTGGGCCAGCAGCTGCCCCACAGGAAGGCCGGCGGCAGGGACGGTGCTGTCCCAGCATCACACGGCCCCAGGAGGGCGGTCACAGAATGAACGGAGGAGGAGACCTCCACCGAGCCGCGGAGAGCCCTCCCGCTTCCCCCAGGGCCGCGGAAGCCAGGCAGCGCCCACCTTCCGCCGGGCCTCCCGCCCCGCGACCGGCCCTCCGGCTCCCCGGCTCCTGCCCTTGCGCTGCTCCTTACTGCCAGGACCCGGCAACCAGGCCACCCCGGAGCCTCGGGTTCCTTGTCTGCACCCTGGGGACAGCCATCCCTGGGACGTCCCTAGGTGGGACTCAAAAGTAATGACGGTGCACGGCTGGTGGCTGCCGCCCGGCTCACCCTCCACCTCCACATCCGCTGAGTGACCTCCAGCCCAGCCCTGCCCTCGCACCTCTCCTCTTGCCTTCTAGCTGTCCCCTGAGCTGTGGTCACAGCCCGTGCAGGACGGAGCCAGTGGCCCCGAAAGTCCACAGGAGCATTGGACGCAGGAGGGAGGCAGGAGCTGGGGGAGGCCAAATCCTCCGGCCTCTGCCTCCCGAGGCCGTCCCCTCCTGCCTGTTGTTGAAAGGGACCGAGGTTTTCCTGTCCCGTCCCCAGAGCCCCTGGGCTTCCCCTCTGGGTGCCCATGTGCTGCTGCTGGTGAAGGTCAGGGTCACCCGAACCTGAGGCACCGGACGCTCCTGCAGCCAGTGCCATCTTCTAGGTGGACTTCCGAGACGCCCGGTGCAGGGATGTGGCCCTTCTCAGTCCCAGCCCTGGACCTTGGGGGTGGCCGTTCCTTTAGCCTGGAACGTTCTTTCCCTGGATGCCCTGCAGGCCACTTCTCCCCTCCTTCTCTGGTCAGTGGTGTCCCCCCGGGGGCCCATTCCTGCTGCCCTCTTCCCCATCCTGCTGTGCCACTTGCTCTCCCGTGGTCCACCAGCAGACACTGGCCACTGAAGTCTATTTGTCATCCATGTCCCCCAGAGCAGAAGCCCAGGGGGCTGGGACGGTGCTGCTCTGCCCACGCCCTGAGGCAGAAAGGTCCTGCCTTTCCCACCGTGTGACAATCAGGACACCGCGGGCCAGGTCCCTGCCCACCCTGCAGCAGAGGAGGACACAGAGGCCCCAGGGCTGTGGCGCTTACCTGGGTGACACAGGTCCATCCCAAGGCCCTGGGGGAAGGTGGCCCTGCTCCAGGGCGTTGACCCGGCAGCTGCTTGGTGGCCAGGCGGGGAGTGTCACCTGGCTGTGCCAGCCTCCTCCGGCCCCGCCCAGCCCACGTGGGAGGAAGTGGCGGGTCTGCAGCGGCACTTCCTCCATCAGTTCTGCTGAGGACCTCTGCATGTGGGGTGTGAGCGGGGATGGGACCGCAGGGAAGAGAGCGAGGGGCATAAAGAGACAGACAGACAGACGGAAGGAAACACCCAGGTGCCGCATGCACCCAGGGAGGACTGCTGGGGACAGCACCTGCTCCCCCAGCTCGGCATTTGCCCAGGAGCCCGAGGCAGGCCAGGAGTGTCCCGTCCTGGCTGAGCCCAGGATGTTCCGCTCCCAAAGCTCCTTTCATCGGCTCCCACTTGAGAAAAGTCCCGTTCACTGAGCACCAGGGAGGGCTTCCTGCTCCTTCAGAGACGTGTGGCTTCTTCCTGTGGAGGGATGGGTGGGGAGTAGGTCCTGTTTCCCCTTTCTCTAGGGCTGCTGGGAAACTCTTCATCAAATCTGAGGTTCGTCCAGGCTGTGCTGACAGCAGATGGGCCTCGGGCCGTTTGACTCCCAGCTCTGCCACTCAGGACCCGTGTGAGCTCGGGCCAGTCTGCACTGAGCCTCGTTTTGCTGACCTGTACAAGGGGCGATCATGCTCACCCCGGGGATATGGCCGAGATGGCCTGAGTCGATGTGTGGGGTGCTTGGGACGCAGTAGCTGCTCCAGAAACACTTCCTCCTCTTGGCTTCGATTTTCTTCATTGGTTAAAACTCACGATCGCTTTGCTGGAGCCTTTTCTGCAGCTTGATTGAAATTCTTCATGGAAAAAGGTGCAGGTTAAGAATTACCGACCAGCAGACCCTCATCCGGGAACCCCGAGGCCCGCGGGGTCTGTTCATCTGCTTCCCCGTCCTGTGGAAGCCTGTGAGGGTGAGGCCACCCTGGGTCCCGGCCTCTGACAAGATGCGGGGAGAGCCAGGGCGGTCAGGTGAGGAGTGCCTGAGGGAGTGGGGGAGGGGGAGGGGATGGAAGGTTCTGGAGAAGGTGGGGGAGGGGCAGGCGCCAGCTCCACTCTCCTTGGCCCCGGGCTGCTGATGCCAAGGTGACTCCTCCCCTGGACCCTGGGCTGGCCCTCAGTCTCTGCCCGTGGAGACAGGCCCAGCGTCCCCTCTGCCTCCTGACTGCGGTCTCCCGAGGGAGGCCACCAAGCCAAGCCACCCTCACTGTCCAACCCTCAGAATCGTGAGAAATAATAAACCGTCGTTTTTCCAAGTTTCGTTTCTAATTGAGACCTCACGGTGCGTATTCGCGGAGCGCTGTGGTCTTCTGACACTGGACGCGAGGCATCGTGACCACATCAGGATGATCGGCCCAGCGGAGTGTTCACCTTCCCTCTGAGTTGGGAACATTCAAAGGCCTCTCGACTTGCTAAGGCCTTTGTCCTTTAAGTCACCCATGTGCGGGCTGTTTTGTTACACAGTGAAACTCACTGATACAAACGAAATCCTCCAGAGAAAACGGAGGCTCCCATCTGCGACGTGCTCCACCAAGCGGGAGGCTGAGTTGGTGGCTGTTCAGGCTCAGGAGCCCGGATGTCAACTCCCAGCCTGGCGAACCCGGGACCTTGAACCTGCGTCCCTCCCCCAGTTCTGCTCAACTCAAGGTCGTTTCTTGGGAAACGTTGAAATTGTCTCCGTGGTAAACCAGGTTTGGCTCAGTACATTTGAGCCTGAGGCACCAGCAACTGTTTCAAAAAGAGAAGGGAGAGGGAGCACACTCCCAGCGGCTGAGCTACTGTCCCCAGCAAGCCCGGCTCACAGGGCGGCCTTGGCGGGCGCCCGGAGCACCCACTAGCTACCCCCAAGGGATGAGCGTCCCGGGGCCTGGCCTGTCGGTGTGCCATGGGCTCAGGCTGGGGTTTTCAGACAGGTCAGTGGGAGGCAGCGGGCAGTGGGCAGAGCGGGCATCGTCTCTGAGGTCCCCTTGGTCATTTTCTTATTTCCTCTGAAGGACTTGGTCTGGGCAGCATCGGGAGGCCAGAGGGTGGCATGTCCGGCATCTTGGGGCTGCCGAGGGTCTGGCCTGGGAGCCCGGCCGGGGGCGGGCGTGGGGAGCACAGGAGCCTCCCGGTGGCCTGCCCTCCCTGTGGCTCCTCCCCCGTGTTTGGCCCCTGGCCCTGCTGGCCGTGGGGGGGCGCCGGGAGGCAGAACCAGGCACCCGGCAGGGACAGGAAGGTGTCCCGCTCACCAGAGGGAACCGCGGTCAGTAAAGGGGAAACTGATGACGCAGGTCTCCGCAGCTACTTTGGTTGTCAGTAAATGATCTCAGGCCGGTTTAAACCAGAACTCACTGGCTCAGTCCTGGAAAGGAGGCATCCAGACACCGGGACCCAGATGTCTTTGTCTGTTCCTTCTCAGCTCCAGGCTTCTATCAGTCACCTCGGGCTTCAGGGCACTGCCCCCCCTCCCAGGAGAAAAAAGAAAACCCCGGGAAAGGCTTTGATTGGCAGGTCTGGGTCTCGTGCTGGGTCCGTGTCCAGGGGAGGGACAGGCCCATCAGAACCACAAAGAGAACTTCTCTTTCTCCAAAAGAGCTCATCTCTTAGGCCGTAAATCAAGGATCAACAAGGGCAGCACAATCACCACGATTTCTTACAGATTGTAATGGAATGAAACTAGGATCCGACAGAGGGAAATGACAGAAATGACAGGGACACAAGGAGACGGGACGGTCACTCATGAACGGTCAGTGGCCACCGGTGAAATGGGGGGGGGATTCACAAATGAAATGAAAATGGAGAAGCGACCTGCAAGACCACGGGATAAAACCGCGGGACTCCAGGGGAAGTTGGGAGCGAGGAGTTGGAAACTGATCCCAGATGAGCTGGTGCCTCCCGAGGTCTCAGGAAAACAGGGACCCACTGAGCTGAACCAGGGAGGGAGAAGGGCGGGAGCAGAGCAGGATCAGTGAACCAGAAACTAAAGGTCCGTAAAACCGCAGGTTGGTTCTCTGAAGAGATGAGATTGACAGGCCCTCCCTGGGGGAAAATGAGAGAGAGAGAGAGAGAGAGAGAGAGAGGGAGAGGGAGAGAGGGAGAGGGAGAGAGAGAGGGAGAGGGAGAGAGAGGGACCCAAAGTGATCCAACGGGAAAGGAAAAGGGAGACTGTTACATTAGATCCACCGAGATCCCGAGGATCGTTGGGCTGCTTTGAAATTGAGATTCCAACAAACGGGCAGACCTAGAAGGAACGGATCAGTCTCCAGACACAGATGAGCTACCCAAATCGGACCAAGAGGACGTGAGGACCCTGATCAGATTAACGAAGAGCAAGAGGCTGAACCAGGAATCAACAGCACAGCACTGAAGAGCCCCAGACCACGGGACCCACAGCAGGTTCACAGAAGGCTCCTCACTACTGCCCGACTTAGACAGAGAAGGGGAAGCTTCCGGATTCCTCCTTCAGAGTGGTATCACCTGGGCACCAAAACCAGAGAAGGAAAAGGAGATGACCAGCCAATTCCCTGGATGAACATAGACACAAAATTTCTTTTTTTTTAAAGCATATAAAGCAGGGTTTATTTAAAAAGGGGGTCACACAGACTTCTCCTGGGAGGGAGCTCCTCCCGGGGCCCAGCCCCAGCCCACCAGCCTCTATGTGTCTTAGGCTCCTTTATTCTCCTGCTCGCTGCCCCCTGACCTCTCTCCTGTGACCTGTGACCAGGCCCGGGGGCTGCAGGTGGGGTGGCCCAAAGCTGGGCCGAAGGGGCTGGTGGGGGGAGTGATCTGGGCAAGAGGGGGTGTCACTAACGACTCCCTGTGGGGAGGGACCATCCTGGGACAGGTTGCCTTGGCCACAGGTTGGAGCTGGGGCGGGTGATCTGGATCAGGTGGAGGAAGGGCATTTCAACCCCTCCATTCTCTGGATCTGGCCCTGCCTCTCTGCCTGATTCTGGCTTCATCCCTCTCCAGTTTTAGGAACTCCCGACTGCTGCAAGGAGAAGGGGTGATAACCACTCACAAAAGTTCTTAATAAAATACTTCAAGACATAAACAAAGATCACACACCATGATCGAGTTGTTTTCCTTCCAGGGATGCAAGGCTGGTTCATGACACACAGATCAATCAATGAAACACACCACATCAACGGAAGAAGGATAAAGATCACACTATCATCTCAACAGACGCAGAAAAATCTCTTGACAGAATTCAACGCTGCTTCGTGATAAAAGCTCTGAAGGAAGGGCCTCACCTTGGCGTGATATATACCCCATCCAAAACCCCACCGCCAACACCGTAGGGAATGGGGAAAAACTGAAGGCGTTCCCTTTAAAATCAGGAATGAGACCAGGATGTCCACTCTCGCCCCTCGTATTCAGTACAGTGCTTGAAGGTTTAGCCAGAGCAATTAGACAAGAAAAAAGAAATAAAAGAGAAAAAAGGAAGAAGACAAATCACCCTTTTCTGCAGGTGACATGAGCCTGTACTTAGAAGACGCTAAATTCTCTGCCAGAAAACTTGAGATCTGATACACAGATTCAGCAAAGTAGCAGGATACAAAACCAATATTCAAGAATCGATCGCTTTTCTATACACTGATAACAGACCCGCTGAGAAAGACATCAGGAAAACAACCCCATTCACCACGGCTTAAAGAATACCCCGGACAGACCTTACCAACGAGCTGAGAGACCGCGGGAAGGAGATCACAGGACATGGGCACGAGAAATGTCAGAAGCCTCTCGGAGATGGCAGGAACTCAGAGATGTTCCTGGATGGGCACCGTTGACATCGTTAAAATGCCACGTCACCCGGGGCCACCGACAGATAGAACGCAATTCCCATCAAAACACCGATGACACCGTTCAGCTCAAACAATCAACATCCAGACAGGCCTAAAAGTCACACGGAAGCAAAGAAGTCCCCAAGAGTCAGAGCCATGCTGAGCAAGAGGAGCAAGGCGGAGGCACCCCAGTGCCGATTCCAGAACCTTCTAGAGAGCCAGGGCCACCGGGGCAGCGCGGCGCTGGCACAGAAGCAGACGCTCATCAATGACCTGCACCTGAGACCCACGACTCTAAGACTGTTGGAAAGGACTCCCCGGGAGGCACTTCAAGATCAGGTAGGGCGACGGCTCCCTGAAGAGGGCACTGGAGGCTCAGGAAATTCAACACGGGGCGGCGTCCAGGTAAAAAGCACCTGGACAGCAAAGACCGCCACAGGCAGAGGGAAGAGCCAGCCTCGGAATGGGACAGAACCTGCTCCAGCGGCTCTTCCAACAGAGGGTCGATACCCAGAATGCCCTGAGACCTCAAAAACTCCCCCGAAACCCAGCTGATTAACGGGCAAGTGGACTGAATACACACTTCTCAAAAGAAGGACAAATCTCCGGGCGAGGTGGCTCTCGCCTGCAATCCTAGTGGCTCAGGAGGCTGAGGCGGGAGGATCACAAGTTCAAGGCCAGCCTCAGCAATTGAGTGAGGCCCTAAACAACTTAGTGAGATCCTGTCTTTAAATAAAATATATATTTTTAAAAGGGTTGGGGACGTGGCTCAGTGGTTAAGCACTCCTGGGTTCCGTCCCTAGAAGGAGGAGGAGGAAGAGGAGGAGGAGGAGGAGGAGGAAGAGGAGGAGTTCAATACTTGTGTGAAGAATGTTTGAATATCTTCAGCTTCAGGGAAATGCAAATCAAAACTACACTGAGTCCATCTCACTCCGGTCAGAATGGTTATCATCGAGAAAGCAGAAAATCATAAATGCTGGTGAGGTCGGGGGAAAAGGACCCCCATACACTGTGGGTAGGAATGTAAACTAGCACCACCACCATGTAAATCAGCCTGGAGGTTCCACAAAACACTAAAACTGGACCCACCACGTGATCCGGCCACAGCACTCCTCATATCTACCCCAAGGAATTAAGGGTCTGCACGCTGCAGGGATCC